>NW_026099573.1:44166560-44231296 GCF_025091365.1 Daktulosphaira vitifoliae
TCCGGCGCCTCACTTTTCAAAATTATTAGCGCCTCCCTTATCAAAATAAAAATTCAATTTGATAACAAATAATAGCGCCTCACAACCACCCACTTCAAAGATGATTGTATTCTTCCCCCACTCCTGTTATTTAATATTGGTATAAAACACAATCGCTCGTGAAAATCAATCGTATTGTATCTTCGTTTTCTTACTCGTGTGTGTAATCAGTGAAGTATAACATCGTGATATTCAAGATGAGCATGATGAAAATGACAACTGGAGGAAAAGATATAAGAATGACTATTCGGAATCAACCTCAACCTGAGTTTTCTATACTAGCAACGTCGGTCTTCAATTTGAGTTTCGTCGAGCGAAAATTTCTACATATCGGTTGCACGTGGGTAATTGATCAATACGTTCCGATTATAATAATCATAACACCAAGTATGTACTTTTGGATGTCGGCAGACTATTTTATAAACTTTTTGAACATTATCGGCGAACTAATATCGTTCATGGACGATTCTTGTAAATCAAAAATATATTTGAGTACGGAGTTTAATATCGTCAAGTCAAAATGTTTCTCGAAAAATTATCTATCCATATCGGGTAGAGGTGTTGAACAACAGAAAACGGGTCGTGTATCGCTAACCGTAGAAAACCTAATGGAAATAAAAGAAATGAAACAATGTCTTGTGGAAGTGGTAAAAGAAAAATACGAAACTTGTTACTTGCTCTCAATGCAAAGTAAAGAAATCTATGAAAAAGCAAAAGATATGGTGATAAATAAGTTTTTAATGTTACCTGAAAACTTAGTGTTTACGATTGTAAAAAACATTAACACATCGTTATTGCCCAAAACTTCGATGGTATTGTATAATGAAATAATCACATTCGATTACAAATGTATAGTGAAGCGCATATGGGATCAATTCGTAAGAGACTTTAAAAAACAAACAAATCAGGATATTTTAATTAGGATATTACTTACTCGCTACTTGTGCTATTATTCATAGAATGGCACAAGTAGCGAGTAAGTATTAACGCTAATTTATATAATAAATTATTAAATTAAATCTATTATTTTAGAAATAATATTAATTTTAACCAAAACAATAATNATTATTTTAGAAATAATATTAATTTTAACCAAAACAATAATTGGGGTGAAGACGAAACTGATGGAGAGAATACAAGCATCAATGCATTAAATACATTTGCACATATTCAAAAATGGGAAACTTGTAACGATCTAATTGATTTTATAGATGAAAACAATAATAGCAGTGATGAAGAATTAAAAAATAATGAAAAACTGTAAATATATTTGTAAAAATGTTATTTATGAAAATAAAGTTAAATTATTTCAACGCAGTTGGTTGTAATTATTTCTATAAACCCATTCATCGTTTGCAATACTACATATTGTTTTATAATGTTTGGGTTTGCGATTAAATAATATATCATTTGTAAATTTTAATCTGCAGATACGTATGTTTAAAATCATTTCTTGTTTCTGGGTAACAAAATAATATAAGATACTGCATCATGTGTACAGTACGCATATAAAAAATGTGTTCCACGTGGTGAAATATAAAACCATAATGATATGGAATCTTGAAAAATGTTTTTCTTTTACTTTGTGTGAAATGTAAGTTACACAATTTACATTTAAAATAAAATGTAATCAGCAAATTTCAAAAATGAGAATACTTCTAAGAAATTCATAATTATCTCTTGTAACCCCTCCTGTTAATGTTTTTAAAATCGTCAACAAATTTTCATCCAATCACAGAGTAATTAAAAATGATAAATCATCATTTTGAAATTCTACTGTAAGATTGTATGACAATCTGTGGCCACAGTCGTTCAGTTAAATCAATACAAGCATCATGTCATCGCAAAGTATTGATACCGAAGAATTTTTTTATAAATTACACAATATGAAGACTGAACCTCTATCACCTGTACTTGATGAGGAAGAATTTTACGATATTTTAAACAATATTAAAATAGATCAGTTTTCTCAAGAAATGGTAAGTTTTTTTTAATTTATCTTTTAATTGAATTTTAAACTCATTAACTTTGAATTCAATAATTAGTCTTCGCAAGAATTATTTTCTGAAATTTGGTCCATGGATGAGTATCAAATTAATGTTATAAATGAAGATCCAATAACATGCTCTATGATTGATGCAGGGCAACAGCAATCTTGGTTATATGATACGGTATGTGTTTAATATTTTATTTAAAATTTTAACCAGTTTTGATTATAATTATAGAATCAAACGAATAAGAAAGAAGGAGAATGTATTCATTCAGGTTTAAATCCATGGACCGACGTCGATATGGAAGAAAACTTAATCGATCTGTGACACAGGGAACATGGGTTGAGANTCTTGTGACACAGGGAACATGGGTTGATAATGTAAATACATCAGATCTTCAAGAAATGATGAGTAAGTAAAAAAAATTATTTAACTGATTGAGAAAAGTTAATAAAAATAATTAACGTATTGCAGAAGACGTTAGAATCTGGAATCCCGAATTCGACGATGAAGAATATGCTAAAGAGGTAGATGAGCTCTCACTTCAAGTCTTTAATGAATTTGAAAGGGAACATTGGAAGAAAAAAATATTAAGTAATTTTTCAAATACTTATTGTAAATCTAATATTTAAAATAGTGTACAAATGTAAACATATAAATTTATTATATTAAATGAAATAGAATTACAACTGATGTAATAAACCAAAAATAAAAAGAAAGAAAATAAAAAAAGAAGGTGATAGAAAATTAGAGAGAATATAAAAAGGAAAAGAAGGGTTAAATATAAAAAGAAATTAGGGGATTGCTTAGTAGATTATTATAATCAATTATTTATTATAAGTTTTTGTAATTTTAATGTCTTCAATTTTATTTAAATTAATTTTCTCATTAATTGTTTCTCTCATTAATTATTAATGGTTTATCACGCAATAGATTGTTGGAAGTTCGAAAGCATAGGTTAAATTGTACTTACCTTACGTCCTGTGTAATAAAATAATTTTAAAAAGATGTAATGTTTAAAATATTATTTGATGTTTATTTTCATAACAAGAAAAATAAAATATTATTAATGATTGAACAAATTAAATTAAATTAAAAGATTCACCAAAACAAAATTCACTTTAAAATTTCTAAGTGTCATTTAGTTTTAAAGAAAAATATTCTAAGTCCAAATTAATTAAAAAATCGACTAAGTCCCGGAGAGTGAAATCTTGAGTAGAGTGTCGTAGATTTTGTGTATTTTAAAATCGTCAAAAGAACTGGTTTAGATGGGGAAAAATGGCTTTTTATAGTGTGAAGGGGGTAGCCCAGCGATCTCTATCGTGATCCTAGAAGCTGAGGCTTTGTATTGTAATTGGTTAATTAAAAGAGGGTCCCTGCGTGTAGGCGTTACTTAATAATTTCTACAAGAGGGAGATTTTATTGTATAATTAAAGGGTTATTTTGTATCTTAAATAAGAGAACCCTGTTTTGGTGATCTTGTATAATCATAATATGTGACATACATGAACAAATGATAACATCTTATTGTATACTAATATTATATGTAATAATATAATATTACAAATGCACCCCTTTCTATTTTGTCATACTATATATATATAATGTAGTAAAAGTGTAATATAATGTGATTAAAAATTGAATTGGAATGTCAAAATTGATTTTTATAAATGAAAATTATAAATTAGATTAAAATAATTGTTAGTAAAAGTAAAATTATTCAAAAGTTAGTATATTAATAACAAATATAATGATATATTAGTATTGATAAAATAGATAAATGAAATAAGTATATTTTAGATAAAAAATGATAATAATNAATTGGAATGTCAAAATTTATTTTTATAAATGAAAATTATAAATTAGATTAAAATAATTGTTAGTAAAAGTAAAATTATTCAAAAGTTAGTATATTAAAATCAAATATAATGATATATTAGTATTGATAAAATAGATAAATGAAATAAGTATATTTTAAATAAAAATAATAATTATTGAGGCTTTTAAAAAATACTTTAAGATTATAAAATAATAAAACTATAATTTAAAATACTGAACGAACGAATATAAATTAAATTTAAAGTTAAAAGTTAGATAAAATAAATTTGAATTATACTAATTATAAAATACAAGAGTGATTCAAAGTAATAATAATGTAAAATAAATAAAATACAATTCTTACATTAATAGACATTTGTAATAAAATTATTTTGGATAGCTGAAAACAGTTATTTAAATTTTAACATATAATCATAGTACAATCAATAGTAATTCATATTTATTTAAAACTTACAAGTTAAAATCATACAGATTTATTATTGTTAATTTGTTTATCTGTTACAAAGAATATAATATTTTATATTTAATAATGTTTGTATAATCTTTACTAAATATACATAACTAGGCTTCGCCTAGCTGGGGCTCCGCCCCAGACCCGGGGCCCTTCGAGCCTTACGCGCCTTCGGCGCGTAAGTCTCTTCGGGCCGTCATCATAAGTAGGCCACTGATTCCGGTAGAAGTACCCGGCTACGCCGGGCACGATAAGTGTTTTTCAGAAAAAATATTACTTCAGAATCAGTGAAAACTATAGAAAACTATATCTAAAAATGTTATTATTAAAATCAGGAAAATTCAAAAAGAGAATATAGTAAAATGTATTGGGTATAAGGTTGAAGCCTCTTAATGAGGTATTCCCTTTAGGCCTATTCAAAAATTATTTTAGGAGGAAATTTAATATTTTTTACTTTGTTAAACATGTTATAGAAATTTTTTTGCTAAAATTAAAGTACTGATGAAAAAAAAAGGACATTCAGTCCTTATATATTAGAAGTTGCCTAAAAAAATATTGCTAGCGCTTGTTCAAGGAGGGGCCAATCTCTCTTAATTACACCCCTGTTATACACAAAAATTATTAATAATCTAATTATAATAATTGTTTTTAAATTATAGATTAATTAAAAAAAAATTTAGCAGGTTATTATAAGTGGCACACTGTAAATTTAAATTAAAATTAATATTAAAATAAAATTAATATTAAAAATAAAAATATAAATTTAATTTTGATAAATATATTAGTAACTGCGATTTAACGATGAACATCATAGTTATCATAGATGAACCCCAATTCAAAAGATAAACTCATAGTCTCATACATCATATATGTGAAAAAAGAAAATTATTCCTTGATAAAAATAGGGCAATTGCAAAATAGTGTCTTAATAATAATACATAATACACCATATAATTAAGGTTCATAATACATATCAGCAGAAATGAATCACTGCGCATAATAAAACCATGCGCGTGGACTTAAAAAAAAAAAAAAAAAGCTCGTAAAACAGTGAAAAATGAACGGATTGAATTGATTTTTTTATCATATCTCAGGAATGTCATTGGGCGGGTCTGATGAAAATTTCAAACCTTAAGTCGTAAAACGCTGGCGTCAGCGAGCGTTTTTCTCGAAAACGGTCGAAATTTTAAAACGCTCGCGGGCAAGCGGCAAAAATTTTCCGACCTTCGCCAATTATTTTCCCGGAGTCTGGTGACCGAGTACTTTCGTTGAAAAAAAAATTTTTGAAAATCCGAGCACGCTAAGTAATTTTCCCAGAAAAGCGTTTTTTTTTTGTTCTATTATATAATAAGATTATTTGGATTATCAGATGGNTTACAAAGAATATAATATTTATATTTAATAATGTTCGTATAATCTTTACTAAATATACATAATTATTTGGATTATCAGATGGATAAGGTTAACATTCATTATCAGTGATATTACAATGTAATGTTTACAATCTAAGAGTGCATGTGTTATATGTTTAACTTGGTTTATAATTCTGATTATTAATAAGATACAGTAATAAATTGTGTGATAAGAAGTCTTTTGTGATATTTGGATATAATGTTTCCTGGAGATTTAGAGTGTAAATATTTTGTTACATATGGCCGATTGTTTGTAAACCAACGAAATGGTGAGAACAGTTCGTCCCTAGTTTTAGTGTCTAACTTCGTTTGAGACACGTTTTTCCAGTATTAACAAAAGAGTTAAACNTTTTCCAGTATTAACAAAAGAGTGAAACATGTGCAGAAATGTTATTACCACATTGTCGCATTCATTTTACTTTATGTGTTTATTCTGATCGTGTGAGTATGAATGCATAATTATGTATCCCAATGAGTACTTATCAACAATCTTAAGTGAAAAATATGTTAATACTTTTATATTTTATGACAAACTTATGATAAATCAAAGAGTGAACTGGGTGCATGTGTAAAAAGTAACGTATTTTTGTTTAGTTAGTTCTGAAACGAGAAGTTTGAATATTAAATCTTTTGTATTGATTAGATGAGGATTCTGGGTTGGAAGTGAGTGCTTCTTTTGTTTAATAGGGTTTAATATTACACTGAATAATGTATGAAAATTGTATGTGTAATAATAATAAAAAAAAAAAAATATATTATAACATAATTTGTTTTATTTATTAGATTAAACAACCTTATGTACTTCACTTGTCAGCGTTTTATTCGAAAATTTTATCATATAATATAAGACAATATGCTGACGTATCTTTTGGTATAGGAATCTTGGTTTCGAATTCAATTCGAACGTCTACAGGTGCACTTTTAATTTTTTCATTCTGTTTCGAACAATCGATAACAACCATAGGTGCAGTGTCTTTGAATTCATCTTTAGTCAAAATAGGATCACCATTATCGATATTGTAGAAAGTATCTTGAAATGATGAATACATTTGATACAACGCTGAATATTTATCATTATCAAAATCGATGTTTAAACTGTCATATGGATAAGACTCTGAATTTAAAAAAACTTTGAGCGATGATAGAGAACAATGATCGAATCGACTCATGTCTGCAGATATAATGTTTTTACGTTTAGTTTGAAACGCTATAATCACATATCTAGGTTTTTCAGTGTGCGTTGACGTTTTAACGGCCCACGAATGTTTTGTTGTTTGTGGTAAATATGGATGTTCAAATAATTCCCAGCTTCTAAAAGCAATGTAAAGTGGTTGACGAGAATCTAACGTCTTCAAAAGTTTCAATCTAACACCATCCTCAACGTTTATATGCGGCATTCTCCACATAATTTTCGCGATTTTTATTTTACCGTTGCCTCGCTCACATTTTAACGCGTTAATATCCACACTAGATCTATGCAATATAAGTTCTTGACGAGAATTTATTATAATTTTGCGATGATCTTCCGCAAACCCCATGATTAATTTAAGGGGTATACAAACTTCAAAGTTTGTCTTACTCTCACCGCTCTCATTCCATCCGGCGTTTTGATATCGGTAAAGGTTAGCCGTTTGAAAATACGCATAACCTTTCATACATGTCGTTATACCAGGATTTAGTAGTTTATCGAATTCGACCGAGTTTAATTCGTAACGAATTTCATCAAACAGAAACATAATACCGTTGTTAATTATTTTAACAAATGACGCACCTTCACCCACCGATTCCATATTTTTTTCTACTTCGCCTTCGATGTGTAGTAACGATTCGCTGGGTAGAGTGTACAAATCTTGATGTTGTATCGCAATTTCTATTTCATCATNCTTGATGTTGTATCGCAATTCGTATTTCATCGTTATTCGACAGCGCATTACTAGAAAACGGTTGATACGAATGATATTCAAATTTTGTTATACTTTCTTCGAAGTATGGTTTTTAGTGTATGTTCAGAATGTCTTCCATAATGGTTTGCAAGCATGTAACCAAGATTTAAGAGAGTATTCAAGCTAACCTTTGTTAACACTGGAAGTTTTGAAACACAACTGTTGTCAATATCGTCAAAACGTTTTCTTTTAACGTTATATCGTACTCCCATAACGGATATGAACACGAACTGTTACGCTCTCACCTCTGAAATCGACAAGTTCTCCGTTCTGATCTTTAATTTCAATTTTTACGTTATCGACTTGATTAGTCAACACAGGGTAATAAATCAGATTGTTAGGTGATTCTACAATCTTATAGCCGGGCGATACCAAAGGATAAAACTCGTGAATTGAACACGTCTCGCGTCCGTTAACAAATGCACCATGTACGATATCACACTCTATTCTTATACATGATAATGGATTGATATTAGCCATTTGTTCTGATTCATGTACGACACCACCTTCAAACATTCGTTTATTAAATCCCAATAATTCTCCAATACTATTGTTTGCCATAAAATCCACTGTTTTATCGCAATACATTTCTGATTTCAATGTATTCGCATTGGACTTTAAATTGAAAATAATATTATGTTTTCTCAATTTATTCGATAAGTATTTACTTATATCCTCTAGCTCGTATGATCCGATTGGTATTGTTACATCAATTACTGAAGAATTAACTGACGTTGAAGTGTTGAGTTTATCTGTATCGATTTGAACGCGAAAAGAATTATTTTTTTCACTAACGTTTGGTTTAGAATTACACGCTTGTAAACTCAAAAGTGCCAATTCTGCGCTTCCATCTAGTTCTATGGGTGGAAAAAAAGTACTGATCATTCTAGATTGGTTACCTTGAAAAGATAACGTTAACGACCGTTGCATTGTTCCAGTAAAAATTTCATACACAATTGTCTGTACACGAACGTGTCAAATTCTTGTACACGAGTATAGTTAAATTTAATACGACAGCCTTTTAAGTAGTTGCGTAATTCTAAAGGCGGTGGTAAATTGCCAAACGAATCAAAATAAAATACAGTTTTATTTTTTTTATAATAAGCTACCCAGTGTGTACCTCTACCCGTATCATCATCTAAATTCACTACGGCACATTCAAAAGTTCGTGGTGTTTTAGGTAACTTGTCTCGTGAAAAGACGTTACGAAAATGTGATATTTTGAACGATCTGGCGTATTTTATTATATCATCACTGTTTAGCGGACGATCACTGGGTAGCGTATGAATTAGTTTTTTTGAAATGGCTTCAAATACAATGCTGATCCTCTTTTTAAAAGCATACCGCTACCGATTTTAACAGGAGTTTTCGCGTCTTTATTTTTTCTTACTTCGTTTACCGCTTTGATTATATTCGCGGCACCACCTGCTAATGATCCTAAAGCAGACAGACCGGCGAAAATAGGAATCAAGGGCAGCGCTCCACCGAATTTTGGTATTTTTATAGTGCGAGGAGTAGTAGGTTTTTGAGCTGAGTTTTTGAATGTTTTTTTAGCCGCTGCAAGTGCAACGACACTGGCTTTCTTTTCACTTTTACCCTTCATATTACGCATTGCCCTTTTACTCGAACTGACAATCGAGTTAAAATTCACTCCCATCCCGAGTTTGCGTTTCGCTTTCATTATATTGGTAGTAGCGTATGCCGCTAATTTTTCTCCGAACGTACTGTCTTTCGCATNAATTTTTCTCCAAACGTACTGTCTTTCGCCTTAACACGTTCCCAAGCACGGTTTTGTAACACGTAATCGGCTTGATGTCGATTTTTAAGATCCTTATATTTACTATATGCTATATCGTGATCGCGAGCTGCCGAATCCAACGGATTTCTTCCGGGGTCACCACGAGCCAATCGCTTTTCCAACCGCGTCCCTGGTCCTAGGTATTGATACGTAGNTCCCTGGTCCTAGGTACTGATACGTTGGCCAATGAACTTCAACTGGAAGATTATTTATAAGAGAATTGACTATACCGTAACCGCGTTTAGTATTGTTTGATCGTCGACATCGAACCATCATTTAAAACGGCGAAAGTATTGCGTCAATCTTTTATACGTAATGTTTTTTGAAGTGCAAACGTGTAAGTTACCGATTTCTAATATTGATTTGAATAAATCCGAATCAAAACGAATGAAACACGGTCCCTTACTACCTGATAGTATTCGTTGTATAATTTGTGGACCGTCTAATTGCGGTAAAACAAACGTTATGTATAATTTGCTGACGGAAGAAAACGGTTTAAAATTTGAAAACGGTTATCTCTATACAAAAACACCGGATCAGCGTAAGTATAAAATTTTAGAAAATATTATCAATGATGTTGAAGGGGTAAACATAAACGTTTACACGGACAACGATCAAGTAATACCACCGGAAACCGCAACTCCTAATTCTATATTTATATTCGATGATGTCGTATGTGAAAAACAAAACAACATTGCATCGTATTTTTGTAGAGGGCGACATAATGGTGTCGATATATTTTACTTATCGCAGACGTATTCTCGTATACCAAAACAACTCATCAGAGACAATACAAATATGGTNAAACAACTCATTAGAGACAACACGAATATGATTATTTTATACAAACAAGACGAAACTAATTTAAAACACATATACGATGATCACTGTTCGTCGGACATGAGTTTTATAGAATTTAAAGAAATGTGTGCCAAATGCTGGAATAGTGGGAGATTTAAATTTTTGATGATAGCGAAAGATTTTCCGTTAAACGAGGGAAGATATCGCAAATGCTTTGATATTTATATAAAAAGAAGTAATTTTTAAACACTTGGTTATTACAAAGTAGTACAAAATGGAGACTGAGGAGANTTAGTACAAAATGGAGACTGAGGAAAATATAACGTCGAGTATTATAAAAGCTAAAAAAAGTATTAGGAAAAAATTACTACAACTCAAACGCGGTGTTGACGATACTAGAGACTTTATACGCAAGCATGCGTCTCCTATTGTTGAACCTCTTGAAGAAATTGCACATCAAACAAAAAATTTTTTTAATCATCAGAAATCAAATAGCTCTGATGATAGCGATAACGTTGATAAAAATAATACGGTTGTGCTATCGTCTCCGATACAACATCAAAAACCACAACAATCGAATTTTGATGCTGTCTACAGCGTAACCGTTAATGATAACGGTGAATTTAAGATGGGCGATAAAACAGTAATCATTGATGAACATATGGGTAGCATAAAAGTCGGTAGTCTAAAACAAGTGTCATTGACAAAAGGATTACATGAATTGTTATTTAAAAAGATACCCAACATCGATTTAATCACTTCTGATGATCTGTTAACGTATAAAAACTGTCTTATCCACACTAGAGTTCATAGAAACAAAAACGGAAAATTGAAAACTAATCCAGGATATAAATATAAAAATATTATAAAACAGTTATTTACCGGACGTGAACCACTGTTTAGTGAAAACGAAAAGTTTGGTAGTGGACTACCGTTTTTATCCGTTACGAATAAACGAAAAGAATACGTATACTGGGACGATATAAATGAATTAATCGAACGGTTGGCTATCTTACACGCATCTAAGCGTGCGGGTAATACGGGTGTAAATAACGAAATAATATCACTCGAAGAAGAACTTAGAGAAAACGGAGTGATAGAATGAAATCCGTGAAAGAGCAAATAGCGGAGGAGTTACATGCACAAGCTAGAAAAAAATTTCCTAGACGTATCGTAACGCCTTACGGTAAAGACAACACGTGGCAAGCGGATCTCGTCGATATGAAAAAGTATTCCAGCAAGAATAAAAATTATACTTTTATTCTCACGGTAATAGATGTATATACAAAATATGCATGGTGTGTTCCATTAAAAAACAAAACCAGTAAGGTAGTTGTCGCAGCTTTTGAATCAATAATAAACAACTCCAATAGATGTCCATTGTACATGACAACGGATAGGGGATCAGAATTTTTCAACAAAGAGCTGAGAACTTTTCTGAAATTGAAAGGTATTAAACATTTTCCTGCATATTCGGCGGTGAAAGCGTGCGTAATCGAACGTTTCAACCGTACGCTTAAAGAACGTATGTGGCGAAAATTTACAGCGTCGGGGTCTTTCCAGTGGTTATCATTATTACAAAAAGTAGTAAATGATTATAACGATAGTATTCATTCGGCGATTCGTCAAACACCGACACAAGCGTCGGAATATCCAGATAACGTACGGTTTTATCGTTTACCGAATTATTCGAACATTAAACGAAAATTATTTAATATTGGTGACGCGGTTCGTATTAGTAAAAATAAAGCCGCTTTCGTTAAAGGATACACACAGAATTGGTCAAATGAAATATTTTTCATACATGAAATAAAACATTCAATACCCGTTGTATACGTGTTGAAAGATGAAGACGGTGCGCTAATTAACGGAACGTTTTATCGAGAAGAGTTGAAAAAAACGAAATTCCCTAGTACGTTTCTCGTTGAAAACATTTTAAGACGTAAAAATAATCACTATCTAGTTAAATGGTACGGATTGAAAAAAACTAGTTGGATACACAAAAACGATTTAGTATAATTTCGACGCTGATCCAAGATGGAAGAATCAATAGTTGTCGATTTTCAATGCATCGTAGATTATAGGTGTCAATTAATTGTTAAAGAATTGTCAGTTTATGCGTTTAATACTTTACATCATTACGTGTTTAAACCACCTGATAATTTTTACATGACAACCAAGTCAGCTAGAGTCAATTCGTGGTTATATCGTAAAAAACATAAATTACATCATATTGACGGCAATGTCGATTATTCAAAACTACAGACGATAATGGACGGTTTCGCCAATCGATGTTTACAATTTTACGTTAAAGGTTTACAAAAAAAGAAGTTTCTCGAAAGATTTACAAACAAACCGATAATCAATATGGAAGATTATGACTGTCCGAGAATTGATGTACTTTTACAAGATAATTCCGATGTATCAACGATTACATGTTCATTGCATAAACACCATGATGATTGTTGTACGAATAATCGTATTAAAGTATTATGTATGTGGTTAAAAAATAATTGTATATTGTAAATATATTTTATTTTTTTTCAAAACATGTTTATAGTAAAAATTATCAGCTGTACAGTTTATTTCAATAAATATATTATTCTGTATTATTTGTGTATAGTTATTGTATAGTGTACGTTTTTACTAGCGGTTAAAATATAAAATAATGACGTTTAACCTCTAAATTGTTAGAGAAGTAAAAACACACTCCCCCATCCGACATAAACGATCTTGTATAAAAGATCGAATTAAATAGAGGACATTATTTCACAGTATTTATGATTATAATGATAGAATGTATTCTCCTTGTTATAAGCGCTTAGTGTGATTTTTTCATGGCGTAAATTAAATTTCAATGAATATCATTGTTTTTAGTCGTCTACTGCGTGTGTACATTATAATCCATATAATGTTATACATATTGATAACATTGAGTACACAATCACATGAAATAATTATTTCAATAAAAAATTAAAATTTAGTGACATACGTAAGAGTAAAAATCTTCACCGAAAACGTAAAAAAGTAAGTATTACAACATACTTTTTCAACATCGAAAATACTCAGTTTTTTCAACACGGAGAAAAAATTATAATTTAAAGGAACAATTGAGTAACTATAGATTCAATGTATTTTATACTTATTAACTTTTATTTTTATTCGTAGGTAGAATAATATTATACAACTGTTGATCGTCTCAGAGCATACCTTGACAGTATTATAACATACTATAAATTTAATCATAAATATTAAGTATAATAGTATATAATTTTTTTTTAGTAATAATAAACCTAATTTATTATGATAAATAATGTTATTGATTTTTTTAGAATCTATTATTCCGTGAAGATAATTAATTTTCAAATACACATAAAGGAAGAGGTCGCATTGCAAAATGGAAACGCTATGAAAACATTTTATTATAAGTTTAATATTAGTGAATAAGTTAATTAGATAGAAAATTATGATATTAAGATTCATATTATCCATTAAATACGTTTTATTAATTTTCATTTTCATACAAATCATATATTTTTTAAAAATAATAGTAACTTAACTATAAATTTATTTTTTACAACCAATTTTTAATACTATCATCAAATTTACTCAGATATATAAATTAATTACAAAGCATATGTATTTTCAATGATAATAACTTAACTATACATTTATCTGTGTTAATAGATTAACTTAAAATTTAATCCGATATTTATAAATCAATTAATTATAAATATTTACAATTTACAACTTTATAATATTTCTAAACAACAGTAACTTAACTTTATATTTATTTCTGACATCAAGTTTTTAAATTAATATTAAATTTATACAATTTCTATATCATAAATTAATTATTTACAAATTTACATAGAAAAAACGTAAAGTTAAATATTTACAAATAATGTAGAAGTACGCATCATATTATTATTTTTTAATCTGGTGAGGAGGGGGGGATGTCTTTATGACCCCAAGGTAATGTGTCATGACTGCCGGGTATTTGATACCGCTTGTCATCTTTAAATTCTAAAGCAATTTTATTAATTTTTTCTGTGTAGATTATATGTCTATACGAACGAAAAACATACATGCTGCGTAGAATTTTTAGGTGATGGTAACTGATACAATTCAAATAATCGCTCTCATCAATTGTTTCTTTTAAAACTCTTTTTTTTAACCCCTTATTTTTTTTTTCGACGTCCCCCCCGCTACGCATCATGTATGTTTTACTACATATACCTATATATTTGTGTAAAATACACCCCCCAAATTCATCCTTCATCAGTCCAATTACTTTTTTATTGACAAGCGGTATGCCATACACATTATTGGGGTCATAATTCGACGTATCAAATTTATTTAAATTATTTTTAATATCATTATAAACATCCACAGTTCGTATTTCATAAAATAGAGAATCTGTATCCGTATACAACAACTTACACATATTGCCGTATATTTTCTTCATGAAATTACAATGGAAATCGTATATGATAGTCTTTGCTATTTCCAAAACGAAAAACCCGACATAGCAAGGTCTATCATACACGATTTCAGTTTTTTTCATATGGATGGCTGTCATATTATTATTAAAGATTGATACACTATGAAAATTTGGTTTCGAAATCAACACACTACCCCCGAATCGTTTTCCTATATTTTGCCATTTGGTTATAATTTTTACATCTAATCTTCTTTCGGGGTTTTCGAGACATTTACCATAAATTGAATTGATCATGAGTTTAAAGAATTCAATTTCGAAAGCCGACTTGGATTCCATTCGTTTTCTAGTGTTTAAATCTATATACCCTTTCATCCAAGCCGACTGTTCGAATCGAAGTACTTTATTAATTTTTTTCACCTTTAGTCCTAAACTAATAGCCTGTTTTAGACATCGATAATGAATAACATAATTTTTTTTGTCATATAAATTGGGTATCAATTTTTTAAATTTTGATTTCGGAGGTTTTATATTTTCGGGGCATAGTGGTAAATCTGAATGAAGGTCATGTAAATTATCACTGTACTCTAAATCAACGTTTAAAATAACCCCCCAATCACTATCATCGTCAATTTCCATGACATCTAACGCATCGATTTCTGTTTCTTCTAACCATTTGAAATTTCCAAGTGGAAGGTGTTGACTAAGCGCTGCGCCATAGAGATTATTAGCATCGAGATATAATAGATATTTTGACGGTTTCGACGAGTCGAAATTGTCGCAATATTTATTATTAGCTTCACTATAATGAGATACGCATTGAGAGACACCCCCACGAATTCCATTATTAATGAAACTAATCATCTCGATGTCCGTCATTAATTCCAATTTGACCCCAGTAATTCGTTTCATGGCATCGAAACTGAATCCTGGAGTAGTGATATAACAACAAGGATCAAGACCATAATTTACTAAACACATTTTTCTGAAATTTTCAAAGATATCCGCTAAAAGAAATACGTCTGTTTTTAAATATAAATCCGAATAATCCCCCAATGTCGAACAATTAAATTTTTCCCATATTTTTTTTGCGTGAGCGTAATCCTTGTCTGTTATATCACTCATATTTAATATACTACGGAACGAGGATTTGGGAGGTAATGTACTTTCATTCAGAACGTCCATGTCAGTCACATATTCATAAGGGAATACTCCCTTACGACACATCATCATGAACTCATCATCATTCGTGTACATTCTCCTTGTAATGGTAAATTGTTCGGGCATTAAAGTGTCAGCTAATTTTTCAATAGAAGAAGGTAAAAAGTTTAATGAGTATAAATTTCAACGTCAACCGCTTATTATTAGTTGTTTTAATTGTTTTTCTAATTGACATGTATTTCTCATTAGTTTTTGCCACTACTTCAATGCCCTCATCATCATCCCCAAATCCAAGTTCTGTAATAATAAAATGCGAATCATAATTCTGCATGTTATGCAGAATTACGGGAACAAATGACGGAACCGTGCATTTTAGGTTACAATCTCTATGCGCAGCGCCACGATATTTTCCCGTTAAATGACAATGATCGAAAACCTTATCGTGATAACGTAATTCTCCGCCGCAAATATGACACACAGTTGCTAAATAATGATCGTGTTCTTGTTTTAAAGTTAACGGCATCATTGAAACGGAATTCGAGTAAATATCACTTATACGGTTTATATCTTCTCTTAGTTTCTCAATGAACACCTTCACACAATTTTCTCCACGATATAGCTCCATACGATCCAAATTTTCATCGTATGAACATTTTATAAAATAAGAAAAACTATGCGGTTCATGAATGCTAATTTTGTTTGAAAAAGATTGTGCCGGATTTGGATCGCATGTAGCTATAGGTTTTAATATCGATTCAAAATCGGCGTAGATGACAAATTCGACGGGGAATTGTTTATTATAATTTTGAAATTTCATGATGTTTTTGGGTGGTTTTGGTACAACCGTTTTTACACGCATACAATTTTCAAGCTGGTGTTGTTTTAGTTTTAATTCCGAATAAAAGAATAATAGACAACCATCACATAAGAACTTACGGGAGTTATGTTTGGAGAGCTGTGTGGATACCAATCGCTCTAGATTAGAAATACAACAGAAATGTCCGAAGGGTTTATCATTTCTATCTATAAACAATAAATTAACGTGTTTGCTACGTTTATATTCGGTTAAATGTAATGGACCCGCAATTTTTTCATTAGCATAAGTGTAAACATTTATGCTTATATTATTATTTTTTTCAAATTTTTTGATTTCTGAAAGAGTTATGGGTGAGTTAAATCCCATNAAATTTTTTGATTTCTGAAAGAGTTATAGGTGAGTTAAATCCCGTAGTATTTAACACTGTATTATAATGTGGATAAGAATCGGGCTTACTCCTATCCACACCACGCGATTGAACCGGATATAAACTAGCAACCACGGCCCAAAAAAAACAATCTTCCCCCTCACATTCTATGTTTGTCAAAGCATTTTTACGAAGTAATTTTTTTGGAATTACCGTATTACACCCTCCCCTTATAGGATCATATTTAAAACAGTTAATATCCAAAAAAATTACACCACTGAAAACCCATCCGCTCCCACGCGTTTCAACCTCTTCGGACTTATTCTGTAGCAGATGTTTAATAGTAGTAATCCACTCGGAAATACTACTTGATGGTGTTAAAACAAAAGGAGAAATCGAAAGTGTTTGTGTAATTGTGGGTACTTCTAAATTAGCACTACTATTGACATTAATTATTTTTTTATAAACTGTAACTAAATCTAAAGAAGTCTTTACCGCAATATGTTTTTTAATTGAATTCTTCCACACATCTTCAATGTCCGACGCATATCGTTGAATGAATTCGGGGATAGTAAACGGATCTATGTTTTCAATTCTATGTACAACTATATTGCCCGAAAAAACTGATTCTATTACTCTCGCACGCAATTTTTTTGCACAATCATCTGTAAATGAAAAATAATTTTTAAAACACAATTTCGACATTATTATCAAGTTGATTTTCTTACTATTCGGTATCGATTGTTTAGTTTGCTGCGCGTGTGGAATACCTGTACCAGTCATTTCATTTTCTACGCCTGATAACGATAATTATTAATTAATATTAAATTTTATTTTTAATTAATGAATTCTCACTTACATACATCTTCAAATTCAATATCTTCTGAAAATCGCTCGATCCCTGAAACATAATTACATGATTATTATATATACATGCGTTTTCACTTTTATACTTACAGTTTTTACTATCCCCAGGATATACATTCACTATTTCTACATCTGCTGGTGTCGGATCAATTTTTTTAGCAGTTTCAAGTACTATAATAATAATAATAATAATAACAACGTTGAACATGTCTTTTAACGTTATCTTTTCTCGATAATTTTTTATCACATAAAATACAATCATAAAAATCATTTTTATGTACAGTATCGACATGACGTTTTAAATACNAATTTTTTATCACATAAAACACAATCATAAAAATCATTTTTATGTACAGTATCGGCATGACGTTTTAAATCCTTTGAAAAATTAAAAGTTTTACAACAAACACTACATGTGAAACTCATGTTGATGATATCTGATAACTAAAAACACTGGATGATATCGAAACAACAACCAAATCACTATTAAACCGGTACAGGACATTTTTCCTGGTTTTAATTGTTATATTTTTGCAAATGTTAGCAATTTTTACTACTATCCCTAGACGCCGATTGTTTTCTCGGAATTTTTCTTATTCGACTTTTTCACCTGATTAATCACAACCATCCAACTCACCATCCTAGTTGCTGATCGTTTTCGCAGAATTTTACTTATTCGATGTTGCAATATGTTTAAATGATACAATTGTATTTTATTTTACAACCTTTTTTGTATACTAGATGATGCATTTTATTTTACAATCTTATATTTCCAGACAATATGTTGCAATTTATAATCTTGAGTTTTTAATTTCTAAAGATTTCTCACGTAATTTATTCACAGCATGATCAGGATTTTTTCCAGTAAATAAAACACGCGTTTCTTTAAATTAAACGAGAGTAATTTATTAATAATTTTAATTGTACATATAATTATTTCATTNATTTAATTGTACATATAATTATTTCATTTTTTTTAAAAAATACAATATTTATTTTAACACATATTTCTATTAAAAAATAATTAGTTATAAGAACATTATATCGTAACTAGAGGTGTGATCTTTTCTTCCGTTGCATACAAGTTTGAGATTTTCATCGATTCCTTTGTTTAAATCTTAACGAGTGATTNGTTTGAGATTTTCATCGATTCCTTTGTTTAAATCTTCACGAGTGAATGTAAATCTTGCGGGTAAATAAACTTGAAATGACGGTTCATTATCAAGTTTTACTTCAGCCACTGGAGTCTCATTCGAGTATTTTGATTTTATCACGTACAGTCCCAGAACCTTGTATTCTACTCCTATTTTAAGATCAGACACACACATTCTACGTTTATTTTTCATACCATTCAACCAATCTTTATTTATCATACTCATCTAAAATTTAAAATACACATATCATTGTAAAATAATTCATCTTGTGTTCTAATATGAATTATTGAAAAACTTACTTTTATCTGTGGATGATAGTCTTCAATTTATCCTCACGTTGATCACGTTATTTTACAAACTTCACCGATTAAAAATCAAAAATTACTGAATTTTATTAAAAGAAACTATAGTTTTTATACCAAAATAATAACGTATATATAACAACTATTAATGGAGGGAGATAATATTATTTCAGAACGCAGGAGGCGCAAGTGAGGCGCCCCCACAAACACACATCATACAATACACGTTATTTATTAATATTAATACAAATGAATAGAATAATAAAATATAATGACATAGAATGATATAGAATGATTTAAAATGATATAGAATGAGTGTAACTAGCGCATACTAAACCACGACTGACTGTAGAGTTCCTACAGTGGGAGTCCTTTGCCCATGGTTGCCCTAAAACCCTTGGTCAACACATTCCTGTGTTCGACGACAGTCGGACGACCATATATTATATACTCTACACAATTATAAAATAATATTCAGGGGTTCTTAACAAAATTATAAAAAAAAAAATAAATTAAAGATAAGATTTATCAAAAAAATTTTCATAGAGTATTACTCTATCGAATTTTGTAATGTACTAGATGCTAATCGATGCAGATACTTGGTAGTTTGTTATCATTTGTTGAACAAGAGTTAAAACAAATATACCTGCAACCACGTTTGGAGTAACTGCTATTCCATTTATTATTACGTTTAGAACGTTATCATTTTCAAATAACGTTTTCTATGGATATAAAAATGAATATACAGCCATAATAATAACTGTATTATTTAATAGTAATCACAAATTAATAATAATTTCAATGTATATATAACCTAGCACGTTAAATTAGATTAAATCTAAGGGGGGCCAGGCCCACCCATGTCTACGTGCCTGCTACAGCAACTAACACAGGCAAATAAAACAATTGTTTATTATTATCTATTTTATTCAGTCGAAGTTAAACGAAAATTATTATTTTTGTGTAAAAAATTACCGTTTTTCGTGTTGTTACTTTTAATTAAAACTATATTAATTGTTATTTATAATTTTGTATCCTTCAAAATTTAATTGAAAATATAAATAGTAATATTAATTATCGTTTAGGCAGGATTGGAGGTACGTGTGTTTTGTTAGAACAATGGTTAGAAAAAAACATTTTATACTTTCCGTGTCGTCATCATATTTACGAGATTATTTTAAAATGTACATTTGACACAAAATTTGGTATAACTTCAGGACCGAATGTCCCTTTATTTCTTCGTTTTCAAAAGTCTTGGCCGAAAATTAATACTGAATATTACAAGTCCGATATCGACGATCGATTTATTTTTGAAAAATTGTAAAGTTCTATTGATCATATTTTAAAGTTTTGTTTAAATCAATTAAAACTATCCCACTTTAGAGAAGATTATAGAGAATTTCTTGAGCTAACAATAATTTTTTTAAATGAAGTTCCGCCTAGAGGTGTATTATTTAGAGCTCCAGGAGCGATTCACCATGCTCGATGGATGTCAAAAGCGCTTTATACTCTTAAAATATTTATTTTTCGTGAAGAATTCAAGTTGACATAAAAAGAATATAATTCAATCTCGAGTATATGCATTTTCTTGGTTAATTTATACATCAAAGCTTGGTTTAATGCACCAATTGCTGCTTTTTCGCCTCGACAAGATTTAGAATTTTTAAAAAATATTTTCCAATACAAAACCATAGATGAAGAATTATCTAAAAATAATTTGAAAAAATTTGTTAACCATTTATGGTATTTAACTTCAGACAACATTGCTTTAGCATTTTTCGATAAACATATTCCACACGAGACAAAAACTAAAATGGCATTTAACATTAAAAGAATTGACACTGAAAATTTCGATGGGGAAGAAAATTATGTCATGAAAAATAAACACATATATTTGGACTTCAATGAAGTATCAAACTTTATAAAAAATAAAAAAATAGAAGATTTTGTGACAAGTAAAACTTTAAATTTTTTGATCGATTTAATATTGATTATAGTTTTATGGAAACAGACCCATCTATATGGGAAGAAAATTCAAGTTATTGCAAAAGTCAAGAAATTATCAATAATTTAAAAGTAGCGAATGATACTGCAGAGCGTGCGGTAAAATTAATGGAGGATTTTAATAAGAAAGGATCAAAAAACGAGGAACAAAAACAGTACATATTACAAGTTGTAACACAATATCAAAGCAATTCCCTAACAGTAAAAAGGCTTCACTAATGGGATAAATTATTTTTATTATTTATTCATTTTTTATTTTTATTTCTAAAATTTATACATGAATTTGGATATTGTAAAATATTGTAATCATTTATTATATGTACATTTTATATTGCATTATTTATAATTATTTAAAAGATTAAAAAGATTCGTTGTCTTTTTACAATTATATTAGAACGAAACTTATGCTTATAAATTAAAAAATTCGTAACTGTTTTTTTTTTTACAAAAAATATGAAACATTTAATTTAAAACAACTTTTACTCAAGCATTTTTTTTATAATACAAACGCTTCATCATATATTTTAAAATTGTGAAAATTTCAGAATTTTACTCTTAAACATATATTTGGTTGAACTTTTAACTTTTGCGAGGTAAATATATGACTTATGACTTTTTTTAGAAATAACTTTTTTATGTAAAATATTCATATCTACAATTTTTTTCTTATAAATTTTTATGTAAAAGTCATAAATTTTGAAATAAACTACAATTATTGAAAAACTACTCTCATGATTTAATTTTCAACCCTCTTGAGGCACGGCTTAGGGTTGACCAAAATTAATGAAATTTGACACAAATTTTTACAAAAGTATTATAAAAAGGCAGAACAAACCCTTATTCTGGCCTGTTCATTTCGTGCTCCAAATATCGTTACTTGTATATTGCGATACTCGTTGTCGAAATTCTTACCTGCTTGATTTGTGAACTAAAAATTTGTGTTACTTTATTTATCATTTTATTAATTTTATCACTGAAGTTTTTTTAACAACTAAAGAAATATTATCAAGTAAGATTTTTAAATCCATAAGAATATTCATATTGTTATTTTATAACCCTCGAATCATAAGTAACTCTCACTCTCAGTCACACTATTACTTACCCTCAATCAATTAAATTTTTTTTTATTTTTTATTTTATTATTATTATTTTTGAGTTACGATAAATGGCGCTCAACAATAAGCTTAGTTACTTTCAATTAAGGGTTACAACTTAACATTACATAACTAAACAAAAACAAACAGACTTTTGACACCAAATTATTAAAACAAGAGAGAGTCAGATTTAAACAGCCAATTTTTTTCTATAAGTTGAAGTAAAACAATAATTGTTATTTTTGAGTTATAAAATCAATAATGTGTTATAACAATTGCGATTAATAATTGCTTTTTTTATGTGTTTATGAATAGGTTAACTTAATTATGTAAATAATGAAGTAACATTAAATATTCACTGATTTAAAAGTTGTTAAATTTTCTAAAATATCAGAAACTACCTAATACAGGGTGATTTTTTTATCATAACCCACTCAATTACTTGCAGAATAATAATAATTTAAACATTTTTTTTTTTTATTATCTTTAGTTACACATTATTCTTGAATTTTTAACTATGTAATACTTTTTAAGTTCATCCCTTATGCCTTGGAGGGGGGTCAACTTTGTTTTTTTAAATGGTAACACATATTTTTAATTTAATAAAATGTTTGAGTTTTTAATTTAATAGTAAATGGCATTTGAATTTTTAATATAACTTTATTAGCTTATTAGATATAAACATTTAAAGTTTCAAAATTTTGAGTTAATATACATGTATAATACACATGGGATTGTAAATACAGGTAGCTAATTGGATTTTTATGACATTGCTGTCTCAGTCACGGATTATTTATTATCAATTATGATTATCAATAGATATACTTTCTGTATTGTCAGTTAGTGTATTTATAAACTCATAACAATGTGCCTTTTACAATTGATAATAAAAATGCTGTGTACCTGCTAATATCGATGTTATACATGTATATTAACTCAAAATTTTGAAACTTTAAATGTTTATAAATAATAAAAAAAAATGTTTAAATTATTATTATTTTGCAAGTAATTGAGTGGGTTATGATAAAAAAATCATTCTGTATATACTTAAAAATTTACTTAAAATATTCTTTTTAAAATAAAATTAATGACGAAAATAATGAATGATGTCATTAATATATAAATATATACATCAATTTAGCTCAAATATTCTCATTAGTTATTCGGAATATTACACTTAGAGTAAAAATGAAGGTGAGTAATAAACTTAACATTACTTTATATTTTATTGATATCTAAAAGAATCTTTTACTTAATTCTAGAATTGGCAATTGATATCTCTTTTGTTGATTATAACCTGTTTGATATTTAGTAAAGGTAAATTTTATTTTACTATATTTATAACTATTAAGTTTATCAAGTCATTTTTAGATTGGACGGTGTTTGGGATTATGAGTAATAATTAAAAATGACTACACTAAAAAAAAATTGGGTAGACAATTTTTTTTATTGTTATTTTAACAATAAATAAGTATGATTGATTTAATTCAATTATATTTTTGTTACTGGAACAAAATATTTGATTGCTTGATCATTTTTTTATTGTCCTAATAAAAAATTATTGTTAGTTTTAAATAACAATAATTTTTTTAATCTTATTATGTTTATTTTAGTGTAGTATTAAGGTGAAACAACAAATTTACCAAATAAAACTACGTTTGCCTGTTTCAGTTCTATTTTAAACTTATTTAATTAGTAATTTACTTTATTCATTATAAGTAATATTCTATAATCTTTGACACGAAGCTGAGAAGGTTATTATTTTACCATCATGATTTTTAAATAATTTGAATTTGTTATTTATTAAATTCTTGACTCTATTTGTATGGCCTACTACCAGTCTGTAAAATTCCAAATTTTTTTGTTAAATTTTACTGTATAATTAAATTCTAAATTAATGATTTGGGTATCACCTGAATTTGACAATGGATTCTTACAAATTATAATCAATTTTTATAATACGCTCAATTAAGTAGATTTTTTACATCTTTTTGGTTGGATTTTTTAGTGTCATAATTAAACAATGTTTAAATATGAAATACAAAATGTCACAAAAAAAAATTATAATGACAAAATCATTACAATTTTATATTTGATTTATAATATTAATATGATATTAATTTTATATTTCGAATAGTGAATTGATCAATAGGTACATTTTTAAAAGAAAAATGACATTCAAAAATATATCATAGCAGTACAGATTCTGTGTCCGTTTATTTGAAAGGTATTAATGATTTTCAATGTAATGAAAAATAATTATTATGTCGAAGGGTACATCAAAATATAACCACCATATGGAAGTACGATTTTAAAAAATATTTTACGAAATATCATCACATATTTGGACGAAAATTTTGTGATCCATTAGACGTTTATTTTGAAACATATTTTTAAAATAAAAAAAAATAATTCTGTTATTCTTGCTAATTCTGTATGTTGTAATTGCTACAGCAATTTTTTTGAAAAGGATAAAATATAAAATAACTTTGTAGAAATGTAATCTGATTCACCAAATCAAAGTTTCAATGACGATTTATTTATTTCGGAAGAAGAAAGAATTTATATATTGACTCGATTTTTAATATATTTAAAATGTCACCTTTAATAAATTTAAAAAAATTAAATTCTGTTCAGGTTACTAGAGCAATTCATAAAAAAGTATCTTTTAATTTACATGTTTGGTTAGAAGCTATTCCTAAATTCACATCAAGCTCTAAATATTTTCAAACTTCTAATTTATCTGAATATAACGAATTGATTAACAAATTAAAAGAAAAGATGATTGTTTCTTCAAATAAGGTAAAGTTAAAATTATTAGTTTATTGCCCCATTCGTGATCACAAGATAAAATTTGTAAAGAG
This sequence comes from Daktulosphaira vitifoliae, assembly GCF_025091365.1. Lineage (NCBI taxonomy): Eukaryota > Metazoa > Arthropoda > Insecta > Hemiptera > Phylloxeridae > Daktulosphaira > Daktulosphaira vitifoliae. The sequence goes on from NW_026099573.1 coordinate 44,191,906, forward strand.
TTTGATGTTTCTGAATATACGGTTGGAACAACTCGTGAATTTGATCCCAACTCCGAAAAAAAAAAATGATCATGTTATTAGTAATGAACTAATTGAGCTCGTTTAAAAATTTGATGATGATGATGAAAATAGTAGGATCTGCCCTGGTAAAAAGATTATGTTAATATTAAACTACATGACAATAAACTAATGATGCAATATTTACTAATATGTGGTGATATTTCGTAAAATATGTTTTAATGTGGTACTCACATATGGTGATAATATTTTGATGTACCCTTCGACATAATAATTCTTTTTTATTAAATTGAATATCACTAATATTTTTCAAACAAACAGACACAGAATCTGTGCTGCTATGATATATTATTAAATTACAATTTTCTTTTCAAAATGTCCCTACTGAATAAGTCATTAATCGAAATATAAAAAAAAACGGTAGCACAGTGGGGTCGAGGCACAGTGTGGACGAGGCATAGATGGGAGAAGTATAGATGATATCTGACAGTGATTAAAATCACTATCATAAGAAACGCTTCGATGCAAATCTGTAGATAGTGCTTCATTTAGAGAAATTGGTGGATTATTCCAAAAGCAACATCAATTCTTATTTCTTTAATTATATCCTAANTGAACTCTTATTTCTTTAATTATATCCTGATTAGTAGTTCTTTGATTTTAAAATATAATATATGAATAAATACTAATTATAGTTTTTAAATTTAGTATGAAATTGTGAGGCCAGCTATGATGTATGGTTCATAGTGTTGGGCGGTTGATAAGAAAGTAGAGCAGAGAATAAGTGTAGCAGAGATGAGAATGCTTAGTTGGATGAGTGGAGTGACTAGAGAAGATAGGATAAGGAACGAGTATATAAGAGTGAGTATAAGNGATAAGGAACGAGCATATAAGAGGAAGTATAGGTGTTGCGTCAATCGTGGATAAGATGACAGAAAATAGACTTAGATTGTTTAGTCATGTTATGAGGAGAGAAGAATCGGAAGCCGTAATAACAGTTATAGAAATGAATGTTGAAGGAAGAAGAGATAGAGGAAGACCAAAAAAGAGATGGAGGGATGCTATTGAATGCGATTTGAGGACAGCTGATGTGAGCGTAGAAGATGTGGGAGATCGTGTCAAGTGGAATCTTAGGATAAGGGTGGCCGACCCCAAGTAGTTGGGATTAAGGCAAAGAAAAAGAAAAATATTACCAGAAATTCCGGTGGCAATTGACATAATATGATTGTTGTTTCGGAATGTACAATTTAGCTTTTAGTTGGGTTTAAATAATATAGCGTCAAATCAATTACCTACTCTATCGCTTGTATATTAATATGCACTACACTTTAATGATACTATAAATAAATAAACTCACACATACACACATATGCATTTATAACATTGTGTCTAACGTAAGTGTAACATGATAAAAAGTAACCGTAAAATGAAAAAAATGGAATATAAATTTTAGTACTCATATTAAATGTAATGTAACTCGAAAAATATTTGTTTAAATGAAAAAATATAAGATAATTTTTTTGTTTATAATTGTCTTTTAAACAACTTTTGTACGAAACTTTTTTTTGTAAGTTAAATATTTTTTGAGAAAATTAAAAAAGCTCATATTTTTGAACTTTTGCGAGGCTGTAAAAAAAAAGCTCAATTCCAATCTTGAGGACTATTAGTATGTCATTATACATATTTTAATTCAACTTTTAAAAAAACAAAATTTTTTCCGCAATTTTTCCTTTGTTGACTGGCCTAGATGTCAATTTTAAACTTGTAATTGAGCTAAAAGTTATGGTAATATATTCAATTTATTTTACTATAAACTTTCATAAATCTTTATCAAAAATTTTTCATCAACTTTAAAGAACCAAAAAAATAGGTTAAAATTGAAAATTTGGACTGATTATTTTTAACATATTAAAAATCAAATCAGTAATAATTTGAAAACAAATTTTTTTTTCTTTTAATTATTATTTTATATATATAATTAGTAATAATATAAAAAATTAGAAGTGATAGAAATAGTCTACTTGCAGATTTGAAAACAACGCGAAAATTTGATTTAGAAAAGTATATTTTTGCTTCTGATGAAAGTTCCTTGTAGTCCAGTGCATTTTTTTATAGTAACAAACAGTTTTTATTGAAAATTATTGTATCAAGCCCTTTAAATTTTTATACACGTAAAAGTAAAGCAAAATATAACTTCTTTATTATTTTTATAATTTCTCCGTTTAAATTACAATATTAAATATCAATTTCATACTAAATTTAATAATTATAATTAGTATATATTCATATATTATATTTTAAAATCAAAGAACTACTAATCATGATATAATTAAAGAAATAAGAGTTGATGTTGCTTTTGGAATAATCCACCAATTGCCTAATTAAAACAAAAAAAAAAAAAGTTTGTTGGGAATTTTTTCTGCTATTCTGCAAAATTACTCCTTCGTTGACTAGAATGAATCATTAAATAGAAAATTTTATGAGAATTAAAACAATGTTATTTTTAAGATTAATATGCAGTCAGAAAGTTTTATAATTATTATTTATTGTAAATTTATCAGAAAAACTCATTATTTTTTGCATTTTTATCGTAATAGAACACTTAAATAGAAATCATAGTAATCATTTCTAAGTAATTTTTGATATTTAAAAAGATTCTACTATTGAAATATCCAGAACTGAATTAATTTTAATGATTTACTTTAACTAAAAAAAAAAAAGTTAATATTTTGAATCCCTCTTGTGGGCAGGTAAAGGGTTAGATTTATAAAAAAAACCAAATGATAGATAAAGACATGCATCTAAATAAAAAAAAATATACTGATTTGGTCATTTTTGATAAAGTTATAACAATTAACAAAGTTATAAGTTTTATACACTGGACTACAAGGAACTTCCATCAGAAACAAAAATATACTATTCTAAATCAACTTTTCGCGATGTTTTAAAATGTGCAATTAGACTTTTTCTATAACTTCTAAGTTTTAATATTATTAAAAAATAGTTTTTACATATAAAAAAAAATAATTAAGAACAAAAAAAATTGTTTTAAATTAATACTGATTTGATATAATATTTAATATTAATTTGATTATTAATAAGTTAAAAATAAGGAAAATGACATATTTAACCTATTTTGTTAATCGTTTAAAGTTGATTGTTGTAAATGTTTATAATAAAAAAAAAAAATTTATTTTACCATAACTTTTAGCTCAATTGGTAAGTTTGACATTGACATAATTAAATAGAAAATTTTATGACAATTAAAAAAATTGTATCGTTAAGATCAATATGCAGTCAGAAAGTTTTATAATTACTATTTATTGTAAATTTATCAGAAAAGCTCAATATTTTTTTGCATTTTTATGGTAATAGATAACTTAAATAGAAGTAATAGTAATAATTTCCTAGGAACTTTTGTTGTTTGTTGAAAAGATTCTATAATTGAAATATTGAGAACTTAATTAATTTTAATGATTTACTTTAACTAAATGTACCAATCAAAACAAAGTTGTTAAAAAGATTTACTCAATTGAGTGTATTATAAAATTTGATTATATTTGTAAAAATCAATTGTTAATTCAGGAGAAAAAACAATCATTTTTTTTAGAAATGATTTATATAGCAACATGTTACAAAAAAAAATTGTAATATTATAGTCTAGTAGTAGCACACACAAATAGAGTAAAAAAATTATTAAATTACAAAGTAAAATGATTTAATTTTGTAGTTGAAACCTATCATATCAAGCATCATTCGTTAATAAATATTTTGAAAACATTAGAAATTAATGATTTTAATTGTCTTTAAATTAGAATTTTGATAACTAACTGTTTAATTGATAAATTAGAATTTTTTTTTCAATTTTTGAGAGTAATATCTTCAACTAGATACGAATTGTAGTAATTTGACGTATTGTTGAAAAAAGTAGGTCAAGTTAGAGCAGAGAAAATAAATGATATTCACAAAAAAACATCTTCTCGGCTTTGCATCGAAGCTAAAACTTAAAATATAGTAAAATAATTTTAATACGAATAATAAATTTCTTCTTGCAAGGGGCGACTAAAGTGATGGGATCATTTATTTCATTAATCATTTATTGAAGTTATTGAATCTAAATGAATTAAAAATTTATACTAACTTAAAAAGAATTAAGAAAAAATGCAACAAATTTATTGTAATACGCGGGTTGGAACCTCGTACCCCAAGCGTGTAAAACACAAGTTTTAGCAATTCGGCAATCGTACTTTGCTACCGACTGTTGAAAAAGTTGGGTATTTAAGCTAGTTCAAATTTCAAAAATATTTTTCTTGACTTAAAAGAAGCAAACAAATTTAAATAAGTTTAACTTTCTATGCTATATTAATTTTTTATTTATATAATATTTATGAAAATCTGTACTCCCCTTGTCAGGTATTTTAAAATAAAATAAAATACAAAACCCAGAATTTTAACACAAAAATAGCAAATTTTTGAATACGGTAGTCATTTTTACCATGAAGACAAATCCAGAGGTCAAATTTTTTTTTTTCAAATTAAAGTATATTACATAAGCTTTAATTTAAGATATATATAAAAGTGTCAGTATTTCCGGAATACTTTCAAAAATTAAATTGAAAATATCGTAGTAACAATACGCATGTTTAAAGTTTTGACCCCCCTTGTTAAAGGGGTATGATCCGATTTACAAAAAAAGCGTGCCAGATGAAAGGGGTATATAAATATTTATTATAAAAAAATAATAATATTGATCCATACATTTTTCCAAAAGTTATATAAAATATAAATTAAATAATATAACATATAAAATCGAGATTTTTTTCACGGAAATGGTACGTTTTTCTTTAACTTTGATGTCCGTTTTCACCACGAAGACAAGTCCAGAGGTCAAATTTTTTTTTTTCAAATTAAAGTATATTACATAAGCTTTAATTTAAGATATATATAAAAGTGTCAGTCTTTCCGGAACATTTTCAAAAGTTAAGTTGAAAAAGTTCTACTTTCTATACGCATTTTAAAAGGTTTGCACCCCCCCTGTATAAAGGGAAATGGTCCGATTTTAAAAAAAAGTATGTCGAATGAAAGAAGTATATATAAAGTATTTATCATTAAAGAATAAAGTTGATTCATGCATTTTTTAAAAAGTTATAGCAACATAATGTTAAAAAATGTAAAATATAATATCAAGAATTTTTTCACAAAAATAGCATATTTTTGCATACGGTAGTCATTTTCACCATGAAGACAAGTCCAGAGGTCAAATTTTTTTTTTTTAAATTAAAGTATATTACATTAGCTTTAATTTAAGGTATATATAAAAGTGTCAATCTTTCCGGAACATTTTCAAAAGTTAAGTTGAAAAAGTTAATTTTTTGTAAAAAAGTTACCATTTTGAAACCCCATCCTTTGGGCTGTTAAAGGGTCAAATGTTCACAAAAATATATAAAATGATAGGTAATTATCTAAGGTATCTATAAAAAAAAAAATTATATTGATTCGGTCATTTTTAAAAAAGTTATGGCAATTTTAAGTAAAAAAAATTGAAAAAATATCGAAAATTAGCGATTTTTAAATTTGTAATTTTTTGGGGGATTTCCCCCGTTTACGGGGAACGAGGGAATTTTTTTCAATTTTTGAGGGTAATGTCTTCAACTAGATACGATTTGTGATCTTTTGACATATTGTTCAGCAAAATCGGTCCAGCGAGAGCTGAGATTGAGCGTACACACAAAAAAAAAAAATAAAAAAACACATCATAGTAAAATTAATATCTTCTCAGCTTCGCATCGAAGCTAAAAATTTAGTTACAACTAAACAATTATATATAATACGTAAAAACAAAGAGTTATGAAATTAACAATGGTTAATCACGCTCATGATAATATACGTTATATTCTACTTGCAAGTTAAAACTATTTTTTATGTACATTACTAACCTTTTAAAGAGGAAGCTTAACTAATAGTAAGCCAAAAAATATAAACTAAATAAACGCAATAACACAACTAAATATAAAAAAAAAACCAGCACAGGGAGGTCGCGGCACAGTAGTGACGTGGCATAGTTGGATCAAGTATAATGATATCTGACAGTGATTAAAATCACTATAAAAAAAAACGCTTCGATGCAAATCTTTAGATAGTGTTTAATTTTAAACATCCCATGTGCCATAAATTCGAGCCTGGTATTCTAACCGCGAGAGAGGCAAGTGTTACAAATTCGGCAACTGTTTCGTCGCTTAATCAATAAAATTGGTAATGTAAGCTGGGATGTTTTATGCAATTTAGATGCGACAACATAAATTGTTCGTCCTAATGTAATCCGTAATGATCTACTTTATCAAAACGTGATAAATGTGTCAAACAGAAATATGTAGTCATATATTAGCTTCGATGCGAAGCTGAGAAAGTATTGGTTTTACTATGATGTGTTTTTTTTTTGTGTCTGTTACGACTTTTTCTCAGCTCTCACTGAACGGATTTCTTTCAACGATACGTCAAATGATCACAAATCGTATCTAGTCGAAGACATTACCCTCAAAAATTGAAAAAATTCCACTCGTTCCCCGTAAATGGAGGAAACCTCTAAACAAATAACAAATTTAAAAATCGCTAATTTTCGAAATTTATTCAATTTTTTTTGTTTAAAACTGCCATAACTTTTTCAAAAATGAACATATCAATATAATTATTTTTTATATAGATGTGTAATATCATTACCTTTCGTTTGGTATATTCTTTTTATAAATTTAACACTTAACCTGCCCACAAGGGGGGATTTAAAATGACAACTTTTTCACAAAAAATTAATTTTTACACTTAACTTTTGAATGTGTTCTGGAAAGTCTTACACTTTTATATATATCTTAAATTAAAGCTTATGTAATATACTTAAATATTAAAAAAAAAAATTTGATCTCTAGACTTGTCTTCGTGGTAAAATTGGCTACCAAATGCTATTTTTTGTGAAAATTCTTGATTTTATTTTTTTAAATGTTATAACTTTTTGAAAAATGTATGGATCAATACAATTTTTGTTATAAGAAATAATATTTATATAATTCATTCATTCGACATACTTTTTTTTTAAATCGGACCATTTACTTACCCACATAGCAATTTCAATATATTAATATTGTCAAAATATTCTTACAAAATACTTTTTAAAATATTTTGAATAAAATATTGTGACAATATCTCTTAAACATAATAAAAAATATATTCTATTGAAATATTTTCATAATATGCTCACAATATAATTTTTTAAATATTTGTTTATGTATATTTTGATAATATATTAAAGAGAATAAATACAGTATATTACACCGAAAATATTTCTACAATGTGCTTAAAAAATATCTTTTTAAATATTTGCTTATAAATATTATGAAAATATATTAATTAAAATAAATATAGAATATTTAACTTGAAATATTTGTTGAATATATTATCAATATAATTTTTTAAATATTATAAATATATATCTTGTTGGCCAACTGAGGTAACTTAAGAGACACAAGCCATCCTCTTTTCTCCCTTTAGTTACATCTTTGGATGATATTGGTATCTTGTTATATAATACTTATGTATTATATATACATATTCCTAAATCTTTAATAAGTAAACAGCCATTTTCTCTAATTAGTATCAATTTTAATTAACTTAATTCAATTAAGCTAAGTAAGTTAGGGACAGTAAAAAACCCTTGTTGCTATTATTTGCAAGCCTATCGAGTTAAAATTTTTTTAGTTTTATCAACGCAATTATATCTTATTATTGTCCTGTGAAACTAAAAATCCTAAAAAGTTTTTTTATTATAGTTAGAATATATTTCTATATTATCAACAATAATAGTCAGTTTCTAACTTACAAGGAGAAATCATGGTGATGGGATCGCCGATTTTCAAAAAAATTATATGAATCTAATCTAAATTGAATATAAAATTGTATTTACTTTGAATTTTTTTAAACAAGAAAAATTACTTAACAGACAAATAACCATTTGAATTACCTTAAATAGTCTTTTTTATCCTATTTCTTTCGAAGCAACCTGTGGGTCAATAGGTCACGTACGAGTCCAAAGAGCTAGAAGTACAGGGTTCAAATCACGCGTAGCGACCTGTTTTTTTGCATTTTTTTAATATATTTATAAAACATTTTAAAAATATTGTCACAATATATTTTTTATAACATTTTAGAAATATACCTTTAAAATATTGTGAAAATGTAATATTCGCTGCCAAAGTATATTCTGAGAACATTGTGAGAATATTTCAATATATTCTGGTTATATTCTAGAAATATTTTAATATCAAAAATAAATATTCTAGGAATATTCTAGAAATATTTCATTGCTATGTGGGTTAATACAGGAAGGGTTCAAAAAATTCGGACTTTATTTTTTCTTTATGATGAAAATGACTACCAAATGCTATTTTTGTGTGAAAATTCTCGATTTTATTTTTCACATTTTTAACTTTAAAATGCTATAACTTATTGAAATGTGTATGGATCAATACAATTTTTTTATGAGAAATAATAATTTTTAATAATCTCTTTTTCATTCAGAATATTAATAAGGAAATAGCAGATCATGTAGCTTTTGGAATAATCCACCAATTTTTTAAAATTAAACACTATCTAAAGATTTGCATAGAAGCGTTTTTTTTTATAGTGATTTTAATCACTGTCATATATCATTATACTTGATTCAACTATGCCACGCCACCACTGTGCCGCGAACCTCCTGTGCTTGGTTTTTTAAATCCTCTATTGTGGACAGGTAAAGAGTACTCATAAAATGTAATTGTAAACCTTATATATTTTTGGTGAATATATTAATCTTCTACCTTGATATATCTATTGATAGTCTGAAATAAAAAGATATTGTTTTCTTTAACAATATAATGGAGATACGGCGGATCACTTTTTGCGTATACTTTGACAGAAGCGTAATTCGGTTGATTGTAGTTGAGCGTACTGAACACTTTTGGAATGACTGACCGCGTATGAGATAGTGAGATTATTCTGACCACCATCAGAGTGACATTTGAGTCAGAATGCTAATTATTTTGGGCTTTTTATATTAATTTTGATTGTATTTTCAAAGGCAAGAAATTATCACTGACGCTACCTATTATGTATTTAAATGTACTTGTTCTAATAAAAACTAGTTATGTTATAAATGTAAATACTTTATTTTATAATCATAAGTACGTGCTTCTTTTTTATATGTATACATCTTAATGAGGGAGAGAACAGTGCAGCTACTAATATATAAAATCATTCTCTAAACAATTTTTTTTTTTTATTATTTAAATATATTACAAAAACATCAACAAAGGAAAACAATAATTCTTAATTATTTTTTTTCTCAATTAGAAACATTAAATAGAGAACATATTTAATATACATAAATAAAAAATAAACATTAACATAATAATACTAAATAAATACAACTCAAACTTTGTATCTAGCTGGTAATCTTATTATTCTATTTGGTCTATTCCTCCTTTCCTTCTGTTTTTTTTTATTCTGTTCCTACACTATTACTTTCTTTTATTTCATCCTCAGGTTTAGATTTTTTTAAGTGAAATGAATTTCTCCTGTATTGACTACCACTATCATCCCTTATAATATAAGATCTGGATCCAGCTTCTTTTACTATTACCCTTTCAACCACTCTGCCTTTTTTCATTGATACTTTTTGTCCTATCACAAAACTATCTCTCTCTTTGGTATTCCTATCATAATACATTTTATACTTCAATTTCTGTTCACACAGTTTATCATACATATCACATGGCACTTTAGGAACTAATTTATTTGTATGTATTGGTAATGCAATCTTAGCCATTAATAGTTGACAAGGTTAGCCGGACCCCAGAGTGGGTTCCGTTGCCGAAAATACTCGATTTTATTTTTCACATTTTTAACTTTATAATGCTATAACTTATTGAAATGTGTATGGATCAATATAATTTTTTTATGAGAAATAATAATTTTTAATAATCCCTTTTTCTTTCAGAATATTAATAAGGAGATAACAGATCATGTAGCTTTTGGAATAATCCACCAATTTTTTAAAATTAAACACTATCTAAAGATTTGCATAGAAGCATTTTTTTTTATAATGATTTTAATCACTGTCAGATATCATTATACTTGATCCAAATATGCCTCATCACTACTATGCCGTGATCTCAGTGCTGGAATTTTTTAATTGTTTAATCTCTATCCATTTGGAATAATAGTCCATTAAATCAAGATAATCATTTCCTCCAAAAGTTAAAATATCTACCTCTACTTGTTCAAATGATAAATCAGGTATATTTTGTCCTATTAATGGCTCTTTTATATTAGACACACTATATTTTTCACATAACTTACATTTTACAATAAATTTTTCAATTTCAATAGACATGGCTGGCCAATAAAATACTTCTTTGGCTCTTAATCTAGATTTTACTATACCTTTATGATCAATGTGTGGTGCCCTTAATACTTTTCCTCTTAAAACAAAAATATAGTTTAAAAACTAAAAAAACACGCTTTTAAAGCACATCGAACTAAAAAGTTAAAAATAATTTATAAAATAAGCTTAAAATAATTATGAACAAAAAATACTAGTATTATTGTGATAAAAGCGTCAGGCGCTCAATATACGAAAAATATGGCACAAAGCATCACGCTTTTATCACAATAGTACTAGTATTTTTTATTCATAATTATTTTAAGCTTATTTTATAAATTATTTTTAACTTTTTAGTTCGATGTGCTTTAAAAGCGTGTTTTTTTAGTTTTTTAAACTATATTTATTTTTTACTTTTTAGTTTCATGTTATGATAGTAGTTACTATCAATATCTTTGTTATTGCGGGTAACGGGAAATCAGAGTTCGATTCCGGAGAGGGAGTCAGAGAAACGGCTATCACATCCAAGGAAAACAGCAGACGCGCTAATTACTCACTCCCGGAACGTGGAGGTAGTGACGAAAAAAGACGATACGGAAATCATCCCTTATAATCGGAATGAATACACTACATATATCTTAATGAGAATAAAGTGTATTAATATATAAGTTATATATTAACTTATATATATACATGTAAAGGGACTTAAGTACGTAAACGTATCATGCTTGAAGTATAGCCGTGTTTTGTGGGCGGGCGTAGCGGGTGGAACATTATACACGAGGCATATACGGCAGCAGAGGCGTCGGCTGTAGGAATATATAAATGAATATTAACCTATACGTATATACGTATAAATATTAATATATATATATTAATATTACCGGTGGCGGTAGGAATATATGATCTTCGCATAATATCGGGGCACTTTTGCTGGCGTCGACGACGCGATGTCCGGCGTGATCCTCGGGTGTCTAAAGGTTAGCAGCGTAGATGACAACAGTGCGCGAGTGCGGATCGGTTTGTTGTCGTTGTCACTTTGACAACGAGAAGAAAACTACGGTATCATTAACGGCGGGACGTCGTTGGCCGTGCGTCACTTGCTGGACTTTGCACCGCGGCGTAAAACGACGCAGGGCTGTGTCAATTACAATAAAAATTTGTTATATATATATATATAATTGATGACACGCACGCGTCTACGGGTTGGAAAATATTATTTTCGACGACAGTAGAGCGGGGTGGGGTGAATACGTTCCGACCGTCTAGTCTCGTACGCGTGCGAGTGGAAAGTTACAAACAACTCACAACACACAATATACAAGTGAAACTAATATAAGCGTGTTAAAAAGAACTACTATGCGGTCTTTAAAAAATATGATACCTGAATCACTTAAATGTCATTTCTTAAATTCCAATAGTGCCTTATTTCAACAGGCACATGCTCTTTTCTATTAGACCACTCTTTACTAAGTTCAAGTACTTGTCTTAAAACTGAGTCTTTCACTGTTTGCTCACATAACTCACTTTTAGGTAAACTATTTTCACTATTAACAAAATGTATAGTACCTTTTATGTCAATCTCATTATATGTCTTGCTACTATGATTTTTAGATAAAAAGTCCGCTAGATACATATATTTACCAGGCAAATAAGTCAATTCTAAATCATACAACATTAACTTAAGTCTCATTTATTGTATTCTACTAGACATAATTTTTTTTTACATATAGATAACAGAGGAGAATGATCTGTTTGTATAATTACCTTATAACAATAAATAAAATTGTGAAACTTTCTACAACAAAAACTATGCCTAACATTTCTTTTTCTACTTGAGGATAATTTTTCTCCGTATCATTAAGACTTTTTGAAGCAAAGGCAACTGGTTTATTTTGTTGTAATAAACAACAACCTACTCCTGTACTTGAAGCATCTGTTTGTATAATAACAGGAAGATTAGGATTAAAATTTGATAAAACTGGTACATTAGTAATTAGTGTCTTTAATTCATTTAATGCATTAGAATGATGTTGAGTCCACAACCATCTATATTTTTTTTTAATAACTCCCTTAAAGTTGATGTTATTTTAGNTTTTTTTAACAACTCCCTTAAAGTTGATGTTACTTTAGACATGTTTGGTATGAATTCTCTTAGATAATTACACATACCTAGTATGCGTTGCAACTCTATTTTATTTTTTGGCTCCTTTAAATTTTTTATAGCTTCTATTTGACTTTCATCTGGCTTAACTCCCTCATTATTAAATTTCATTCCTAAATACTTTATTTTCTTTTGTCTGTACTGTACTTTTTCTGGACTAAACTTAACATTCAATTCTTTTGCTTTGTTTATTACTTCATCTAGCGCCTCATCATGTTTTTTTTTCATTAATACCTACTATTAATATATCATCTATATATATAATTACATTTTTAATATGTCCAAAATATTCCAAAAGGTAATCTTTTAAATGTATAATATCCATTAGGTGAGCTAAGAGTACACAATTCACTTGAATTCTCACTTAGCGGTATCTAATAAAAACTTTCTCTAAGATCTATTTTATCTATTAATTATCTAATTTTTCTCTTATTTATCTACTGTAGAAATTCAAAAAATAATCTATTTTAATATACTTATTTAAATCAGTTGAATCCAAACATATTCTTAAATTGCCATTACCTTATTCTACAATAACAATATTGTAAATATTGTAAATACAATATTACTGGCAAATGACTTATGATATTCAACTGGTTTGTTTAATTATTCCCTTATCACACAATAATTTCAGAGTATCTTCTAACTTTTTAAGAATAGATTCAGGTACTTTACGTGGTGGCCTAATTTTATATTGGTAATCTGGCATTAACCTAATAGTATATTCCTCACCAAACTTACCCAAACCCGAAAACACACTCTTATTTTCTTTTATAAATTGCTTTCTATCTGAATATTTTTCTTTTAACTGAACGTCACTTACTCTTTTAATTAAATCTAATTTCATACAGTCACTTAACCCTAATAATGGTTCAACTTTACACTTAAGCTCTAAATCATTAATAACAACAAATTTTAAAACACAATTTTTATTATTAACCATACATTCTAATGTTATTATTCAACTGCTTCAATAATAAAGCCTCCATAAAGTTGTATTTTCACCTCATATTTTAGCATATTATAATTCTTATTTAATTTTTTTAAAATACTCAAAGGTAAAATATTTATATCAAAACCTGTATCAAGCTTAAATTTAATAACATTATTATCAACAATTATATTTTTTGATCAAGATTCTCTAATAAAACTAACATATATTAACTTTATTAATAAAAAATAATTAGTCACTACTATTATTATATTCATTAGTAATAGCCCTAACTTCTCTATTATCATTTACATTATTATTAAAATTACTCTTATCTTTAACAATATTTGACATACATTCTACAGCAAAATTACCAAATTTTAAACATATCTTACATTTTTGATTGAAAGCTGGACAACTCCTAGGACCATGTTGTCGACCACATTTCTTACAATCATACAAAACATTTATGTCCTGATTTTTATATTTTATTGATTGACTGGACTGACCATCACTTTTTAACCCATTTGACTTATCACCAAACTTGTTGGAATCTTTAAAATGTACTGTTTTAGTATTATAAGTAACAGCATCAACCATTGAATTACTTGATAAATAATTAGAATCACCCTTTGACATTACTACTGAATGGTTCTGTTTAGCATATTCAGTAGCTCTACAACACTCAACAGTCTGATCTAATGTTAATNGCTCTACAACACTCAACAGTCTGTTCTAAAGTCAATTTTGGTTCTCTTAATAACCGTTCCTGAAGTCTCTTGTCATTAATACCAAGAACTATCCTCACTCTTAAAAGATTATTGTTCAATTCACCAAATTCACATTTTTTAGATTGCTTTCTAAGATTGATTAAGAAATTATCAAATGATTCACCTTCTTGCTGACTTCTTTGTAAAAACTTAAATTATCTATTATTAAATTTCTTTTAGGTTCAAAATATTGTTCTAAGCCACTTAATATAGTACAACATGGTTTATCAGTCAGCTCAAGCGTATCAATCAGCTCATTTGCAACATCCCCAATAAAAGAATGTAATATTGCAGTTTAAATTTTATTTGACTTATTTTCCAAGTCATTATCTGACAAATATAATTCATATTTTCTTTTAAAATTTTGTATAATTTTTTTTTTTTTTTTATGACGATATTAGCAAGTATATAGCTAGCCTTTATTATCAATAGTAGTAAGACACTGTTGTGAATTTATAAATACACTAACTGCCAATATAGAAATTATGATTATCAATTGATAATAGTCATAATTGACAATAAACACTCCATGACTGTGATAGCGATGTCATAGAAAACTAAAAAGTAAAAAATAAATATAGTCTAATAAACTAAAAATACAGACTTTAAAAGTACATTGAACTAAAAATTATTTTTAACTTTTTAGTTAGGTCTACAAATTGGAAAATTAAAATCAATGCAAACAAATCAGTAAATGTTCCTTTCACTCTCAATAAAAAAAATATGCCTGTTCTCTCCTTCCAAGGAGTTCCTATCTCTTCTTCGACTTAAGTCAAATATCTTGGTATTACACTTGATAAAAGATTAACCTGGGGTCCTCATCTCAAATCCAAAAGAAAGCTATTAAACATTAGATCCCACTTATTACGTCCTGTATTAAAATCAAAACTTCCTGTATATAACAAAATAATCATTTATAAGTCAATGTTATGACCAATTTGGTCTTACGGAGCCCAAATATGGGGTTGTGCCAAAACATCGCAGTTTAAAACAATTGAAGCCTTTCAAGCAATTTCCCTTGATTTAAACATTGAACCAGTCGATATTTTAGTTAAATTATACTACAAAAAGTTTCACTCTAAATTACTTCTACATCCAAATCCATTAATTGCTAACCAACATACAGTTACAATTCCGGACAACCCTCCTCGCCGTCTAAAAAGACACTGGTGCCGTGACCTTTTAAATTAATATTGTGATGGCTAAATAACCAATTCAAGTCAAAAAGGTCCCATCACTGGATAGCTTCCCTTTTTTCCGTTTTTAAGTCAAATGTGTTATATTCTATTGTTCACCTATTTGCTTATTGTATTTTATTTGCTTTTCTTATGTACAGATTGTAAATTTTATTATTTTATAAATAAAAAAAAAAAAAAAACTTTTTAGTTCGATGTACTTTAAAAGCGTGTTTTTTTGTTTTTTAAACTATATTTATTATATGTATACATTTACTGAACAATGCAGCCACTAATATATAACATTACCATTATTTTTTTATTAATTGTAATTTATTACATTTTCGTCAATGTCGTAACTTAGTAAAATGTAAAAGGTAAAGGAGTAACTATGTAATGTATATACGAAGATGAATATAAGGATGTGGTGCCTGCTGTTTAGGTATTCACGTGCGTGATGTCGTACAGCAGTCACCGTGCTCGGCTGACACTCCGGGTTAGCTGTGGGTGTCGTAAGGCTGTTGTTATAGGAAGGGAATAAGGGTAACACCTAGATATGAGGTGCAGACGAAGTGCAAAACACAAGTACTTTAGTTATTAGGAGAGGATAATGAAGTACGAGGTGCAGACGAAGTGCAAGGCACAAGTACTTCAAAGAGAAAACGGGGTAGCCGAGTATAAGGTGCAGACGAAGTGCAAGACACAAATACTGGGCGTACCAGATAAGGAGTATAATAAAGTACGAGGTGCAGACGAAGTGCAAGACACAAGTACTCCAAAGAGAGAACGTGGTAGCCAAGTATAAGGTGCAGACGAAGTGCAAGACACAAATACTTGGCGTACCAGGTGAGGAAAAATAACAGAGTAGATAGGTTTTAAAAAGGAACAAACAAAGACTTTACTTTAAGCAGTAAGCCGGACAGCGACAACCGAGTACTGAGACTGATGAATGACACAAGGCACTGGATTCGACTGACCACGATGGTCAGGTCTATTGGGTTTTTATAATAATTAGAATTATTGCCAATTTGGCAATCAATACTATTTGTTAATTCACCAGTCTCAGGAAGCGGATGTGCTGTCTGTATTTTATTAAAATAATTCTCACAATAATGGTAACGTGACACCATCACATCAATAATGATCTACATTTCATAATGTTCTAATGTTTGTCTATAAAATATTACACATTATTTATTATCTTATGTCTAACACATTACTATTACAAATTGTTTATTATTTTTCAAATTGTTTTTTTATACAGTTCGTGTATGTTTTTTATACAAAATAATATTGATATATTTATTTTTAAACATTTAAAAGGTATATATATATAGATATGTATAGATATGTATATATCTATAGATATATATAGCTTATTTTTTTATTGGTATACATGTCATACTATTAAATTCTGAAATTGTACATTGTAATAATAATGGTATCCTATGTATAACATAACAATATCAAAAATATTTATAAAAAAAAATTATTTTGACAAGTTCATTTTTCAAAACGTTATCACAATTTTTATTAATAACAATTTAAAAAAGTGTCTAAATTTACTAATTTTATTATTTTGGGGTATTTTCTGATTTAACGGGGAACGTGAGAAATTATTTTAATTTTGAAGTTAATTTCTTAAACTAAATACAATTCGATATATATTAATGCATCGTTGTATACCTTGCAACGACGATGTATCTTTTGAATCGTTAATACAATCTCAGTTTCACTTCGAAGCTAAAATTTTTTAAGTAGGATTCTCTTAAAAATTCAATCCATACGTCACAAAGTTATAATGTATTAATATATACATTTTATGTGGATTTTTTAATAATGGTTGAAAAATATTTTTTTTCTTTTTGTTCAATTAAATAAAAAAATTTTGGTATATATAAAACCTTTTAGTGTAATTAAAATTAAAAATGTAAAAAAAATTGTTTTTCATTTTTGCAATAATTAAAGAGCATAGTTAGGTCCCTACCTGGATCTGAGACCTCATATGGTAGGTACCCTGAAGCTACTATAATGTTTTTACCATCATTTAGTGTTACTTTAATAATAGTCAAGTCTGCACTCGATAGATTAAATATCAAGCTGGCTTTAACTTTATCATTAACCAAAATGCAATTTCTTGGTTTACCTGCTTGTTTAAGAAACAGTTTAAAATTCCTTGGATTTAGCCTCTTAATCTGGTCACCATTATCCATGGTTCCTGAATAAGTGCTATCTGTAAGGGTGTTGTATGCCTCTCAGTTAGGGTCCTTAGTAACACGCTATTGGCCCCCTTTCTGTGATGCAGGTTCATCTGAGTGAATTGAATTCTATTGTCCGTGGGTCTAAATTTTAGATCCTCGATTTTGTCAGCTACTGCTCCCAGTTGATCTTGTGACTCCTGGTCTGCATTAGTTGACGTTGCTGCCTTTTTGCTAGTAGACGGTTCACCAAATGTCCCGTTATTCGCATTGAGACCTTCAAGTACAGCGATTCTTCGCAGAAGAATCGCTAGTTCACGCTCTTGTTCCGACAGGTTGTCCGTAGGATCCCTGTTCGTCCCAAGTTCGATATTTTGTGGTGTTTGTATATTTTTATCCATATAGTTCCCACGAGTAGTCAAGAATTAATGTCCATCACAGCAGAGCTCGATACTGTGATTAGGCTGTATACTCTATGGTGCGCCAGGTGCCATAGAGGATCCCAATGGTCACTTTACCTTTCGGCTAACTACCCTATGACAAGTTAGCAGCACTTTCACTTGGTATGACTGGATTAGGGGGGCCTATTTGCTGTTAGCAAGCAGGTATGCCCAGGCCTACCGGTCCCAACTAACCAAAGTCATGACCGACTAGGAGCAGTGGTACGTGTTTCCACCCCCACTGAATTAACTAGGGTAACAAAATATTTATACAATTTTTTACACTTAATTGATAAGGACCCATAACAAAGATATCTAAAAATAATACTTATCATGATTGAAGTTTCACTTTAAACTATTTTACTACTTTCCAAGTATTACGGACAGATTATTCGTCCTTCGCCAAAATTAACTATTAAAAACTATACTAGTGTCTGATCAGCACAAATGACCCTACAGCTCAACTATGAGTATGAGGCGCGAGGATGTAAATAAACTGATTACATACTTTTCTTAAATTAATTAAAAACATAACGAAGTTAGTCGATATTTTACCACACTTACGGCAACTTACCTTGATCTAATCTGATAACATAACTCGCGCAGTATTGCTGTAGTTACTAAATTAAATACTATTATTATTTAAATCATTATTATTATTTCGGGTCGCGTCACCACCGTTGCTCACCTAATTTGGATACCACCAACATCTCTAGAGATCTAATTTGGTTATATTTAAATAATATTAAATAGAAATAAATGCTTTTTATCGTTGTTAGTTGAGAGTCTATATTTATTTGTTCATGAAACCGAAACCTGCCTTTTAGTAGGATATAAATTATATAAGGCCAGTGTTGTCCCGTTTAGGTATGGCTTAGCCAACTGTTAGGACCCTAGCGAGAAACCACGGTGCACAAGTATTGGGAAAATTAAAACAATAATTAAACTATCACTTTTTTTACATATTACAAAGCTCAATAAAAATTCTATTCGGGAAAAATTAATTAAATCTTTTGCTCATTTAGGGATTGACAATGTATATTCAAAACGCACAAAAATATGCCCTTTTGAAAGAGGTACGACGAGAAAAGCTGCTACAAATGGTGACATAGAAACATTAAAACTAGCTCACGAAAGAGGATGTGAATGGAATAAATATACCACAACTGAAGCTGCTGCAAATGGACATTTTCAATGTTTAAAATATGCACATGAAAATGGATGCCCATGGGATGAAAGCACAGCAGAAGCTGCTGCAAAATATGGGAATTTAGAAAATTTAAAATATGTTCATGAAAATGGATGTAGGTGGGATAAAGATACAACAAGGGCTGCTGCTGCAAATGGAAATTTAGAATGCTTAAAATATGCTCATGAAAATGGATGTAGATGGGATAAAAATACAACAAGGGCTGCCGCTGCAAATGGGCATTTAGAATGCTTAATATATGCGCATAGAAATAAATGTAGATGGAATCAAAAAACAACAAGGGATGCTGCTGCTAATGGATTTTTTGAATGTTTAAAATATGCACATGAAAATGGATGTTCATGGGATGAAAGCACAGCAGAAGCAGCTGCAAAATATGGTAATTTAGATATATTAAAATATGTTCATTTAAATTATTGTAAATGGGATCAAAACACAACAAAAGGTGCTGCTGAAAATGGACACATAGATTGCTTAAAATACGCTCATGAAAATGGATGTAAATGGGATGAAACAACAACAAGAGAAGCTGCAAAAAGAGGTAGTTTGGAATGTTTAGTTTATGCTCACAAAAATGGATGTAAATGGGATGAAACAACAACAAGAGAAGCTGCAAAAAGTGGTAGTTTGGAATGTTTAGTGTATGCTCACATAAATGGATGTAAATGGGATGTGGGCACAACTACTGGTGCTGCAATGAGTGGTAATTTAGAAATTTTAAAATACGCACATAAAAATAGATGTCCATGGGATGAAAGCACAACAGAAGCTGCTGCTGCTAATGGACATTTAGAATGTCTAAAATATGCTCATGAAAATGGATGTAAATGGGATGAAAATACAACTAGAGCCTCTGCAGAAAGTGGATGTTTAGAATGCTTAAAATATGCTCATGAAAATGGATGTAAATGGGATGAAAATACAACTAGAGCTTCTGCAGAAAGTGGATGTTTAGATTGTTTAAAATATGCTCATAAGAATGGATGCAAGTGGGATGTGGGCACAACTATTGGTGCTGCCATGAATGGTAATTTAGAAATTTTAAAATATTCACATGATAATGGATGTCCATGGGATGAGACCACAGCAGAAGCAGCGGCAAAATATGGTAATTTAGAAAACTTAAAATATGTTCATTTAAATGGGTGTAAATGGGATCATAAAACAACAAAAGCTGCTGTAGAAAATGAACATTTAGATTGCTTAAAATACGCTCATGAAAATAGATGTGAATTGGATGAAAATATAACGGAACTAGCTGCTTTTAACGGTGATTTAGAAATTTTAAAATACGCTTATCAAAATGGATGCACTTGGTCAGAAGGCACAACTAGTTCTGCTGCTTACAATGGTCATTTAGATTGTTTAATATATGCCCACATGAATGGATGCCAATGGGATGATGAAACAACTAAAGATGCTGCGGAAAGTGGCTATTTAGACTGTTTGAAATATGCTCATGAATATGGATGTCATTGGAGTGAAGGTACAACTGAAGCAGCTGCTATTTATGGTAATTTAGATTGCTTAATATATGCTCATGAAAATGGATGTGAATGGGATGATGATACTGCAGAACTAGCTGCAAATTCCGACAATTTAGAATGCTTAATATATGCTCGTGAAAATGGCTGTCATTGGGATGAAGATACAACCATAGCTGCTGCAGAAAATGGCTTTTTAGACTGCTTAAAATATGCTTATGAAAATGAATGTCCATGGAATGAAACAATATTAAATGTTGCCGCTGAATATGGAAATTTAGAGTGCTTAAAATATGCTTATGAAAATGGATGTAAATGGTATGAGGGCATAACTAGAGTTGCAGCTTTAAAAGGTCATTTAGATTGTTTAATATTTGCTTATATGAATGGATGCCGATGGGATGTTGGCACAACTAAAGTTGCAGCTTTAAATGGTAATTTTGATTGTTTAATATATGCTCACAAGAATGGATGCTATTGGGATGTTGGAACAACTAGAGCTGCTGCAGCATTTGGTTGTTTCGATTGTTTAAAATATGCTCATGAAAGTGGATGTAATTGGGATATAGATACAATAGTTACAGCTACCGCGCATGGTAATTTAGATTGCTTAAAATATGCATATGAACATGGATATAATTGGATAGTTGGTACGACGAGAGGGGCTGCTGCAAATGGACATTTAAACTGCTTGAAATATGCTCATGAAAATGGTTGTGAATGGGATGAAGGCACAACAAGGGAGGCTGCTGCAAGTGGTTGTATTGACTGTTTGATATTTGCTTATGAAAATGGATGTCGGTGGGATGTAGGGACAACGAGTGCAGCTGCTGCAAACGGTCATATAGATTGCCTAAAATATGTTTATGAAAATGGATGTGAGTGGGACGAAAGTACTACAAGACTTGCTGCTGCAAATTATCAATTTGATTGTATAATATACGCACATGAAAATAATTGCCCGTGGAGTAAAAATACCATTAATGAAGCTATTCAAAATAATTATATTGATATAGTTTTGTATGCTATTGCAAATGGTTGTCCTAATTAATTGCCTTTTTAAATGATTCTATTTTTTAATATGTTGTCTTATTACATTATATTTAGTGTAAATATTCTTAAAATTTGATAATAATAATTTTATTCATATTTTACATGTTTAATATTTAGTGTTTTGAAAATGTTACTGAAATCCAATACATCATATTTACATCATTTTTCAAGATTTCAATCTAACCAAATTTGAGAATGCTAAATTATTTTTAAAAAATATCTTCTCAATATTATGATACTCTGAAAAAAAAAAAATTTTAAATCTGCTGTTCCTATTTTGTATGATCTTATTGAATTTTTATAAAATATATCAAAGACAATAAGCTTAGTTTTTTATTTATTTTATTAAAATGAAAACCTAAATAAAGGTGAGGGACCTGTAAGGTTTAAGCCAAACCAGAGGACCTACTATTTACCCATTGCCCATGAGGAACAATGGACAGTGACCTAGTAGCCGAGCCAAGCAAGACAGTACTTGTTGACGGTGCTGATAATCAAATAATCGCTCATCGCTCAGTGATCCTCTGTGCCCGGCAAATAGCACCTAGTGCTAACGCTGATCACAGTTATAGGTAAATGTCCTCGGAGTGAAGCCACACATAGACAGTAAAGATTATATAAATTTTCAGACATAGCAGAGACAGAAGCACCAGAATCAAGAAGAGCAATATAGAGATTATTAAAGATAGAAATTTCAATTTCGGGACGAAAACTAAGAGAAGGAGAGATTTTTTGATCAGGACTTAATGGATGAGATGGATGGATGGATGAGGAATATTGGGAGACGATACAGAAATTGTCCTTACGAGACTGGTCACTGGTCGTTTCCCGCATGTGGTGATTGGGATACATTAGGAGTACTAATTGGGAGAAGAATTGTTTGTGGAATTTTGGGGTTAACTGTTATTATAAGGAGCTCGTCCATGGAATCGCTTTTGATAAGGATTATTAGGATTATGATTCTGGGGTCAATTATTTTGAGAATTGTTATAAGAATAAGAGGAGTTCATTGAAAAATTATTAGAATTAGAATGTTTTATTAAAATATTCAGTATAGGATAAATGGACAATTAATTCATTAAGGGTTTTAATACGATGAATTCTTAAAGGACTGGCTAGTTTCGGGAAAATGAGAAAGGATTTGGAATATAAGAGTTTCGTTTTCAATGGGAGGATTAAGATATTTTTCTTCATTAAACCATTCATGTTATGTTTTTGAAGAGTAGAGGTATCACGATGATAATAGGGACGAGAAAGTTCATTACAGGTCATTAGCTGTTTACTATAGGAACAGAAATGTTGGCGAAAGAGCTCAACAAAATTGAAAAAAGTATTAGGAGGAGGAGTGAGAGCATTAAAACATTGTTTGGCCTCACCAGTCATTCGCCGTCGAACAATATTAATTTTGAGGTAATTAAGGATATTTTGTAACTGGAAATAATCATTAATTTCAACAAGAAAATCTTCAGAATGAACAGGTGTTAGATTACCATTATATTCATGGATAACATTAGAAAATTTTTCTTGAAGGAGAATAGATCTATTATTTAAAGAAAAAGAAGGGTGAGGTTCAGTATTAGAGGTAGTTTGGGTAGACAAAGAATCTTTAAACAAATTATTGGAATGAGTAGGTGGAAAGGTTGGTTGATTTGGGAAAGTTGAATGGGGATCATTATTAAATTGTTTAAGTTAAGGGAAAAAGTGGTAGAGGACATTTGAGGACCATAAGAGAATCTAAGTTTTTTAGGAATTTCAGTTTCAATATGTGAGTTTTGAGATAAAGGAGGCATTACATTAGGATCAGGAATAGATAATTGAAGTTTTTTGACAGAGGATTCAAGGGAAGCTAATCTAGCAACTTGACCTTCAACTAAGCATAACCGTTCCGATAAATTAGAAATGTCGGTTTTTAATTCGACTCGGACATCCGAAATTTCTTTGTCTGTGTAGGATTTGCATTCTGCCTAGCTATTTTTAAGTACTTCTAATAATTTGGTATTGATTTCAGTCATGCCTTTTTTAAGATCCGAAAAAGAAGATTGGCATTGTCGTCGTCTCAAATTGTTTTTTAGAGTCAATTTAACCAGAATAATATATGATTAAATAAAATTTAATCAAACAGTTAACTTAAAAGGAGTATTAAGAGAGAGAAAGAACAAAAAGAAATGTATAATAGTTTAACAGCAAGATTAAATGAAAACAATTTAATAGATGAGGTTTTGAGCTAATAGATTTTAACTAAAATAAATTTGTTAATCAAAACAACAAACTGAATTAATCAAATAAATTAATAAAAAGATAAATGGTTAACAGAAGTCAATATTAATATAACAAGGGTCTGTGTTAAAACAGTAAACACCTAATAAAAATATGTTGACAATTAACTAAGTAACTATAATAGTTAAGATGAATGGTTATAAGAACCGTGGATAGCACTAATATATAAATATAAGGATATCAAATATTATAGGTTATGGCCATAGGTGGGTCACACTAGGAGCTGTACCTTAGGTACATTTTCAATCAACATTCCATAGAAACAAAAATACATAAATAATCAGAGTAATAGGGACTGTGAAGGAAGGGGTGGTGGGATTTGAGGCCATCAAATCCGCGAAACACATGGATATGGTTAGTTGGCATATCACTGCCCAGACGATGTTTCGGCAAAACAGCGTACTACAACCCCTGAGACGTTACCATGCGACTATAACCACTCACGGGGAGATGAGTCTCATAACGGGAGAGGGGAAGTGTTGGGAGTCAAAGTTAAAAATTGAAATAACATGTAGTATTAGTACAAAGTTATAACAATATTTAAACATGGTCATGTAAAATAAAAAATATATATAATAATAATGGAGATTTAATAGGCAGAATAAAGAAAGAGATATTTTGAATAAAAATAATGGCTAAGCAAAAAGTAAAACATAGAGAAGTTTTTTTAATATTGAAAATAAGGAATGAGGGGAGTTGGTCNTTTATTAACATAAAATGAACCCAATATCGCCCAAAACTCAAGTAATGACTAGATCTGCTTCTTCAAATTCATCGAAAAATCATAAAACTCTCTCTACGCCCGTAACATCTGAAGAAATATTAAAAGCCATTGCTGATTTAAAATCTATTCAAAGTGATACTTTGGCACAATGTAAAGCAAACGCAAACAATCTAGATACACTCATAGCACAAATTTCTGAACTAAAATCTGAAAATATAACTTTAAAAAATGATATTCCTGCCCTTAACACAGGAATTGCAAATCTTGAGAAAAATAACCCTGGCTCTTCTCATGACTCAGCATCTCAATTAATGTTCGAATTATCTGAGCGTGAAAAATGTAGCTCAAATTTAATTGCTTTTGGTGTCCCTGAATCAAATGCACCAGAACTCGGGAATAGAATTAGTGAAGACTTAAAGAACTTATCTGAACTTATTTCTTCTGTGGGAATTTCTGCCCCTCCTGACATTAAAGTCATTAGGTTGGGAAGAAGAAATGACCATTCATCTCGTCCACTTAAGATTTTTCTCAAAAATAAATTAGCTGCAGTGGAGTTTCTAAAATTATTTAATACTGCTAGTAAACGTTCCCCAAACAATCAAGTTTTAAAGCTTGTTCGTGACAAGACACTACGTGAACGCGAGCAGCTTCGATCTTGTCATTCCGAATTAGATCGTCGAACGAAAAGTGGCGAAGCTGACCTTACTATTTCATACTTAAATGGCGTCCCTACAGTTCTGAAAAGGAAATCAAAAAACGGATCTCATTTTCTTCAAACCAAACACCGAACTTAAATTCACCTACCAACAACACTACCGCTCTACCTTATCTACCTGGATGTTGCACCTACAAGTCTGATATATTATCGACCTCATACTGTCGTAAGTGTTGTGCTGCCAAATCTACCTTCAATACATTTTTCTAACATTTTTCAAATTTTATTAACAAATTCAATAAATCTAAAAGTTCTGATCAATTTAAATNAATTCAATAAATCTATAAGTTCTGATCAATTTAAATACTCTAAATCGCATAATATTAATGGTTATTACCAAAATTGTCGTGGTCTACGCACTAAATTATTTAATTTTTAATGGANTCTACGCACTAAATTATTTAATTTTTCATGTAACACTGCTTATTTTAATCATTCATTTATAATCTTAACTGAAACTTGGCTTACTGAAAATTTTAATTCTAATGAACTCGGCCTTACTAATTATAACATATATAGATGCGACAGATCACCCCTTACCAGATTATGCGGACATGGAGGTGGAGTCCTTATGGNGCGGACGTGGAGGTGGAGTCCTTATCGGAATTCACAAAGATTTCCCTTCTTTCTTAATCCCTTCTCCAGATAAAAGCGTTGAACAATTATTTGTTCATTTTCATTTTAATTCCTTTAAATTCATAATTTGTGGTGTTTATCTACCCTCCTATTCTTCTGTTGATTTATATAGAGCTCACCTATATTCCATTGAAAATATTTTTCTCCAATATCCTTCCTATTCATTTATTGTCTGCGGCGATTATAACCTCCCCAGTATTATCTGGTCAAATGATGAATATGGCCTCTGCTATTCCTCTTCTTCCCCTTCTCAAGACCTTAGTGTTCCTGAGTTATTTTCTTTACATGGATTTTTTCAACTAAATTATAACTTAAACTCTCATAACTCTCTCCTGGACCTTGTTCTCTCGAACTACAAATTAATAAATGTCAATGTCGCTTCTGATTCAGCTGTACCTCCAGACGCTTATCATCCTCCACTATCCTTACAAATTCTTAACTCATCTCACAGTCCACCCCCTCAAAGCACTACCTCCTTTTATGATTTTTCAAAAGCTAACTATTGTCATATTAATGACTTTTTAAATTCCTTTAATTGGGATGAAACATTTAAGGACTTAGATGCTGATACTGCCATGAATACTTTTTATGATACTCTTCACAATTCTATTCTCCTTTATGTTTCNTACTGCCATGAATACTTTTTATGATGCTCTTCACACTTCTATTCTCCTTTATGTTCCTAAAATCACTGTTCGTCCCTCAACATTCCCACCTTGGTTTACTTCTGAACTAAAGAAACTAGTATCCTCAAAGCGTCTGGCACATGCTAAGTATAAGTCGTCACTTTCACTAGCTGACTATCGTCATTTTTCGTTATGCCGAGCACGTTACAAATTCCTCTCAAAGAAATGTCACCGCGAGTATCTTGCTCACTCTGAATCTAATCTAAAACTAAATCCTCGAGCATTTTGGAAGTTTGTGCGTAAGCATTATTCTTCCAAAAATATTCCTTGTAATTTAGTCTATGACGGCTCCAATAGCACACGCCCTATAGAAACGGCAAATCTCTTCTCCAGATACTTTTCTTCTGTTTATACACCAGTTTCGATCACACCCTCCACTATTCCTTCTCACTTACAGTTTCCTCTTCCTTCAATCGTCCATGTGTCCGTAATTGAGTTACACAAATCATTTACCATTCTCCATAACATCAAATCTCTCGGACCTGACGGCATTCAGGGCGATTATTTATTTAGATTACGGGACGTAATTACCTGGCCCCTCTCTCTTATCTTCAATAAATCCCTGAGTTCTGGGATGTTTCCTTCTTCTTTAAAACTTGGCTCTATAACTCCTATTCTCAAATCTGGCGATCCAACTCATGTTCTTAACTATCGTCCTATTACCATTCTTCCTCATATCTCCAAATTATTCGAAACTGTTGTCCTAAATACTATTCGACCTTCCTTGAATCATATACTTATACCTGAACAACATGGCTTCCGTCCAAACCGCTCTACTCTAACATGCAACCTCACCTTTACCTCGTATATTTTTGAATCCTTCCGCCTTCATAGCCAGGTCGATGTGATCTACACTGATTTCGCTAAGGCGTTTAANCATCAAATCTCTCGGACCTGACGGCATTCAGGGCGATTATTTATTTAGATTACGGGACGTAATTGCCTGGCCCCTCTCTCTTGTCTTCAATAAATCCCTGAGTTCTGGGATGTTTCCTTCTTCTTTAAAACTTGGCTCTATAACTCCTATTCTCAAATCTGGCGATCCAACTCATGTTCTTAACTATCGTCCTATTACCATTCTTCCTCATATCTCCAAATTATTCGAAACTGTTGTCCTAAATACTATTCGACCTTCCTTGAATCATATACTTATACCTGAACAACATGGCTTCCGTCCAAACCGCTCTACTCTAACATGCAACCTCACCTTTACCTCGTATATTTTTGAATCCTTCCGCCTTCATAGCCAAGTTGATGTGATCTACACTGATTTCGCTAAGGCGTTTGATCGTGTTAATCATTCCCTACTAATAAATGTTTTAGATCAACAAGGTATTGGTGAACCTCTACTCTCCTGGTTTCGTTCCTATTTACTGGATCGACCCCAGTTTGTGTCTGTCCACGGTGTTTTTTCTGAACTTTTTTATCCTTCCTCAGGTGTCCCCCAAGGTGCTGTTCTCTCTCCTCTCCTCTTTGCCTTGTTTGTGAACTCTTCTACTTCTGTTCTTCACCATGCTAAACTCCTTATTTTTGCTGATGATATGAAGCTTTATTATCGTATAAATTCAATGTCCGATTGTATTATCCTCCAATCAGACCTTCAACGTTTAGTCTTTTGGGGCGAGTCCCTTGGCCTTTCCCTCAACATCCAAAAATGCTCCTCAATGACTTTTTCGCGCCAAAGTAATCCTCTTGTTTTTCCTTATTCTATACATGGTATTCCCCTAAATTCTGCTGGTGACTCTATACGTGACTTGGGTTTTACCCTTACTCGTACACTGTGTCCTATAAAACACATTCAAGAAATATGTTGTAAGGCACTAAAAATGCTGGGTTTTATTTTCCGCATAGCCCAAGAATTTCACTTGATCTCCCCCCTAAAAGCCTTGTATTGTGCACTAGTTCGCCCTATTCTTGAATATGGATGTGTCTTATGGGACCCACCTACTTCTGGTGCCAGCGAAATGTTGGAACGTGTACAACGGAAGTTCCTGCGCTTTGCTGCTTTTAAGCTCAATATCCAATATCCTCCTCACTCCTATGCTCCTATACTCCATTCCCTTAACCTTTCCAGTCTCGCCGATCGTAGGCATGTCTTAAATCGCAAATTCTTACTAGATCTCCTTTCAAACAATATTGATTCTCCTGATTTACTATCCCTTATAAATCTTAAAGTTCCTCCTCGCTTGACGCGTTCCAATATCCCCTTCCAAATTCCATTTTCCTCCTCAAATTACTTTCTAAACTCCCCGATAATCCGCTTGATGAAAATCGCTAATACCGACCCTTCCTTTGTTTTACCTTAGCCCAAGTTTCAGTCCCCTTATTTAATAATGTATATTCAATTCCATTTTATTTTATTGTAATTTCTAATTATTTTATTTATATTTTTTATTTTTTTCATGTTAAATTAAAATTCATCTTTGTATCAAATATTATGTACATATATTTTGTAATTTTGTTATATTGCAATTTGTCAGTTGTTTTAGTTTAATTAATTATTATATCATAAGCTTTTAAAATATCTTTGTTAAATTGTAAAATATTGGGCTCGTCCCGTTTTATGAATAAATGAATAAATGAATAAAAATGAAAGAAAATTAAGTAAAATATTAAAGATCATTTTAAATTCAACTTATAATTAGTATGTGCATAGATAGGGCAAGTATATGAACAAAAGAGTTATAGTGTAAAGGGTACTTAGGCATCATTAATGATAGTACCATATAAAAGAACTGTCAATTGATCTGTGCAATGCCGACCATAATTTACTTAAGTATCGACAATTTGTGCTTGTGTAACCTTTTAGTTTGTTTAATAAAAATTTTGACCATGCCTTAGTGGAAGGAAAGAAGAATATAAAATATGGAAATTGAGCCTTACAATATATTAGATGGAAAGAAAAAAACAGCATATATATATAATAATCACAATATGATATTTTCAGTTACGAAAAAATAACAAACAAACAAAAGCCAATGGTAAATGAAATTAGCACAAATTAATAATGGAATAAATAACATATATTTCCTGTTTATAACTAATACATATATTATGTGGACTGTAAATCTGTTAAATAAACAATAAAAAATTATTAATAATTACCCACTGCCGCTTGAAGGTGATGAATATTGTGTCGTAATACACTGGTCACTATCACAATATGAAATAACAGTGGTCTACTCTGTTTTTGTCCACAATAATGGTTTTTCATTTAAGACTATTAACACTTTAATTTATAAATTATATTCATATGCTTAAAATAACATGATTGTTTTTAATTAAATATCTAAATTAATAAATAATAAATTTTAATAAAATATAACTTAGAAAAATATTTAATAAACGCTTACTGTTGTTTAATTATATTATATTATACACGATTCAGTCATAAGTCAAATATTAGTCATCTTTAAAAATCACTCTATAAGACATTTATAAATTATACTTGTCAGCTCTTTTTATTCTTATCTTAATACAAAAACACAATGTGTTAACCCTAGTCTAGAATTAAAAAAAAAACTATATTAACGTTGTATAAAAATGATTTGTATATTATCCATGTGTATTAATTTATATATTTCATATTTTATGCTTACTTAACAATAAACGATAACATTACAAGAATGGACACAATGATGATTGTTTGGGGATCAAAAAATACTATAAAAGGGCTGAGTGCTGAGGACTTGAGAGAATCTGTCTCTAAATATTCATTGAGCTGTTCGAATTGCGCTCTCGACATCGATACTCAAAGTTCGTAATCATCATTGTGAAATTTTTACTTGTTAATTTATGAACTAAACAATTGAGTTCATGTTATTTTGTTATAACCTGATATTGTCAAAAGTTATTTTTAGAACAAAGAAAAATCTTCAAGTAAGACTTTAAATCATTAAGAGTCAATACTTATATTATCTTATAATTCAATTATTTAGAATTAATAATCTGAATATAGAACGATAAAGCAATAGATAAAATAATTATATTAATCTTTAAACTTCAATTAATTGTTATTAACTAGTTCGGCCCTTATACATAATCACATTATATGGTATTCATGAGATGGTCACCGCCTCTTCGCTGCCTCAGTGTATTATTACAGGTACTTACTAGTTGGATCATTTATAATATCTCTATAAGAGGAACCTTAATTATTACTTTTTATATCTACTTTGTCTTACTTGTCTAACCCCGATAGAACCTCGTTGCTCATCAATTAACCAAATCCCCAAATATCCAATCTTGGTCAATAAAGACACCTAACATAATTTTAGTTATTTTCGTATTATTACAATTGTGACACTTCGGTTGCAGGGAAGACAACAAAAAAAAAACACCATAACATATAATAAGCCGTTAGGCAACTCAAATTTAACAATGTGGTGACAAGGCAATACTTGACCCAATAAAACCGGATGTCCATATGCTCGAAACGGCCGAATAATTGAGCGCGAATGAATTAGTTTTCAATGCCATACGTTGAAGGGACCGGTCTAAACAGCAGCGTCGCCGTACCGTTACTAAGGTGATGGTTTTTAGTAGGAAAAAACACATTGAAGGTCGTGGCGTATATTGAACGCGGAATCTTTGGTCCACTAGACGGCTACAAAAAAAAAAAAATTGAGTAGTGTCAGCGGCATACCTGTCGTGATAAACACAAACGTGTATGACGTGACCGACTGACCTGCTCGCCCCCACTTACCGTGTTTTCATGTTTAATTCTAACATGATATCTAACATGATCTAACAACCGTTCACCAATCCATCAAACACTGTACCGCACAACAAATGCTAAAAAATTGAATGGGATTAACAAACATAATATAATGGGGGAGAACAAAAATAAAAAATAATGAATATTACCTTTATAGGCATTACAACAGTAGGGTTTGCACAGGGAAATAAAAGAAGTGGGGAGTCAAAGATATATTTAATTTTTTTTTTTTTTTACTTTTAGCCAAAATTCAAATTTTTTTTTTTTATTATTATATTATGAGAAAACATATAGGCCATGTATAATATAATAATATTTTTGTTTAATTATTTAAAATTTATATATAGTTTTAGTTTTAGTTTTAGTTATTATTGAGGTGGACATAATGCCCATGCATTCAGACCTGTTGGTCCATTGTGCGCACCTCATACCGAATTGTCTTGATACGGTTTACCCACCTAAGTGTTATCACCAAAGTGTTAATACATTACCAACCATAAAGTCACCTCTAAAGATGACCAAAGAGTCCTGTCTTTCTGGCGAAATTAAGTATCTCTCTGGGTTTTAGGTTTTTAATATCCTCTTTTTCAGGAAATGGTTTATTCAAGTAGTTTGATCTTAGTGTGGACAAGGCTTCACATTCGCACATTATGTGAAATGAGTCTTCCTCTTCTACTCCACACTTCCTGCACAATGGTGATTCCAATACCCCCATTGCGTTAAGATGCTTAAGCAGGTGACCATGTCCTGTCAGTAGACCAGTCAGGGTGCTTATTTGATGTCTAGTCATGCTATTAAGATCACCCAGCAATAAACCAGGGGTCTTGATAAACATTTTAGATTGTCTAGGTACTACCAAGTACTTCCAGATTTTCCTGTGTTGTTCTCTGCACCAATTCTTGGGTAACGCTTTGAGCGATTGCTCAGTGAGCCCTACCACTGGTTCTGGTCCAACATAGGTGTTCTCTGCTCCTTTCCTGGCTAGAAAGTCAGCATTCTCATTTCCAGTGACACCGTTGTGTCCCGGTACCCACGCTAGTGTAACTTTGTTGAACCTCGATAGTGATTCTAAAGTTTCCCTGTATTCGAGGACCAGCTTTGAATCCACCTGATCGNAAGTTTCCCTGCATTCGAGGACCAGCTTTGAATTCACCTGATCGTTACAGAGTGCTTTCAAAGCCGCTTGACTATCACTTAAGATAGTTATCTTCCTATTTTTGTATACCAGCAGGTTCTGAGCCCCTACCAGTATCGCCATCACCTCTGCTTGGAAAACAGAGGGTGTTGTGCCCAATGACATACTGACATTTATTCGTGGCTTTAAGCCCCAAATTCCAGCACCTACCTTTCCTGACTTTTTGGATCCATCTGTATATATCACAAATCCTCCTTTGTCAGACAGGTGGTTAATATTCCATTCTCTACGTGTAATGATCTCTANTGTAGTGATCTCCACTTTGTAGGGAATGTTATTCTTAAGAACCGGTTTGATATAGTCCAAGGGGTATTCTAAAAAGCCCTTGTCTATCTCTTTTAGTATTTTACCATGTTCTGTTGTATCACTCTCCAAAGTCCACATACCTAAGTTGTGGAATCTTAGTGCTGTAGCTTTGGCGTGAGCTTTCGCCTCTAGATACAGAGGAGGCAATCCAATAAGTGCCTCTAATGCGACCGTTGGTGTAGTTCTTAATGCTCCAGTGATGGCAATAGCAGCCATTCTCTGTATGCGACTAAATTCTTTCCTAGCTGTAATGAGTGCTGTTCTGGTCCACCAGACTAGGGCACCGTACAATATCATAGGTTTAATCACTGACGTGTATAACCAATACATAACTCTTGGTTTAAGACCCATGTCTTTCCCAAGGCAAATATATATATATATATATATTCATAAAAACAAAGAAAGGGAAGGAAGAAGAACATAAAGAAGGTGCTATTAGAAATTATGAAGGGGTACAGAAGGAAGTTTTATGTATAATTGTCGTTGAGTTCTTGAGAAGTGCCGGCCCACCATTGGCCATAGTTTGCGCCTCACGCCATCGTGGATATCTTGACGTTTATTTTAAAAAAAAAAATGGAGGACAAAAAAAAAATGCAGCAAGAAAAAAAACGTATTTTGACAAGCGGCAAAAAACAATAAAAAATGGCACGTCCGTACAACTCGGTAGTATAGTTGGGAAATTTTTTCAATTTTTGATTGTAATGTTTTCGACTAGATACAATTTGTGATCTTTTGACGTATCGTTGAAAGAAATCGTTTCCGTGGGAGAAATAGGGTCGTGGCACAGTATGAACGAGGCATAGTTGGGACAAGTATAGATAATATCTGACAGTGATTAAAATCACTATCATAAGAAACGCTTCGATGCAAATCTGTAGATAGTGTTTAATCTTAAGAAATTGGTAGATTATTTCATAAGCAACAATAACTCCTGCTCACTTAATTTTATCCCGATTAGTTATTTGATTTATAATTATTATTTACAAATATATAATAATTATAGTAATTAAATTTAATATGAATTGATATTTAATTTTCCGTAAAAATAATAAAGTAGTTATATTTCTTTGCTTTAAAGGCGTTTAAAAATTTTTAAGTGCTTGATGCAAACTTTTCAATAAAAAATGTTTGTTACTTATAACAAAGTTATAAGTTTTATACACTGTACTACAAGGAACTTTCATCAGAAACAAAAATATACTTTTCTAAATCAACTTGTCGCAATGTTTTCAAATGTGCAATTAGACTTTTTCTATAATTTCTAAGTAATGTGTGTATATTGGGCCGCCTCTCCCCATATACTCATTTTAGCGCCTCTGGTTGGCGCCTCAGTTAGCGCCTCATTTACCTCTTATCACATTATAGTTAAAGGAGAGTGTATGTAATGCTTATCAATGAACTAATTTGATAAAACTTATTTTAGAGCCTCATTTTATGTTTTAATAACATATTTTATCGCCTCAGATTAACGCCTCATTTACCTCTTATCACATTATAGTTAGAGGAGAGTGTATGTAATGCTTATCAATGAAGTAATTTTATAAAACGTATTTTGCGCCTCATTTTAAATTTTGATAACATATTTTACCGCCTCCCTCCGTATACTTGTCAAGATAAAATTACCCTTCACTCTTCTCCCACCAAATGAGATTTATTATTTTTGTTTCTTTGAATGAACAACCAACCATATTTCAAATCCTTCCTCACCCTCTTCAGAAATATTTNTCAAATCCTTCCCCACCCTCTTCAGAAATATCTATAAATCGAGGTCGAACGTAAGAAAACTCCTATTGTGTTGTCGTATGTCTTAATCGTGTGTGATTAGTGAAGTATATTAGTGCGATATTCAATATGAACATAAGTGCAGGTGTAAAAAATGTTAAAATATCCACGCGGTATCCATCTCAACCCGATTTTGATATGCTGGGAACATCTGTATTCAATTTGAGTTTTATAGATAGAAAATTCATACACATCGGTTGCACATGGATTAACGATCGTTACTCACCAGTGGTAATAATAATAACACAGACTATGTATTTATAGATTTAATTATCATTAAGCTAAATAGGACTAATAATTCTTGATAATCTTGGTCCATAGATACAGAAAAAAATACGTTAGAAATTTTTTTTATTAAGTGCACATGATACAAAAATAATTTGAAAAAGAAAAAAACCGAAAACAGCTCCATGAAATAAATATATGTCAATACACTAAAACCATTTTTTTTCGCTTTATCAGCCCATTAAGAGCTATAGCAGCTTCCCCAAAAGGAGGAGGTTTTTCAAACATTTATACTCCGAAACGGGTGGTTAGTCCATCGCTGAAGAACACTGTTAATTTTCAGAGCGGGTATCTAAACTAAAAATTTAAAACACGAACACTCTAATTAATTTGAAAAATTTACTTTATTAAACAGGAAGTCGGTCGCGCGCTCGTCGGCTCGTCGTAATAATATCCCTACTTAGTACGTAACATACCGCCCGGAATTTTACGATTGCCGTAAAATAATACAAAAAATACATTTAAAAAATTTTAAATCAGTTTAGCGACAAAATTTTACAAAAAAAATATTTCGGACTTATTGTGCGAAAAAAAAAAAATTAATAAATCAATAAACAAATCAAATAATTGATCAATAAGAAACAGGACCTTAATAAATTTATATACAATCAACGCTCAATTTCTTATAACTAAATAAACATGACAAGCAAAACAAAAAAAATTTTTTTTACATGACTTAATAGATTAATTAATTACTTAAACAATAATATATAAAATGACTTTAACAAATCAAAATTAATTCATTGATAAATTAAATACACAATAATATATAAGTTGATATTGACAAATCAAAATTTATAAAAATTATTTTTTAAAAAAAATTACTCATCTTCTATTGGCAAAGGANAGCGAATCAAAATTTATCAAAAATTATTTAAAAAAAAAAAAAATTATTCATCTTCTATTGGCAAAGGACATACATATCTAACGGCCCTTTTAAGCAAACTAGTTTCCGTATACAATTCACCACTCGAGTCACACCATCCGTTCCAGTGAAAAGTTCTTTAACACGTCCCATATGCCATTTCATTGTTGGTACATTATCTTCTTTAATTAGAACTAGCATGTCCTTTTTTATGGACACACCTTGAGGGGACTGCCACTTTGTTCGTCCTTGAAGTTGACTCAAATATTCTGTACTCCATCTCGACCAAATGCGTTGAGTTAATTGAATTGTTAATTGCCATCTTTTGAGTCGATTGGATGGGACAATCGATAAATCTTTTTCAGGCAAACTGGTTAACGGTCCACTCACCAAAAAATGACCTGGAGTGAGAACCCTTAAATCCGTTGGATCCGACGACAAAAGTGTAAGAGGACGAGAATTTAAGCACGCTTCTATACGAACAAGAACAGTGTTCATTTCTTCGTACGTCAGACAAACATCTCCAAGTTGTCGGACAAGATGATGTTTAACAGATTTTACGGCAGCTTCCCATAAGCCCCCGAAATGAAGTGCTCTCGGCGGAATAAAATGCTATTGAATGCCAAGCTCCGCTGTAAATTTTCTTATTTTTTCGATGTTCTCCGGAGAAGTTAAAAATTTGCTCAATTCAATTAATTGTCGATTTGCACCAGTAAAAGTAGTGAAGTTGTCTGAATAAAGTGCTGTACATAATCCCCGTCTACCAGTAAATCGACGCAGAGCGGCTAAAAAATTCTCAGACGTCAAATCGCTAACTAGCTCGATATGTACTGCTTTTGTCGAAAAACAAACAAAAACACAAATATAAGCTTTTAATTTAGGTGCTTTTCGAATTTAAATTTGATTTTATTAAAACAGGACCACAATAATCTAGACCACTCACTTGAAAAGCTCTAGTTGGTTCTACGCGTGATTTTGGTAGATCGGACATAATTGGTGTAAATACAGTCTGCTTAGAACGAAAACAAACTACACATTCGTGTACAATTTTTCTGGCTAGATTTCGTCCATTTAACGGCCAAAATTTTTCTCTCACGGCAGCTAATAGTGCTTGCGGACCGGCGTGAAGCAAACGCTGATGTTCGTACCGAAGTATTAAATTAGTAATAAATGACTTAGGATGTAGTACGATTGGATTTCTTTGTTCATCACTGATATGAGTTGACTTATTTAACCGACCGCCTACTCTTAACACATTATTTTCATCTAGAAACGGAAGCAGTCGAACTAATTTGCCGTGCTGCAAAAGTTTTTTACTTTGTAATATTTTAATTTCCTCTGAAAAATAATTTTTCTGTTCCAATTTAATTAAAACAATTTGAGCCTCTTGAATTTCCCATACATCAATAGACGTTGAAGGAAAATGTTTTTTGCGAATTGTCTTATTAACCACCGCAAACAATAGCATGTCACACGACATAATTTCATCCATGACGAATAACGATGTATTAAATTAAAATTTTTCATACCTGTTGTAACGGTTATCATCACCGAATTTCTTTGTTCAGGTACTTCCTTAGGTAGAGGCGGCGCTTCTATCGTACTCAAAGGCCAATTTTTCTCATCATAACATAACCAATCAGGGCCTTCCCACCAAAGTTTTAAATAACAAAGTTGATCAGGTGTACAGCCTCTTCTTATTAGCTGGGTTCTCAGCAGACCTAACATGATTCCATTCATTTATCGCCGTTGATGACTGTATTTCTCCAACACGGTGTGCGACAAATGTTTTCCAACTGTTGGATGACGATTTTATCTAAGCTAACGTTATAGTCGAGTCGGACCAAAAATAACGTTTACTTACATTTAAATTTAATTTGTTCACGATTTTTTCTACTAGCTGGCAAAGTAAAACGGCCGCACATAGTTCTAATCGAGCCAAAGAGATTACTTTCAAAGGAGCTACTCTTGACTTCGCTGCGATTAGCCGAATACATGAAACATCATTGTTGTCAGTTGCCCTTAAGTACACACAGCATCCACATGCGTGAACAGACNCATCATTGTTGTCAGTTGCCCTTAAGTACACACAGCATCCATATGCGTGAACAGACGCGTCGGCAAATCCATGAATTTGAACTGACTGCACATGATTACGTCCAATTATACACCGTGGTATTTCAATTTTTTCGATTTGCATCAACGAGTTCTTATAATTTAGCCGTTCCTGCTGTAATTCATTTCGCAATAAGTCATCCCAACAACATTTAAATTGCCACAACCTTTGCATAATTAATTTTGCTTTAATAATTATTGGACCAATAAGACCAAGAGGATCGAAAATGGAAGCGATCGACTACAACACCGCTCTTTTGGTTGTATTGTTGATGTTTGTTTTCTCGTTGTAAATCTTGGTGATCCTTGCTAACCCAAATTTGGCGGTACATNAGTTATGGTTGCTTTTTAAATAATCTACTAATCTCTTAAAATTAAACACTATCTACAGATTTACATCGAAGCGTTTCTAATGATAGTGATTTTAATCACTGTCAGATATCATCTATAATTGCCCCATCTATGCCTCGTCCGCATTAAGCTACGACCCCACTGTTTTACCGTTATTTTTACTTAAAACTCCCATAACTTTTTTAAAAATGGCCAGCTCAATAAAATTTTTTTTTATTTAGATACATGAAGTCTTTACCTATCTTTTGGTATTTTTTTAGAAATCTTATCCTTTATCTGACCATATAAAGGGATTAATAATGACAAGTTATACAAAAAACTTTTTAAAAAATGTATAGATCAATATAATTTTTTTATGAGAAATAATTTTATATACCTTTTTCATTCGACATACNTAATCCCTTTTTCATTCGACATACTTTATCTTAATCAGGATATTAATAAGGAAATAGAAGATGATGTAGCTTTTGGAATAATCCATCAATTTTTTAAAATTAAACACTATCAAAAGATTTGCATTGAAGCGTTTTTTTTATATTGATTTTAATCACTGTCAGATATCATACTTGACCCAATTATGCCACGTCACCACTTTACCGCGACTCCTCTGTGCTGTGTTTTTTTAAAACTTTTTTTCTTTAAAAAGTCATAATATTTTGAAAAACAGATGACTCAGAATAATTTTATAATAAGTATTTTAAGTATTTCCTTTTTATTGTGTATTTATTTTCTAAAAACCTGTCCCTTTATCTGCGCACAGAGGGGGATTCGAAAAAACTACTTTGCATGAAAGGTTTACTTTTTCAACATTTTCTAGAATTACTCCATTTTTCCGAAAATATATTAAATTAAAGTCTATGTTACATACTAAAAGTTAAAAATAAAA
>NW_026099573.1:44231396-44253962 GCF_025091365.1 Daktulosphaira vitifoliae
AAAAAAAAAAAAAATAATAAAAAAAAAAACACATCATAGTAAAATTAATACCTTCTCAGCTTCGCATCGAAGCTAAAAAAAATTGTAATCAGGGTATAAATAAAGAAGTACGAGTTTATTTTTCTTTTGAAATAATATACCAATTTCTTTAAAGTAAAAACCACAGATTTGCATGAAATATTTATGATAGTGATTTTAATCACTGTCAGATTTCATCTATACTTGTTTCAACTATTTATACAGTAAAGTTCAGGTTGAAGATGGCTTGAACCCGAAACTAATTGTAACCATTATTAATTATTCATAATTATACTCTAGGTTAAGTTTAGATTTATTTATTTTTTATACTAGGATCTACTATATTATAACGATATTATATTACCAACTATTATAACACCCTGGTTCGATTCCTAAGCCTAACTTAATAGTATTGCGTGAAGAGGAAAAACTTTCATTTTTTAGAATCTTTACTTTACCTCAAAATAAAATCCTGACTTAATTCAGTGCTGGATTTACGTTTAAGAAGTTGAGAAGAAATAAACTCTTATGCAATCTTAAGTAATTAAAAACCCCAAGTTTATAATTAATAAGAATGAATGAAAAGTAAAATATGAATCACAAGACTATTAATCATTAAGAATGAATAAAGAAGTAATAACTGGTTAGTGGATTTTATAAAATATTATATGTGAAGGACAAATATTCTAATAAAAAGAAACAAAATTTACTTTATTTGTTATAAAAATTATTATAACTTAAAATTTATTTTTGTTCAGGTGAGTAATGTTTTTACATTTAATGATAAAACTTTGTAAAAATGTCATTGGTTTAAAGAATTGTTTTCTTAAGCATACTTAAAGTTTCCCGTTAATCAAGCAGTAATTAACCTGTCTATAACTTTTTAGTAATACTTAAAATAAAAAACTAATGATAAAATGAGCCACATCAATTATAATTCCTTTTTTATTTCTAATTTAATTATTCATTTAAAATTATTTAATACTATTACAATTGACAATAACAAAATATTAACAAATTAATTTTAGTAATGATAAGTATTTTGTTTTTAATAAAAAGTTGGTTTAAAATAATAATAAGAACAAAAAATCTAATTGATCTAGAGATTCAAACAAATGAGAACACAATGCATTACATTAAATTAACTGAAATTTATTTAGTAAGCAAGAATGAGGCCGAATATAAATAAAAATTAGATTGAAACTATTAAACATTTAGTTTTAAAACTAAAAAAAATTTTAATTAATGATAAAAATAACTTAAATCTATTGTTAATTCTAATTTTGTTTTAGGTTTATAGATTAAAAAATATATTTAACTTAAAATAAAAAAAAAGATAAATATAAAATTAATTTAAGAATAAAATATGCAAACATTTAATAATTGCTGGTCACATATATTATTTTGTAAGTTTGCTA
Source organism: Daktulosphaira vitifoliae (assembly GCF_025091365.1). NCBI lineage: Eukaryota > Metazoa > Arthropoda > Insecta > Hemiptera > Phylloxeridae > Daktulosphaira > Daktulosphaira vitifoliae. The sequence goes on from NW_026099573.1 coordinate 44,232,833, forward strand.
GCAAAATTTTATAAACATTACTATTTGATATAATTGGTGTTCTATATGTCAAAAATTACACAGAATACACAAATTAGTAAAAATAATATATATTATAAAATTGCCATTCAATTTTATCATAATAAGTATTATTACTATGTCAATATAAAAAAGCTAACTGATTTGATGAGAATTGTTTATTTAAATTAACTTAAAATTAAATCATATACATTTCATGTTTAAAAAGAACTCCACAATAAAAAAATTGAGTGTTTGTTTTTATATTTACTTTTTAATATATTTAAATTAATAATTTTTAAATTTTTATTTAGCTTTAACTAGTCATAATTCTCAGTAAAAAAAGTTATAGGTTAAGTTTTATAAATAGTAACAGTTTATAATTCAATTTCATCTCAAGAGTACATAATTTTTATTAAAATTTTAATCAAGACAAATATTAAAAAAAAAAATTATCAATTTATTATCTATAAGTAAATAAATGTATGAAATCTGGTATTCTTTTAAAAGTATGAAATTAAAAAAATATAATTCTCTTTACAAAAATAATCTATTTTATTTTATTTTCTTAACATGTTTGTTTAGGTTTTGTTTATGTATTTATTTGTTATCTTGAGAAAAAATACACGTATTTCACTAAATAATTAACAAATGATACTTGTGAATTGTGTTAAATATTTTATAAATAATAAATTGTTAAAAAGTATTGCATAATAAGAAAGATGATAATTTATCGTTTGTAAAGAAAATATAATATTAGTGATGAAGAAATGTGATGAATTTGTTATCAATTAATATATTTAACATATTTTATTCCAAAAATAATAATTACATTTATTAAAATAAATGGGTAAATAGTAATACTGATTTTGATTTATAACATGTATTTGGATTATTAATTACATTTATAAAAGTATCAAATAAATCAAAAAATATATAATTAAATTGATTATAAATTAAAATTAAATAAAGAAATCCTGCATACAATAACATTTTTTCTTACAAAATACTCAATAATTATTAAAATTAGTATAAATACATTTATTATTTTTTTTACAAACATTTTTTTTTTTTTTGATATATTGCAAGTCCTTTTCTTTAATAATCAAAAAATGATTATCTACATTTATTTTCAACCACTGATTCAACATAAAAAAACTAATAATAAAAAATAAAAACAAAAGTAATTTAAAAATTTTCAAGAAGTTCAACAAGAATTAAAATTAATTGTTTTAATGAAACCTGAATAAGGTATAACATATAAATTTGTATACAAATTATGTTGCATTATATATTAAAATAAACATTATATCATGAAATAATATAATTTCACTTTAATATAATTTTATTATATATATAAATATATATTTTTTTTAATATGAATGGCTAGAAAATAGCCAATATTGGCACAAATATATTGCACTATAATTTAGTGCTATAAATTGTTGTCATTGTTTATGTGATGTGATTGGGCAATAGCAGCTGCTGCATTGGCCATATGATTTATATTACAAATAACTGGGTAAACATTTTCCATTTTACTAAGTTTTTCAAAAAAAGGAATTAAATGCAATAGTTCCTTATCAGTCATATCATCAAACCATGAATTAACAGGAACCTACAATAATATAAATTTATATTAAAACTTGCACTTAAATTTATCAATAAATAATAAAAGCAATCTAAAATATTACTTGATCTTTACATATAAATAATTAATTACACATTATAGCTGTAAGATGGTACTAGCTATTGTTACTTTTTCTATGTATGTGCATTATTTGAAATTATACTATAAATAGAGAAAGTTAACCAAAGACTAGACATGTGGACATTGGCCCTTAAAAGAAATGGAATAAGGAATAATAGAAATAAGATTTAGTATAAATAGTATGAGATTGACGAAAGAGAATGTAAGGGTGATGAAACAAGGAATTAATGACAATAAATGAGGATGTGAGACATAGAATTAAATGCATATGGATCATGTGGAGAGAAGTGTCTGGTGTTTTGTGTGATAAGATCATCTCAATGAGGCTAAGAGAAAAGTTTTAGGTTTTTCCTGTCTAAGAGGACAGGAAAACCAGAGCCCAGCACAATAAAACTGAACCCGGGTATCTTTATATTTAGCTATGATTCATTACCAGCTAAGCTATGTAGAATGCCTAAAAGAATGTTTTTTAATATTTTGAGTAAAAATTTTTTTAATTTAATATCTCTTAAGGTAATGGAAAAGTACTTTTTTTTATTATCATTGGGTTCAAAATTTATTTTGAGTAAATATTGGCTATTTCTACTCATGTGAGTGTTTGGAAGAGGAAGATTGAGGGCACAAAGTCTTTTCAAAAAATAAATTTAACCCATTCCCCAAAAATATTTAGTACAAATATACGTAATTGAATGAAAAAATATTTTAGTGAAGGGGTAATACAAAAATTAGCTCTGTTAAAGTTTCTTTAACTCTCCCTAATTACTTTTTGATTCAAGTAATAATTATAAATACTTACAGCATTATCAGGATGGAAAATATATGATGCTGGAGAATTATCAATAATCACAACTTTATGCAAAGCACGGCCTAATTTGTTTAAATCTTTCACATAGTTTCCTCTATAAAATACACATGATTCACGAAATAATCGAGCTCGAAACACACCCCACTGATCTAATAGATCAGCTACTGGATCAGCATACTAAAAATGTTATACATCATTTATTTATAATAAATTTCTAGCTTTATCAATGATAAATTATAAATCTAAAAAAATTATATTAATCCAACCTTAGCAAGACTTGCAGTAAATAATACACATTCGTAAAGTTCACCCATACGTTGAAGAAATTCGTCTACATGAGGTCTTTTTAAAACATATACTTGATGAACTGTTCCATCTATTTCTACAGGTACAATAAAATCTGCATTGTTAATTGCCTAAAAAAGGTACATTATTTTATCAAAAACTTTACAATTAAGATTTTTTTAACATAGAAACTTTAAAAAAAAAATGACTTAATGGTCTTTCACACAATGCTAGCAATACATATATAAATATTTCATAAATTAGTCTTTTAAAAATAAAATTCTTATTTTAATTGAATATGTCAAAGAAAATATATATGTTCAGTTTATAGTACTGATTCTGGATACAGACTCTACTCGTGGGCATTGTAGTGGAAGAATAAATCTTCCCATTACCTTCTACCCATTCAAAATTTCTAATTACACTGGGTTATAGCAATAACTCAGGATAGTTCTTATTACCTAAATACATTTAATGTGTACACTAGCAGTAGTTAAAAAGAGCAATAACTATTAGTGATAGGCATTTTTCGAATATTTTAAACTATCGAATAGTATTCAATAGTTTTTTAAAACTTTCAAATAACTATTTGAATTGTTTTTATACAACCAATTAGTTTATTTTTAACATAAACTATCGAATATTTTTACTATTCTAAAAGTTTTTGAATGACTATCAAATAGTTCGAATAGTGGACAAATATTGAATAGTTTGATAGTTACTATTTGATATTTCCCATCACTAATAATTATGCAGTAATAATTATTTTTAGTCAATAAGACCAAAAAGCATCTTTGTGATTTAGTTTTATTAATCTATGAAAAATATTATGCTAATATTATTTTTCAAATTAAATATACAAAGTGATTTTTTTATTTATTTATTTTAATATAATGTTTCTCTCAACATAACAATCATAAAGTATTTTTTATGTTCATCGTTTATACCTTATAATAGTGACAACTTTCATTTCTCTAATGGCAACACACATAATTAAATAGCTTATTTAGATTAAAACTTTAAAGTAATTTATCTTAAGATGTCTTTTGAGTCTACAAAAAATAAATAATAAAAGAAAAAAAAATTGATGAATACCTTGAATGAACTATGAACAAGAGTTTCATCTAAATCAATCACCATACACTTTTTATGCATGTCTTGATGTTTTACAGCTGGTAAAAGGTATGATGTCTGTGAAGGATCTGGACTAAGTGGAGGTGTTAAACTTCGGTTAGATTTAGTGTTAGTTCCACGTATACTTCCACTTGGTCCAAAGGAAGACTTTGGTCTTGTTCTTGATTTTCCAAAACAACAAAGCAATGTTCGCCACAATCCCCGTTCATTTTTCATTCTAACATGATTACCTAAAAAATCAGATACATGTTAAGCATTTAAATAACAACTCGCTATTTCTAAATATAAAAAGGATAATTGTATGTTATATAATCTAAAAATACTATATTTATTTAAAAATATATCATTCAAGCACTATTTATAACTATTATAAGTTGTCCATATTTCATAATCCAAAATTAACTCACTTAAACTTGAAAACTATTATAATGAACAAAAATATTCTCATATGAAGAAAAATAATTTTTAATAAAATTTCAGTAATCAGATTATGTTATTTTCAAATTATTACAGTTTTATATCAAAGAATAGATGTGGCTAATTTTCCAAATCAAATAACTTATTCAGATTAATTAAATAATTTAATTGTTAGTTAATTGTATAGTCCTTTATATGACGAATAAACTTTTTCATTGATTGGTGTATTAGAGCTGTGATTGCAGTTTCGATTAATATCTCAGATCTCAAAGTAGATCAGTAAATATAATTATTTTATTTTTGTAAAAAAAAAAAAACAAAAATTGGAAGGAATTTTGAATAGGTATTCCAAACCTATTTTATAGTATTTTCTTATTGTATAATTAATTACTTTTGTTGGGGGTATAACTCTTTAAGTGTTCGTCCTCCCGCGACACTTGGGTGATAATTGAGGATGCTTCCATTTAAACATTTGTTTTTCAACTCTTTTTGATATTCTGTGATCATTCGTTTGGCAGTTAAACACGATTGAGCTTGATATCATACATAAGATTTGACGTTACTTAAATCATAATTTAGCACCACCAAATAATCAAAAAATGTCCTTCACTCTTATTTATGGCGATTGTATGAACATGTATGCTAATATTGTGATCGCCACATCGAAAATGAATGTGAGTGTTAGTAAATTATAAACAAGATAAAAAAAAATACAAAAAGTTCACAAAATTAATGATTGTCAAAATCAATTTAAGTAATATTACATTAGTATAATATTAATAAATAATATTAAATGTTATAAATAAATGATTAAAAAATAACATTATCATTAAACCTATATCACCGTATTTCTATTTTTTTATTATTATTTGTTTATCGCTTGTTGGCGTTTTGAAAAGCATTCGAAAGCAGTGTTACCATTTAAAAATTTCAAGAACTTGTTCTTTATTTTGAAAAAATTGTTTTTATTTTAAAGAAAATTCTCAGCATGACGCTTATAATTTTCTATAAAATTATCATTTCTTACATTATATTAAATATATTTCTCCTTTTCTTTTTAATACAAAGTTTTTTCAACGTACATCTTGATAAATAAGAAGTTCTATCACAGACTACATGAAAATAGTCGTATAATCTATGGTTCTACTTTATGGTAGGATTAAAGATTTGTGGGAAATTTTTAATGAAATATTTTATAATTTCTTCATGTATAAATTTTTTACAGTGTTTAAAATGTTATCTTTTTATATTTTAAGAGAGTATTTCTATTACTATAGATGTTTAAAACAATAATAAATCCATATCCATATAATCTAATTCCATAGAATAAAGGTAATGAGATTGTCAAACTTATAGAAAAAATTATGTTTAGCTCTGATGTGTAACTGAAAAGCTGTTTTTAATTAAAAGTACTATAAAATTTACTATAATTAACATCAGTTAGATCGAAATATTGCTCAGAGCGAGCACAACATCAGATCTCACTATAACCAGTGGTTAAAATGATGATGGACGGAGTTTACCTTCTTATTTAGAGTTTTTTTGTTTTTGAATTATTCAAAAGTTTAAATTAATTCTTTAATGTAAGCTTAACAAAACATTTAATTAATGTATGACTACATATGGAACTAAAAGACTTATGTTAAGGGTTATTAAGTAATAGAAACACAAATTTTAAGTGATGTAAACATTTTTATTGATAAATTTTATAGTTTGTTGAATATTTTATAAAGTATACTAATATATTTGTTATTTATATTTTTATATGTAGATGCCTATCTAAATTTGTTACTGTTAATATTCCTTTATCGACTTATTTCTGTTATAGTATATTTAAAATTAAAAAATACTGATTTGCATTTATTTTCATAATAAATTAAAATGTTGATACTGCCTTTGTGATGTTTTGTATAATATTCATTTCTAATTGATTTTTAATTCATTATTATATATATATATTTTTTTTAAGTAAGTATATTTGAGGAAGAATTCTTTTTGGGTACGCTACTTATTTTTAGGAACTATAGACCCCCGCTAGTTTTCCCACTTTAATTACTGACAATAACCCATACGTTGTCTGTTAAAAAATATATTTATATATTGTCGAAATGTGGGTAGTGTTTCCATAGATTTTTCTTCCTTGAGGATAATATATTTAAAATATTTATTTGTTTAGGAACACCCAGATATGATGCCATTGAATCCCCTGGAACTTTACGTGTAATTAACAAAAAAACTAATGCAAAATATATAATCCTAGCTACCAAATATTTCACATACATTTGAATTTTTATCAGTGTAAAATAGATATTGCGGGAACGTTTACTTACAAAATTCTAAAAACCAAAAGTGTTATTTGAGAGAGACAGGTCGGATTCGTACAGGAATTGATAAGTCTTATATAATAAGTATATTGATTGATAATAGGCCTCAATTAGGTTTGTGTAGGTGCATATATGAACTATATTTGGGGGAATTATTTGCCTTTTCGTGACAAAATAATAATAATAAAATATAGGTCAATTTGACGATTTTTTGCAATAATTGCCTATTTCCAAACTTTAAAAATATTCAACAACACAAAAAACTAAATAATTTTTAATACTTTGTAAATTCTCGTAAAACTTTTTGAAACTCCGTAAATCAGGCGTATCTATTTGTATGATATTAGCTCTCATATTGAACGAGTATGCTTGGTGATTATAAAGAATTATTAAATTGAATTTATTAGGTATTAACATTCGGCAAAAAAGTTGATTGAAAAAATTACACCAGTAGAGTTCTCCATTCAACTATTTCACAATTATTCTCTACTTATGGCGATAATTTAACTCATTTAGTATCAAATAATAATTAATAATAAATTAATGAATATTTCATAATTAATGCAATACTCATAATTAATAAATTATGAATAATTAATGCTAATTATAATGAAGAAATATAATTATATTTAACAATAATCATATCTCATAAAAATATGATGTAAAAATTCTATGTATTTATTGAAATAAAAATTGTATACAAGTATTGCACAATTTGTTAACTGTTATTTCTATTTATACCATTCAGTCTGAATTATTGGCATTTGTTTGCGTCTATATACGAATTATAATTTATCGTAATTTATATACAACTAGATAAAAATTTTATTATGTTTAATTAAAACTCTATATTTTAAGTTGAAAATTGATTTAAATTTGTTTTGTGTCTGGGTGCAGTAACACGAGTTCACTTAATCTTAAGTGGCAGAAAGAAATATGAATAAGATAATTAATAAATAAATATATTTCCAATGGCGCTTCATTTTAATATAGAAGTTATAATTAAAAATAAAACTTCTAAAGAAGACACTGAAGGTAATAAGATTTAACTTTCTTTGAAATTAAATTCTTTCTTAAAGCCAACGAGTAAAACTTATTTGTAAAAACATGTAAACATGATATTACTTAAAAAAATTAAATGACGAATGAATCAAAACAATCATTATAAACTACATAATGTGAATCTAAAAATCAATAAGCACATTTAATGAGTCATTATATGTGACAGTAGTTTATCAGCAATAATAAGTTTTAACTAATAATGTAATTATTGTTGAAATTAGGTTTTAATTGTTTATACAGTTAACTTATAAGTAAAAAAATGTACACTATTATTCTTAAGGCATGCCACTTAAAATGTGCTTCTTGAAGTCATTGTCCCCTTCCAAAATACGCCTCTGATAGTTAAAACAAGATATCGACTACAACAAACAATTAAAAACGAAAAATACTACTGTTTACAAGAAGCCAATCATTATATAGGAGTGTTAATTAGCACTTCGTAGACTGTAATAAATATGTTGTCTAACCTTGAGTATGAATCACTGGTTATATTAGTGCCGTGACAAGGGGTGCTACGGCACTAATTGATTGCAAAATTGCACAGTGAGGTCGCGGTACAGTGGGGACGTAGCAAAGTTGGGTCCAGTATAGATTTAATCTGGCAGTGATTAAAATCACTATCATTAGAAACGCTTCGATGCAAATCTATAGATAATGTTTAATTTAAAAAAATTAATGGATTATTCCAAAAGCTACACGATCTCCTATATCCTTATTTATATTATGATTACAAGTTTTATGATTTATAAATGTAATATATGAATAAATAAATAAATATATATATATTATTAATTATAAATATAAATAGTACTTATCTTAAAAAAAATATAATGATCCATACATTTTTCAAAAAATTATAACTTTATAAAATTAAATATAAAAAATATTTTTTAATTAATTTTAATGTTTGTTATCACTATGAATATAAAATAAAAGTCCAACATTTTTTTTTTTTAAATAAAATATATTACATAAGCTTTAGTTCAAGATATATATAAAAAATATAATATTTCAGAACACTTCCAAACATTAATTTAAAAAAGTTCTACTTTTTTTATGTATTTTAGCTTAGATGCGAAGCTGAGAAGATATTAATTTTTCTATATGTTTTTTTTTGTTTCTGTTACCACTATTTACTCTCACCGAATCGATTTCTTTCAACGATACGTCAAAAGATCACAAATCGTATCTAGTCGAAGACATTACCCCCAAAAATTGAAAAAATTTCCCTCGTTCCCCGTAAATGGAGGAAACCTACAAAAAAATTACAAATTTTTTCAATTTTTTTTACTTAAAACTGCCATAACTTTTTCAAAAATAACCAAATCAATATAATTTTTTTTTTATAGTTACATTATGTCTTTATCTATCATTTGGTATATTTCCTTATTTATTCTGATTACAAGTTTTATGATTTATAAGTGTAATATATGAAAAATATATGGATCATTATTATTTTTTAAGACAAGTACTATTTATATTTATATATTATTAATATATATATACATATATTACCCTTATAAATCATAAAACTGGTTAACGTTTAACTGGTTAAAACTCGTTCCCATTTACGGGGAACGAGGGAAATTTTTTCAATTTTTGAGGGTAATGTCTTCGACTAGATACGATTTGTGATCTTTTGACGATTCGTTGAAAGAAATCGGTTCAGTGAGAGTAGAGAAAAAGTGGTAACAGACATAAAAAAAACACATCATAGTAAAATTAATATCTTCTCAGCTACGCATCGAAGTTAAAAATTTATTATACAACAAAAAAGATAATTTTATTATTTATCTTGACTATGATAACACATTAATGGAGAAATAGTCGCGGTAGTATGGGTGTCAGTACTTTCAAGACAGTTAGAGCGATGAGGACTGTTATGAGCAGTGTAACTCGGTTTCTATTTATAATTGGTTTTTGACTTTTTTTTTGCTCATCATTTCTTTTTTTGGATTGAGCATGGCCGCCTCAATTTTTTTGCTCTTAAACTGTTGCCATTTGACTGCTCATCTTGTCATTTCGATTAAAGATCTTTGTTCGTGCAAGTCATAGTGTTGTCATAAATAAAGTAAAATTTAAAAATTAGTGGCTTTAGGGTTTAGAATTTGTAGTATTAGTTATCATTTATTCAGTAGAGATCTTAAACAACAGTGTTGCCACCACAGTAATTAGTAGATTTATATATATATATACCATGTATTATATAAATTTTAACTAATAATTTATAATAATTTGTTGTGTTTGATCACAGTGGTTATCAAAGATATATTCACTTGTGTTGTTTTGACCTGTACTAAGTTATTATAAGGCTTATTAGTAGTGATGGGCACTATCGAATAGTTTTGACTATATATTCGATCGTATTTAAAAATACTATTGCATCTATACTATTCAATTGTTACTATCTACACTGATTAATTTTAGACTATTGAACTACCGGATACAATGTTCGATAATTTTCACTCGAATAGACTACCGGAAGAAATAATTGGAAATTTATATTCAAACAAAACCATCGTATATTTTATTCGATAGTTCGATAGTTGAAAGTATTCAGTCATGCAAAGTATCATTCAAGATATTTATTGTTTCATTAAGTTGTGTTAATCCGCATAATATAGTGAATAGTTAGTAATCAAATTTATGATAAGAGTTTGACATTCAGTAGTTCGGAGTCGATTGTTCGATAAATAAAAACTATCAAAAGACATTTGCTTTCAAAGATCAATCAGTGTTGTTTAGGGGGTCGTACTCCCATCCTAAATGATTAAATGTTTTTTATTAATTCGATTTTTCTTATATAGCCATGCTGAGTAAAATATGTTGGTGAGCAAAATTTGTATTCTTGTTATTGTCGATAGATTTTGAAAACAATTAGATGAATCGATAGTTTTAAACTATCGAATAGTTCGATAGTATGCATTGGTAAGTGACCATCACTACCTATTAGTTAAACTCTAACCAATAAATAGTGTACCAAAGATTAAATATAAATTGCAACTGTTAGAAATTATTTGCAAATGTTAAAGTTTTGCATGCTTTTAGCATGTTTTTGTAAAATAACTTATTAGTTTGAGATTGACTCTTTTGAATATTTTCAACAATTGACGTTGATTTGAAAATTCTTATACTTGTGTGTAATACACCATTTATTAGAGCGACGAATTAAAATTTGCATTTTGCATAAATTAATCAACACAATAACAGTTTTGGTCACTGAATAAATCATCTCAGATTTTGGTTGTATTATTTTTTGTGTACATTAATATAAACTCAAAAGTATAGTTCATTAAGATGTTTAGTGTGGGAGATAACAATAATGGTATGTAAATTAATAAATTGTTTTCATAGTAATAATTTTAAATTTTATAACTATTTCTTTAGGAAACAGAGGGTTAGGTGGTTTTTCATCAGTACCATCACCATACTTAAATTTTGATCCTAAACTATTGCCTCAAAGTTCTCAGCCAGAATATATTTATTTAGAAGGAGCTGGTGCTAATCAGCGTGGTCGATTTGAATTATCTTTCAATCAAATTGGTACATCAGTTTTAGTTGGTGCAACCATAGGTAGTATGCGAGGTGTTTACAATGGAATTAAAATGACGTCTATGGAAAATCAAACTAGTACTTATAATCGAACTCAGTAAGAATCTTTATTTCAATAACTTATGTATAAAATGTTTTTAACATATATTGCATGATATTTTTTATCTTCGTTAATGAGTTAGTGAGTTTTTATAATGTTCATTTTTAGACAAAATTTTAAAGATTTTATGTTCTATTCAACTACTATATGTTTTATTGCAATATTGACTATTTTATTAGTTGTCTCTATAAAAAAAAATATTTTAACTTTTTACAATTATTATTTATTATAATTATTTTTGTAGGCTGTCAACATTTTTACTATAAATAATTTTTTTTAATTAATCTGTTCGACTTAAATAATTTAATTTTGAAGTTAATAGTTTATGGCTAGTGTTTATAAGTATATATATGTGCGTGTTATTTAAACACAGTTTTTAATAATGCCATATACTAAATAAGTATTTATAATAAAATATAAAAACAATAGAAATCTATATACCTTTTTCATATTAAACTAAAAAGTATAAGGTTATCACAAGAACTAGTCTTTTTTATAAAAGTTTGTTTATATTGAATACTACCATATACTCCATATGCCATCTGTCAAATTGATACTTTCAATTTAAATGTGACAAACAGCCTAATCATTTATCCTCTTCTGCTGGTCTTATTTGTTGTATTTTATGTCTTGGTTGTGTTGAGTAGATGGTACTCAATCTAGTATATTTAGTATTGATTGTGTAACAAGTTGTGGCATAGAAATTATTGGTACCTCAATAACAAGCAACCCATCTAATATATAGTTTACTTGCTATAGTTTCTTCTATTCTAAATTCTGTAATAAATAATTTTTTTATATAATTTTAATGCAACATATAGATTTTGTTGTATAATATCCTTTATAATTTATACAATAGTATTGTATGCTTTATTAATTAAATTTTTTTTTAGGATATTAAATAGTGTTTTCAAAAATGGAGCCAGATTAGCCAATACATTTGGAACTTTATCTGTTTATTATAGTATATGTGGTATTATATTAGAAAAGACTAGAGGATGTGAAGATGAGGTAAATACTATTGTTGCTGGTACCAGTACTGGAATGTTATACAAAAGCACAGGTACGTTTTTAATTCAAAATTTTAATAGTATGTTAATGTTGTATTTAAGTTTTTAATCAAAATTATAGCTCTTGTTATAATATATATTATTTATATTATGTTGAATCTATATCTATTTTAATTTATTAATAAACTATTTAATAACTCTATGTAATAAATGCTATATAACATAATTTATTTTCTCATAAGAATAATTTTTTTTTCAGGTGGTCTTAGACGATGCGCATTTGGTGGTTTAATTGGATTTACTTTAGCAACTGCTTTTAGTTTAATAAATTCTCGAGACAAAATTGTTGAGATTGGAAAAAATATCTTGCATTTGTAAATTCCTATACCAAATACAAAAAACAAATTTGTTATGTAATTTAATATTTTTAATATTGGTTGATTTCTAGTGATTGTATTATGTTAGTTCTCTAATAAACACATTTGTAAAATATTGGTTTTAGAATAACTATCTAAAATGTAAGTCAATTTTTTTATATTGATTTGTTTATTAAAAAAATTTGATAATCAAATTTTACACAAACAGAATGACTATCAAATATTTCATCATTGGCACAATATGAAATGACATCCTACTATTTCTCAAACTTAACATGCTACAAAGGGTGGTGGTCCTCCATATGTTAGGGAATCAAAGATGGTTCTTGGTTAAGTCAATGATGGATGGGATGGGTATTATGACTGATATTGCGCCAGATGCCAAACACCACTAATGAGTAATCACAAGGAAATTCTAATTGGCACCCTGGGGATCAAATTCGGGACACCATGTGCCAAAACATACGTTTCTATTCACTAGGCTAGGTTGACTCTGGCACAATTTGAAATATTTAATACAATTATAAATTTAATTATGTAGCCAATTTTCTTACTTAGTAATATGAATCATTCTTGTATTATAAACATTCATTGATTTCCTCAGTGCCTTATCTCAAAGAGATAATATTAGTGCTAATTGATTTTTTTTTACTAAGACTGATATTTATTGTAACATTAAATTACTTTTCTCGTAAAATCTAGTAATTGAAAAAATGTATTAAATTGTAAAAATGTAACAATTGATCCTGATTATTTATAAGAATAGGAAAAATGTTTTTTTTCAGATTTATAATAGCTTATAACTTTAATAATTGTGATAAATTTTAAAACAACACTGAATATAATTTCCATATAAATATTTAAAATTTTATTTTGATGAAGTAACCATGAATATCATTATTATAACTTATTTTCTTAATAAAAAAATATTGGGGTGTGGCTTGATAAGTTCAATATATTTTCCTGAAAATTTATTTGACAATGTAATTTTTTACTCATAATTTTTTAAAAAGTACCTAAAATTTTACATAATTTTCAGTAAATGATTCTTATAGAAAAGAAAAATATTAATAAATAAAAAAAAGTGTATGTTTAGCGATGAAGATGGTAACATTGAACCTGAAATACTATTTACAATTTTTTTGTGGCTTTTTGAGTTAATATTGACTACAAATCAATCTTATTATATAAATAAAAAAAAGGCAATAAAAATAATTTCTTCTGCTCTTCTAAAAAAATTTCTTAAAAAGTAATATTAGTTTATCGAATCTCTCTTTTGAAAAGTAAATGTTCAACCTGTTGATTTAATAAGTACAGAATTTGTAATTTAACTACAAATTAAAATTACTCTAGTTTTGATGCAAAGGTGAGATTTCAATTATTTAATTATGATGTATTTATTTATGTCTATTATAGTATTCAGTTCCTACTGGATTGATATTGCTCAAACAGACATCACAAAATCCCCATTTGTATTTAGAAGATAAAATTAATAATTACATAATAATGGTTGAGGATTTTCAAAAAGACTGAATACTAATTAGTTAAAATCATGTAGTAGGAGAGTGAAGGGATAAAGCTCCTTAGTACTTTACGTTGTGAATGTTATCTGGACCTTTTTTCATAACTCATTCTTAAATACGTCAATGATTATTTAACCTTTAACATTTGAAAGACTTCTCGTAACCAGGGATAATCTTTATAAAAATTTAAATTTTAAATTTGGTAAATGAAATATATATTTATAATTTTTTTTTACTTCAATAGCCGTAATATTATGAAAAATATTTGGATAAAAACAATAATTATTTAAGATATTTAGAAGTTTCTGTCATTATTTATAAAAAAAAAAAATATCTATTAAGACAAGGAAACCATTATTTTTAGGAGCCTCTTAAATCTACTTCTTTCTACTATATTACATAAATCTGCTATATTTAAGAGATACATGAATTATACTTTAAAAAAAATATTCAAAAATAGGTTACATAAATAATAATTGAACTCTTAAATTTTTTTATTAAATTATTTAAGTAGGGTTACTCCTTTATCCGAGAACAGTTTCTGCGAACTTTTAATTGGCTTATATTAAATTTTAAAAGCTTAAATTATATTTTTTTAATTTAGGAACAATTATAATTTAAATATAAATAAAACAATTATTTATACCGAAAAATTCACAATGGACAAGCTGAAATTTATTTCTTATCAATAGTAGGTTGCTAACATCATATTAATTAAGTAAAAATCAGTATAACACTTCTATGTGATATATACAGAAAAAATATTTGTACTATTTATGTTTCGAAGGTTTTTTTAGATTCTACCTTGGCTGAGCTGTTCTGCCTTTTCTTAGAATTTTTGAGTTAAGTCAGATCGGAATTTTTCAGCAAATATTATGTGTCAATCATGAAATGTATGAAATAATAAATAAAAATTTATATAAGAAGATCGTTCCTAAGTTATGTTATTATTACGATGGTCTAAATTTTACTCAATGAAATTGTATTACAATTTTTAAAATCATTAAAAATTATTAATTACACATTTGTAAATCATAATGGCGGCTCAAATTAAACCAGGTCCTAGCTCAAACAACGATAAATTTAATTCAAACCGAAAGCCGGCATTACTAGCTAAATTGGAAGGATGTAGTGACAATGTTAATAAAGCTATATTAATCCCAGAAACTGATGGCGTTATTAGTGTTTCCAGTGATCGGTAATAAAAGTTGATATTATTATCTATTTATTAGGCTATTATTCATTTCAAGTGTATAATTACAATTAAGATTTTTTGTGTTAACAGGTTGTTTTATGCTAAAATGTTTTTTAAATTCTTAGTTATTTTTTAAGAACAGATTTATTGGAGTTTTATTCAATATGTATAGGTTAAATAATGAAGTAAATTGTATCTAAATTACCAACTATTTTATTAATGTAATGTTTATAAAAAATTGTATACCATTAATAGTATATTGTTGAAAAATATTTTATTCATGAAACACATGTGTGAAATTGAAGTAATGTTTAGAAAAGGATATTTATCATAATAAACTAATTAAACTTTCCTAAGTTCTAATAAGATTATTTGCAATTATAAAATAAAAAATTTAGTCTCCTAATTTTGGAAACATTATAGGAGAGCAAATTTAAAACTAAATTGTCTAGGGCTTCAACATAATTTCATTTGCATACTTTTTTTTGTCTATATGTATATAACTACATATTTCTGGCACCATTAATCAATTTTCTCTTATATTAATAATTAGAATTGATACCTGTCTCAATTTTGACAATTTCAGTGATTGAGTGTTTTGCTATGCTGCACTGCAACTTTAATTTTACCTATAACCCTAATCTTTAATATTACTTTTGTAAGGGATATTTTTTAAGAATACTATAGCAGCTATTAATCAGTTTTTTCTTTTTTTAGAATGTAAGAAAAAAAACTTTTGCAAAGATTTATGACTAAGAACTTGAAACACTAGTGTTATTTCTTTTCAATTGTCATTTTTTTACTAGTGAAAGATAAAGAAAACTTTTTAAATATCTCACTGGAATAATATATTACACTTCATGTTAAGATAAGCTGCTAAAATTATCCTAATCTAGCCAGATAGAGAGCTCTCTGAGGATTTTATATTTTTTGATAAAATTTTAAAGGCTAATAAAAGAAATTCAAATTTTTGGATTTGAAAAAAAAAAATTTTTCCTCGCTCAAACTCTAAGACCACCTAAATTAGCAAAAATAGAAAGTTATTAAATATTAAAAATTTTGTTTTGCTAAAAAGTTTAAGGGAGGCTTTAACCATTAAATATCTAATTTATGTAAATGCTCTCTTCAGTTAAGAAGTTGATATTAAAAAGTACATTTGATAAAAAATTACTTTAAGTATTAACTAAATTATGATTCTTTTTTTATATAGGAAAAATCTAAGGTAAATTAAGTTTAAGATGCATTCAAATTTTTATTTGTAGGACTGTAAGGGTATGGTTAAAAAGAGATTCAGGGCAGTACTGGCCGAGTATATGTACATATTTACCATCACCAGCAGTTGATTTATTTTATCGCCCAACTACTAGGCAATTGTTTGTTGGTCAAGAAAATGGAACTATATCAGTGAGTTTTATCAAAACGATTAAATAATTATTTTTTATTTTATATTAATTGATTAATATGTTAATATTATTTAATTTATTTGTGTTTATTAAATTTGATTTTATAAAAATCATTATATTATTATTTGATTTATAGCTTATAACTTGCTATGTTTAAAATGTTCAGAAGTATTTATCAACTAGATATTTTCATATTAAATTTGTATTTATGTAATTAACTATAGTGGTCTTCTTTATATTCTTTTCATTAAATGTGTTCTAAAAATTGACTCGTTACAAATTTAACACATATTATAATTTAAGGAATATATATTGGAAGAAGATTTTAATCGTATGGAGACTATTGGTGATATACTAGCACACCATGGTCGCATTACCGGAATGATTTGGACTGAAGTAGATATTGATGGAACAATGGAAGAATGGATTTTAAGCACATCTCGTGATAAAAATTTTCAATATCATAATGCAAAAAATGGTAACCCAATAGGACCTCCATTTGTTTCTACATCGTTTTGCACTTCATTAGAGTATCCTTTTATCATTAGATGTCTAAATATATTATAGAAATATTGAAGTATTCATAAAGATTTGAATTATGTTATGTTCTTTAAATAATAGTTTTTATCTTAGTTTTAATATTTAGTTATGAAATTGTTTCATTTTTACATAAATAAATATTATTAAATTGAACTTACATTGAAGTATTAGATATGATCCTGAATCAGCTCATGCTTTTGTTGGAGACTCTTCAGGAAATATTACTATGCTCAACATAAAATCTGATGGTTTAAAAGTGGTTACAACGTTGACAGGTCATTCTGCTAGTATTGAAATGCTTATTTGGGATTCTAGTACAAGACGTCTATTTTCATCTGGGCAAGATCGTGTAATCATTGTTTGGGATATTGGAGGTGGTCAAGGTACAGCTTATGAATTACATGGTCATAAGTAAGAAGAAAAAAATTTTTTTTTATTGACATTATTTATGGAATTTCTCATTACATTTTTTTTAAACAGTAATAAAGTAACATCATTGGCATTTGTTTCTCAAAAAAATCTATTAATATCAGCTGGTGAAGATTCAGTTATGGTATTCTGGGATTTGAATGCTCAAAGAAAAGAAGTAAATATTATGTATACAATATAAAGGATCTAGTATAAAATTTGTGTATCAGTTCCTATTCCAAAAATATAAGTTTTTATTTTTTATGAGCTAATAAAAAATAAATGAGTTTAGAATTAGATTGGTAATTCATATACTTTTAAATATAAGGGTATTCGCTTTTATTTAAAATCAGGATGTAATATTTAATTGCTCACTTCTATATTGAAGTTTATTTTACTGATAGATTGTGATATATTTTATGCATTTAAATTAAACAAGTTTTCAAGTTTATATTGTAATAATTGCCTTCAAATTTTCAACATTAATGAACTTTACTTGATAACAATATTTTCACAAAGTATTTTTAGTCTTACCCTATATTTGGTCAGTTAGTTGGATTACCTATTGGAGGATTTAGTGCAATAATGGATTATAATCACTTTTTTCTTGAAATTCATGTTTAATATTTTATAATAATTTTTTCAATTCTTATTTGTGATAACTGAAAATATTCATTTGATAAAAATGTTAGTGTATTATAAATGAAAATTTATAATTTTTTAGAGTTTTTTTCTTCTTTTTCCTCGAGCTAATCTCCACACCTTTAGCTTTTGATTAATTTCTTCCCTACTTTCTACTATTAACATTATATTGTTAGCGAACAATAAACACCACCGCATCTCTTCTTGTATTTCTATAGTAATTTCATTCTTCACTATTGAAAATAATTAAGAGCTACTCTTAGCCTAAAACCTTCTGTTATTTCTTCCACACTTTTTTACTCTGATACAAGTGCCATCATACATATCCTCTATTATATTAGTGTACCTTTTTGAGACTCTTTTACTCATTAATGCCCACTTAAAAACCTCTCTCGGTACTCTGTCATACACTTTCTCTAAATCTATAAATACCATATACAGCTTTTTCTTATTTCCCTATACTTTTCTATTAGTTGTCCCATACAAAATAATTGCTCCATTGTTGACATACTAAGCATAAATCCAAACTGGTTTTTAGATATCAATGTCTTATTTCTTAATTTCTTATCTATTACCCTTTCCTAAATCTTCATACTATGACTCATAAGCTTTATGTCTCTATAATTTCCACACTCGTGTATGTCTCCTTTACCTTTAAATATCGGCACCACAATACTATTCCTCCATTCATTTGGTATTTTCCCTTCTAATAAGATTTTATTTAAAAGTTCCTTCAACCACCTTATGCCAACATCACCTAATATTTTCCATATTTCTACTGGTCCTTCTGCTTCATCCTTTCTCATTGATACCACAGCCTCCCATTACTCTTTCTTACTACTTAAATCTAACAGTCCCTTGTTACATGAGATATTGTGATAATGATTTTATGAGAGATAATGTGTCTCTTGGATATTCCCCATTCAGTAATTTTTCAAAATACGTCATCACTCTATAGCACCAAACCATTATATTTTGGAAATTTTAATTCCACCACCATGTTTCCTTGTTTCCTAGCATTCTACTGTATCTCTTACCAATAATCACCTTTACTGTATTCTCTACACAACTAGCAAATCTATTCTTTTAAGTCTCTCTTAACATTTCACACCGTCCTTCTCTTTCATATTCCCCTTTCAATTTCCACCACCAGATCATTGATTTTCCTCCTGTGTTTTTTATGTATTATTTTATTCTCTTCTCACTTTACTACAACTCCATTACCTGATGGTAATGGACTATGTTGTGAAGGTACACTCTCGTTTGGGATAATTTTAAAATGTTTCACTTACTTAACGCTCTCCCTTACACATAAAATAATCAATTTGTAATCTATTTGATAGAAATGTTTGTGTATTACAAATGAAAATTTATAATACAAATAGTTTAATACTTAAATTATTTAACTTTTGTGTGTTCTAGACAGTGTAAAATATAAAAAAAAATTTAATTTTGTTCTTAAAAAAAATAGTAGCGAATCAGTAAAGTTGAGACAATTTTTAGATTAGTATTAATTGTTATCTGACAGTGATCAGAAAAAAAATCAGTGCATGAAAAACGAGTACATGTTGATGAAGAGAAACTTCTTTCCTTATGAAGATAACGCGTAAAAAATGTATCTATTGTGGTTCTTTAAAATTTTTTATCCACAATCAATATTATTTGAAATTAAATTATTGAATGCATATTAAATAAGATTACTTAATTTTCCAAAATATAGTGCTAAATTATAATATAAAATATACTTTACAGCTGACAGCGATGCTCGATAATCATTTTTTTTTTTCGTACTCTCTTAAAAGTAGTTTCACTTTAATATTGTGATTTAACAACAATGTGGTGTTTCATGCGTAATAAATTTTTATTAAAAAAAAAATTATATTTACATAAAATTACATGGTTCTTTACTTTAGAAGTTGATTATTCATAGAGGAAGAGTCACCAGAATGTTACTCTTTTTTTAATCATTCATTACATTTACAAACTTTAATTTGAATAATTTAGAATGTTTCATTCTGTTACTAAAAAAAATATTGCATCATCTATCATGTTCATCAAAAATTACATGATTGTCATGTTTTGGGGCCGATACTAATAGACAAATTGTTAGTCTTTCTTTTTTTTAAATTCTATAGCACACAAAAGAACCTTAGTATAAAAAATTGTTAATATGATTTTTAAAACAGTACTTTTGAAAAATGTATGATTTTTTTAAAAAGAATTGTCTTTAGCAAAGCAAAAGTTAGAAGTTCTATTAATAAAAATTTTCCATAACCCATCCAATTTTCAATATAAAATGAAAACTAAAAATGTAACATTTACTGTAATTTTTTGGCACATTTCTCCTTATTACTAGGCAATTTTTTTTAATTTACAGTATTCATGACTTCAACTATGTTAAATGATCTTTTGTATTATTGTTGAGAAAAATCAGTCCAGTAAGAGAGGGAGTAATTGTTTATATATATTAAACCATTTTACTTATTTAGGGTATATGGTGATTTGGGAACTTATACCATTTCATATAATAAAAAGTACTATTTTTCTATGGTAGATATTAATTAAAAAAATTGTTAGTAATTTCACACCGTATATTCCAAAAAATAACACTGCATATACGCACAAAAAAAAAAAAAAAAAAAAAA
>NW_026099573.1:44253974-44291348 GCF_025091365.1 Daktulosphaira vitifoliae
AAAAAAAAAAAAAAAAAAACTAGAGTAAATCTAAATGTTTTTCTCAATTATGCAATGGAACTAAAAAAATTATTTATGTTTAATTAAAATTCTATCGTGTGATAATTATTTTTTTTATAACTAGACACCTCCATGGGCTGAATCAGATAATTGTGAATCATGCAGTCGACCATTTTTATGGAACATAAGTGGAATATTTGAACGTAAACAATTTGGTTCTCGACAGCATCATTGCAGAGCTTGTGGTCGAGCTTTATGTGATAAATGTAGTCAAGAACAATCTACTATACCATTATTGGGATTTGAACTTCCTGTACGTGTTTGCAAATTTTGTAGCACCAATATTGAGTAAGATTTTGTTTCACTTTGTGTTTTTAATAGTCATATAAATATTCTATGTTGATCTATATTTTTTAATTATTCTTTTCAGCCATACTCCTTTGGCAACATTCCATGATACTAAACATAGTGTTGTATCAATGACATTAGATACTCAACGTAAATGTATTGTTACTATTGGTCAAGATAGAATAATTAAAATCTGGGATATATCTGTTTTTATTTAAAATATAGCATAATTCTATAATTGTTTTACAGTTGATATGAAACATGTATAAAATTATACAAAAAATAAATATAACAAGCAATAGTCCAATTTTGAAAATTGAAATTTTCAAATGTGTTATTAAATAATCAACCTAAAATAAAATGTATTATTTATTAACTAATTATTAATACTTGAATCATATTTAAGTTATTTATTATATAATTATACATAAATTATTAAATATTAAATTGTGTTTGTTATATCGTTACTAAGAATAAAAACCTAAAATAGAAGCTCATATAAAAAAAAATCAATATTTATTATTATACTTCTATTCATTTTTTTCAGTTTATACAATGTTGGAAAGGCATTTAATAAAAAAGTATGAAATTTAGAGCCTGTTTAGGTGATTATCAATTTTTTTAGTATTAATAATACTGAAGTCTACATATTTAAATTAAATGCAATATTTTTTTATAAGGAGGCCTATAATTGGAAATTTTATAGTATATAAGCTTTTATTATTTATTAGTATTATTTTATTTAATGAAACTTGATTTTTAAAAATCACTTATAAATTCTGTGAAAGTTTATTAAAAATTGAAATTTAATTATAGATGTAACTAATGTTGGACCAAATGATGATAAGTTACAATAACCTAATATCAATCTATTTTTTCCTGGTACATATGTGCAAACCGAAAAAGTAATTTTGTATTAAGATTTACAGTAGTCACTATGGCTATACATATATATTTACATGTATGCAATTTTGCATTTTGAAAAAAAAAAAATTGAACAAAAGAATTTCTACTTACAATAATTGAGGAACAATAAGCATTATAAATAAAATAATACTTTTAGCCTAATTTTTCTGTTACAATTAACATAGTAATACATATTAATGATTGATTATGTTATTAATTTATAATTATTTATATTAATTTTGTAGACTAAAAAAAAGTAAGTATAACAATTGGGTTATAGATTAGAAAAAATATAATACAAAAATTAGAATCGAAATGTAACTGGAATTATCTTG
This sequence comes from Daktulosphaira vitifoliae, assembly GCF_025091365.1. NCBI lineage: Eukaryota > Metazoa > Arthropoda > Insecta > Hemiptera > Phylloxeridae > Daktulosphaira > Daktulosphaira vitifoliae. The sequence goes on from NW_026099573.1 coordinate 44,255,564, forward strand.
AAGATAGAAATATTTAACATAAAAAAGAATTCTTCAGTCAGTTTTACGAATTTTGCGCCTGTTTCTCACTGACAATTCTTTTTCTTTTGGTTCATTAGTTTGGTCATCTAATAATTCATCTTTAACAAGTTCATCATCATCCTAGATAGGAAATTAATATGTTTAAATAAAATAATAATAATAGGTTTATAAAACAATTTCTCACTGATTCTTGTCCACTATCACTATTTTCTTCTTTTTTATCTTTTGACGGAAATTTAGCATGACGTGGTGGATATATCAAATCAATTATACAGACCAAAAACTATAATATATCAATTATTTGATCAACTAAAATATATGAGAATCTCAATTACACTTTATAATTACCAATCCAAGTATTGCGCCAACAAAAATAGTGGCAATAGCAAATATTAAGTAAGATCCCCATGTTGGAAGTCCATATTCAGCCATAAGTGTAGAATGTATTACCTAGCAAAAATTAAAAAGTAAGATATATAAATAATTGTTAGGAATAAATTTTAATTTTTTACTTACTCTAACTTTTTGAGAGAGTTTGAAAAATTGAGCAACCAGTGACATTTGAATAGAGTTGGGAGCTTTCCAAGAGGATATAGGTTCTAATTGTTCCCATTTGCGTTCTTTTATAAAATTTACCATAATATCTTTATCACGACCCATTTTATAATACCTGAATATTCCATCTTTTACACTAGAGAAAATTATCATAAAAATTAAAGTTAAATTAAATATGTTTTTTATTATTAATAATTTTAATATACTAGTAATTAGTATATTTTACATTCTTACATAAATACTCTAAACTATTACCAGTATTGGATTACTTTTAATATAATTATAAATGTAATTATGTAACAAGATACATAAAAAAACAATACTTTAATACTTCGGTTACTTTTTTAATAATTTAAAACACATTACATTTTTATTTTATTTTAAAAGTGATAATGATACAATTATATTATTTTTATATACCGAATGATTTTTTTTATCATAACCTACTCAATTACTTACAGAATAAATATAATTTTAATTTTTTTTGGTTACTTTTAGTTACACATTATTCTTGAATTATTAACTATGTTATATTGTAGAAGTTCATCCCTTATGCCTTGTATGGGTGTCAACTTTGTTTTTTTAAATGGGAACACACATTTTGAATTTAATAAAATGCTAGAGTTTTAATGTAATAATAAATGGTAATTGGATTTATAAAATAACTTTATTTGTTTATTAGATATAAACATTTAAAGTTTCAAATTTTTGAGTTAATATACATGTATAATACACAAGGGAATATAAATACAGGTAACCAATTGGTTTTTTTTTGACAGCAATATTCGTAAGTATACAGCATTTATTATCAATGGTAGTAAAGCACATTGTTGCGAGTTTAATTATATTTATTCTGTATATAATTGAGTGGGTTATGATAAAAAAATTACTCTGTATATATATAAATTTTAAAGATTATTTATCATATCTATTTTTCTATAAAGTAATATAAACTAAATAAGTTTAAAAGTTTTTAATTTACTAAAAAATAGGATAATTAACTTGATAAAATAGATCTCTAATAAATCTAATATTTTTTTAATCTATAATTTTTTATGTTAAGTTAGTAGTTCCCTAAAAATGTGTAACGATTGATAGGATGAAAAAAATCACAAGATCATAATTATTTGTTATCTTTTTAGCTCCAATATTAAGCTGAGAATGTATTAATTTCCCTATGATGTGTTTTTTTATTCCATTGCCACTGTTTTTAGCTCTCACATGAATAATTTTTTCAAAATACATCATAAAATCACAAATTGTACCTAATTGAAGACATAACTTTTACGATTTTTGAAATAGAAATATTTTATTTTTAAAACTCATCACTAAAAATGGATGAATTGAATCTTTAATTGTCCATGGGATGGGGATTAAAAATAGCAACTTTTCATGAAAAGTTAACTTTTTTAACTTTTGAAAATGTTTTGAATATAATCCAAACATTAAACATATGTTAAAGTAAAGCTTTTGTTACATACTATAAGTTAAAAAAACACACCACAGGGGGGTCGCAGCACAGTGGTGACGTGGCATAGTTGGATCAAGTATAATGATATCTGAAAGTGATTAAAATCACTATTAAAAAAAAAAACACTTCGATGCAAATCTTTAGATAGTGTTTAATTTAAAAAAATTGCTGGATTATTCCAAAAGCTATATGATCTGCTATTTTTTTTTATTTATATCCTGATTCAGATAAAGTATATCGAATGAAAAAGGGATTATTAAAAATATTATTTCTCATAAAAAAATTGTGTTCATCCATACACTTTTCAATAAGTTATTGCATTATAAAGTTAAAAATGCAAAAAATAAAATCGAGAATTTTCACACAAAAATAGCATTTGGTAGTCATTTTCACCATGAAGAAAAAATAAAGTCCGAAATTTTTTATTCAATTCCGAAATATTCAACGAAGGTATTTGAATGCCGTACTCTGAGTATGAAACTCTGAATTGTAACCGACTCATCAACCATACATCAAACCGATATATGGATAAAAAGAACAATTTTATATAGTTCTATACAGTTCTTTTAACGTAGGAGGCAAAATATTCAAAAAATAGCTAGTTCAAATTTTAAAGTTATTTTTCTCGAGTTCAAAGAAACAAAAAAATTTATATATGTTTAACTTTTTATACTATATCAATTAGATAGATATAATATTTATGAAAATCACTGTAATCCCCTTATAATAAAATAAAATACAAAACCAACAATTTTAACACAAAAATAGCATATTTTTGAATACAGTAGCTATTTTCACTATGAAGACAAAATAAAGTCCAAAATTTTTTTTTAATATTAAAGTATATTAAATAAGCTTTAATTTAAGATATATATAAAAGTGTCAGTATTTCCGGAACACTTTCAAAAATTAGGATGAAAAAGTTCTACTTTCTATATGCATTTTAAAGATTTGAACCCCATCTGTATTAAGGGAACTGGTCCAATTAAAAAAAAAATATGTCAAATTAAAGAAGTATATAAATATTATTTCTCATAAAAAAATTGTATTGATCCATACATTTTTCAAAGATTTATAGCGTTATAAAGTTAATAATATAATAAAGGATTTTTTTTACAAAAATCGTATTTTTTTTATTAACTTTGATGACTGTTTTCATCATGAAAACAAAAAAAAGTCAGAAATTTTTTTTTTTAATATTGAAGTATATTACATAAGCTTTAATTTAATATATATATATAAGTGTTAGTATTTCCGGAACACTTTCAAAAGTTAAGTTAAAAAAGTTAATTTTTTGTTAAAAAGTTGTCATTTTAAATCCCACCCTGTGGGCAGGTCTAGGGTCAAATTTATATACAAAATATACCAAATGATAGGTAAGAACATTATGCATCTATTAAAAAAAAATTTATATTAATTTGTTCATTTTGAAAAAGTTATGGCAGTTTTAAGTACAAAAAAATTGAAAATTTCGAAAATTAGCGATTTTTAAATTTGTAATTTTTTTGTAGGTTTCCCCATTTACGGAGAACGAGGGTAATTTTTTCAATTTTTAAAGGGTATGTCTTCGACTAGATACGATTTGTGATCTTGTGATTTATTATTGAAAGAAATCGGTTCGGTGATAGCTGAGAAAAAGTGGTAACAGACAAAAAAATCACATCATAGTAAAATTAATACCTACTCAGTTTCGAATCGAAGCTAAAAAAAAAATTTGTTCTGACTCATACAATTTACACAAAACCCATTGTCAATTTCTAAACTTAAAAAATGACTAATTAGCCAGTTTAAAATTTTTGTGTAATACTTTAGTGATACTTAAGACTCACTGAAATATAGTTGGTAATGTTGTAACCATAAAACGACCAGTAAGTCCAGGAGATATTGTGATGTCTGTACTTGCAACTGAAATATGAGAATGATCTTCACTCCATTTTGAAAATGCTCTCCATTCAGGTTCAAGAGACTTACAAGCTGGGCACCACGGAGCATAACTAAAATGTAATACAAAATAAAAGTATTAAAAATCTAGCAATCCAATATCCCCGTACTCTACCAAGACTATACTACTGGTTAGGAGTATAAAATAAGATATGAAGATTAGAAATTAATAAATATTTTAATAAAAATTATAATTCTATTATTTTTTGTGATTTATATAGAAATTTTAGTTTTGATGCATAATTGGGAAGCCATTGGTTTTACTATTCTGTATTTTTTTTTGTATTTGTATATGCGATACTCCCACTCCTATTAGATTCATTTTACTTAATGATATGACATAGGTATATAAAACGTAACTAGTTGAAGCTTTCAACACAATAATTTTGAAAAATTCTATTCAGTCTCAGTAATAAGGAGAAATGTCACAAAACAGTCAATATTGATATTTTTAGATTTCATTTTATATTGAAATATCTTTTAAAAAAACTGGACAGATTATTTTGAAATTGTAATACTTCAAATAATTTCCTTACTGACGATATACTTTTTTGAAAATTCAATTATTAATTAAAATACTAGGAAGGCCTAAATATTATATCAAAATGTTTTTTTTTTCAATTTTTTATAAAATTCTAAAAAACCTGCTTTTTAAAACCTACATAAAATTAAAGCTAATACAATGTACTTTGAGATAAAAAAAGAAGAACTGTATAAAATTTAGATTTTTATGATTTATTAGGCATAAAGCTAAAAATCAAACAATTTTTTTTTAAAAATGAAAAATTTTGAAGTGTTTTTCTTACCAACAAAATATAATTTTATCATTCAATACTAAATTAAATTTAAGGTGTTATATGTATTATACAATTAAAAAAAGAAAGTCTTTTTATTATTTTTAAAATAATTGTGATAAGAATTCCTTTTTTTTTTTACCTATTAAATAAACCTTGTATTTTAACAGTGATTTTAATCACTATCAGATATCAATCTTCTTCTTTTTCTTCTTCATCGCCTTAATCCCAACTACTTGAGCTCGGCTACCCTTATCCCAAACTTCCATTTGACACGATCTCCACATCTTCTACGCTCACATCAACTATCCTCATATCGCATTCAATAACATCCCTCAATCTCTTTTTTGGTCTTCCTCTACCTCTTGTTTCTTCAATATTCATTTCTATAATTGATCTTACAGCTTCCGATTCTTCTCTCCTCATAACATGACCAAACCATTTAAGTCTATTTTCTCTCATCTTATTCACGATTGACGCTACACTTATACTTCCTCTTATATGCTCGTTTCTTATCCTATTTTCTCTAGTCACTCCTCTCATCCATCTAAGCATTCTCATCTCTGCTACACTCATTTTCTACTCTACTTTTTTATCAACAGCCCAACACTCTGAACCATACATCATAGCTGGCCTTATTACAGTCTCTTAAAATTTACCTTTCAGCCTTATTAGAATTTTCATATTGCATAAGACGCCAGACGATTCTCTCCACTTCAACCACCCGCATTTAATTCTGTGTCTTACATCCTCGTCAATACCACCACTCTTTTACACAACTGACCCTAAATACTTAAAACTCTTCACCTCTCCAATCACGTCCTTGCCTATTGTCACTGATATCTTCATTTCACCTACCTCGTGTTCTCTTTTGTCAAATTCTTACTCTATATACTCTGTTTTACTTCTACTTATTCTTAAACCCTTTTCTTCAAGAGATGATCTCCACACCTCTAGCCTTTGATTATTTTCCTCCCTATTTTCTCCTGTTAACACTATATCGTCAGCAAACAGCATGCACCTCGGCACCTCTCCTTTTATTTCTCTAGTAATTTCATCCATCACTATAGAGAATAAGTAAGGGCATAAAGCAGAACCTTGGTACACTCCTACTCTTACCCGAAAACCTTCTGATACTCCTCCTACGCTTTTTACCCGGGTACAAGTGCCATGATACATATCCTCTATTATATTAGTGTACCTTTTTGGGAATCTTTTACTCATTAATGCCCACTTAAAAACCTCTCTCGGTACTCTGTCATACACTTTCTCTAAATCTATAAATACCATATACAGCTTTTTCTTATTTCCCTATACTTTTCTATTAGTTGTCCCATACAAAATAATTGCTCCATTGTTGACATACTAAGCATAAATCCAAACTGGTTTTTAGATATCAATGTCTCATTTCTTAATTTCTTATCTATTACCCTTTCCTAAATCTTCATACTATGACTCATAAGCTTTATGTCTCTATAATTTCCACACTCTTGTATGTCTCCTTTACCTTTAAATATCGGCACCACAATACTATTCCTCCATTCATTTGGTATTTTCCCTTCTAATAAGATTTTATTTAAAAGTTCCTTCAACCACCTTATGCCAACATCACCTAATATTTTCCATATTTCTACTGGTCCTTCTGCTTCATCCTTTCTCATTGATGCCACAGCCTCCCATACCTCTTTCTCACTAATTACATCTACCAGTCCTTCATTCCACGAGATATCCACTAATGTCTCTTTTGGGTACTCCTCATTCAATAATTTTTCAAAATACTCTTTCCACCTTTTTTTCACATCATCATCACTTGAGAGTACCTAATTATCAACAATTTTAATACACCTTATATAATGATAATCTTTAGACCTTTTTTCTCTTATCTTTGCAAGTCTATAGATTTCTTTGTCGCCTTTCTTTGTTCCTAACCTGTCATACAACTCATCATACCTCTTAAACTTCGCCTTACTTACTGCACACTTGGCTTCTTTGCACAAGCAATCTTTGCACAATCAGATATCAATCAATATTAATTTCAAAAGAGCCTTAACACTACTTTGCTGATTCCTACTGTACTATACCTTTTACTATTTAATTTATTTATTTTTGAGCCACAAAATACCTTATTTTCCATTAATTTAATTATACAAAATGTTCAATAAGTAAGGAAACAGGTTAGTTACAAACAATAAGAACAATAGAAATCCCATTCCTTACTTATTGAACACTCAATATAGATTTCATTTGTATAAAAATAGATCAAAAAAAATATTTAGCTGATCTATTCAATATTTATGAATAGAAATTATTTTATTTGAAAGGTTGGATTATGGACATAATATTAGTTTTTCTGAAGGAGCAAATTTGAAATAAGACTGTTTTCAAATAAAATTTGATGACAACTAAAGATTGAGTAGAACTTCAGTTCCAATTTTAATGAGGTCTAAAATTAGTAATTTAATAAAAGAAATATATTTCATTTAAAATGACGTATACATCATTAATTGTTTACCTTTTTTTGCTTACCTACAATCAATGTTTGGACATTTGACAAAGGTTTAAAACTCTGATACTCGTAAGGTCATGTGTTATCATTTAAAATTTGTTAAATTTCTTGACTAGAGGTGAATTCATATAAATGTCTAAGATATTTAAATATCATGATTTTTTTCTGGGTACTAAGATTAGAATATTAATATGTTACATCTTTCCTGTTCTATTATATGGTACTGAAACATGGACATTAACTGAAACATCGAGCAAGAAAATGGAGGCATTGAAAATATGGCTCTACCACCATATCCTAAATATCTCATGAACAGATTAAGTATCTAACGTGTGTGTACCACAAAGAATGCAAAAATAAAAGGAATTACTGAAGACTATAAAAACACGGAAATTAAAATACTTAAGTCACATAATGAGAAATAACCAAAGAAATTTATTGCTGTAACTTATACTTAAAGGAAAAATAGAAGATAAGAGAAGCGTTGGAAGATGAATAATATCTTGGCTAAAAAATCTATGTGATTGGTTTAATACAACAACAATATTAAAGTAATATTCAACATCCGAAACAGATAGGAACTTCAAGAAGAAATATCTTGTAGTAAATATAAACATATATTAATTAAACGTATCCATAAAACAACTGTGGTACAGTAACTGTATTGTTCTATGATATGTCTACCATTAACACTTATATAATGATTGATAACAAGTATTTAAAAATAAGGTAATACAAATTTTTCAAATACATTAAATACTAAAAATTTTCAATTTATTGATGTGAGACTTTCATTATTTTATTATTTATACTGTAAAAATCATACAATAAAGCATTTTTGAGGTCTCTTATTTAATAAACTTAATTTCAAATTTAATTAGAAATTAATAAATTTTAAAATATATAAAACTTCATAATTTTAAAATTAAATTAAATTTTAAATCGATAATTTTAAGATATTTTTTAATATATTATTAACATTTAAAATGCTATTTACTTACAACAAAATCATCCATTCGCCATTTAATATGTTCGTCCAATTGTTTTCGTCTAGTTCTTGTGACCGGTGGCCATGATGACCGTTATTCTCCGCCAAACATAAAGTTCCGATCATTAACAAAAATATGTATTTTCGAGGCCCAAACATTTTTAATATTAAAAAAAAATGTATTAATGAAAAATAGATTTGCGGCCTAGAGCCAATTTAACGAGGAATCTTCGAATGTTGCAAATGGTTGCTAATGCGGAATGCCGATATTTGTTGACGACGTTTTATTGAGATAATTTTGATAACGATAACAGCTAAAAATTCAGTATCAGCTTACATTTTCAATTTCTAGAGTAAATACACATAGATAGACTATTGGTAACAGTTTTTTTTTAATTTATACCTGGAGAGATAGCGCTATGTACTCTCGGTTCTTTATTGATAAATAATACTTATTGATATTTAGGTAATAGCCCGCGATTATCGATGTACATCTAACATCCAAATGAGAACCAGTTATTATAATAAGGCAATTGCTTATTATTTGATCTAAATAAAACATTTCGTTTTACATACAAATTCGATGAAAAATAATATGTTTTTCGTTTTATTAATATTTTAATTAATTTATATTTTATATTGTTTTTCTTTTAATTTTCTCTTAATGTTGAGGATTTTAACTTATTACTTAACAACATTCTCGCAACCGATTTGTCTACTTTCAAGATTTTTGTCTTATTTGGTGTTTAATTTCTTAACGTACCAGTAATCAAGTGTAAGATTAATATTAATTACTTTAAAAAAAATTTAACAAATAAAGTAATTATTGACCAAAGTTCAGATCATTAAAAATGATAAATTAAGTTAAAATAGATTCAAGCTATAAAAAAATTAATTTCCTCCTGGAATCTTTAATTTATGGGTTACGGAGATTGCCACGAACTGATGATGCCCCGACATTCATTTACTCCGACACTGTAAAAAAATCCTCCGAATACATTTACTCCGACAACAATTACTACGAATACCTGGTTACAAAAATTCGGATTTTACTACGACGATGAATACTCCGAATAGGACTATTAATTGATTGCTCCGAATGAAATTAGCTCCGAATATCGATTATTCGCGAAATCGATTAAAAAATTATCAAATTTCGGAGTAGATGAATATCGTAGCAATATAATAACTGATGGAAAATATAACCCTTATCACTAATTAATAAATATTAATTAATATAATAAAATAGCGTTATAATTGATTACTGTCTATTAACGAATAATTATTGCAATAAAGATCCCCGAAATGTATCCGAATTTTGATAAAATAGGTACATAAAGGTAAAAAAGGGGGTTTTGAACTAAAACAACCCGTTACTTAACTGGTTGGGTTGGGTTGGGTTTCTTTTGTAATAATATTAGTAAATTTGTTTCTAAATATACACACGTCGGTCTGGAATTATACGTCAAAATGTCGTAGTAAACACGATGGTTAACGACAATAATTCACTGTCAGAATTGTAAGATTATTTTTCGGTAATATCATTTATAATACAGATTACAGACTATCCGTCAGTAGGTGTATTATCGTTATTTGTTCGTTGCTTTTATTGCACATTAGTTAACAATAGTTGTGTATACACTAGTTACAGACTATAGTTGTTTTTTATAAGTATTATCCAGTGAATAGTATTATAATTTAAACAAAATTTAAAAATGGAAAAAGATCGTTATAAATTAAAGCGATTTTATATGAGAGGTGCAGAAAAACGTAAATTGGCAAAAGAAAAAGATAAAAGAAATACGGGAATAATTAAAAAAACTAAGCGAATGACAGAGTTTATCATAACTAAGCCAAACACAACTTCTTCTTCTGAGGTTAATACAGTTTTACAATTACTATACGAAGAATAAATATTACTTAAAATAATATATTAGCTTCGATGCGAAGCTGAGAAGGTATTGGTTTTACTAAGATGTGTTTTTTTTTTTTTTGTGTCTGTTACCACTTTTTCTCAGCTCTCACCGAACCGATTTCTTTCAATGATACGTCAAAAGATCACAAATCGTATCTAGTCGAAGACATTACCCTCAAAAATTGAAAAAAATTCCCTCGTTCCCCGTAAATGGGGGAAACCTCCGAAAAAATTACAAATTTAAAAATGGCTAATTTTCGAAATTTTTTTACCTATTTTTTAAAATTAAACACTATCTAAAGATTTGCATCGAAGCGTTTTTTATGATAGTGATTTTAATCACTGTCAGATATCATTATACTTGATCCAAATATGTCACGTCACCACTGTGCCGCGACCCCCCTGTGCTGGGTTTTTTTTATACTATTATACATAATAGTATATAATAATATGTATACAAGTTAGGTAATTTAAATAATAAACATTACAATTAGGTACAGATTTTAAATATTTTTTTTATTTCAGTCATATCAAACTGCTCTACTACCTCCATCAGTAACTATCGCCGAAACCTCTTCACCTCAAAATATTGTTGAAGAAACAAATGAAGGCTTAAATTTAGATATAGGATTATGGCCTGAAAATATGACAGGATTAATAGATTATTGGGCAAAAGTAGGAAGTTCAAATTTACAAAATTGTTATGAAGAATTATTTATACAAAAATCAAAAAAACAGTTTGATGGAAATTTACTTGTAATTGTAATAAATGATTGTTTGAGCGAAAAACTGCCAACAAAGAAATAATTAAGCGTTCATGGTTATGTTTTTCGCCATTCAATGGTAGTATTTTTTGTTTTGTTTGTAAATTAATATCCAAAACACGCAGTCAATTTATTCATGGTGGTTTCTGTGACTGGAAACATGCAGATAATCGATTAATAAGTCATGAAATTTTCAAAGATCATTTAAATTCTGTGATAAATTTAGCTGTTCGTTCAAAAGAATTAGGCCGTATTGACAATGAACTTGTCAAACAAAGTGAAGAGGTAAAGAGTTACTGGCGTAATATAATCAAGAGACTCGTAAGTGTTATAATACTTATATGTGAACGAAGTTTAGCTTTACGTGGTNCTTATATGTGAACGAAGTTTAGCTTTACGTGGTAAAAATGAAATTATCGGTTCGCGTAAAAATGGCAATTATCTTGGAATTCTAGAGCTGTTAGCTGAGTATGATAATTTTCTTAAACAGCATATTGAAAATCATGCAAATAGAAGAAGTGGGCACACTAACTATTTATCTTCTACTATTTGCGAAGAATTAATAGAAATAATGGGAAATAATGTTTTGAATGAAATAATTTCTCGTATAAAACTATCTAAATATTTTTCAATTTCATTAGATTCGACACCTGATGAAGGTCATATAGATCAATTAACGTTAGTTTTTAGATACCTTGAAAGAGATACACCAGTGGAAAGATTTTTAGTATTTATGCCAAACCAAGGCCATAAAGCTCAAGATATGTATGATGGTTTAATAAACTTTTTAAATAAATATGACTTAAACATAAAAAATTGTAGAGGCCAATCCTACGACAATTCTTCTGCAATGAGTAGAAAGTATAATGGTCTCCTGTCAAAAGTTCTGGAAAATAATAAACTAGCTTTAAATATCCTTGAAAGAGTAGATAGCACTAATAAATTACTACAAGATCCGACTTTAGACCTTAACACTGCAGTTTCTGCTATTAAGTCTTTAAAGAATTTTGTTCAAGCTAAACGTGATACTTTTGATCAATATGAAAAACAAGGAGCAGACATTTCGGAAACAACAGATTATTTGAAACATCGTAAACGGCAAAGAAATATCCGTCTAAATCCAATAGATTCTCATGAAACACCCGAAGTAGATTTAACTTCTTCTCAAAAATTCAAAATTTTTTACCTGTTATTGATACTTTTATTTCTAACTTGGATAAACGAATGTCTTCTTATGAATTAGTATACCAACGATTTGGCTTTCTTCGAAAAATAGAACAACTAAGTAATCAAGAAATTGAAGATGAAGCAAATAAACTTGTTAAAATTTACCAAGATGACATCGATGAACACTTTGGAAACGAACTTATTCAATTTAAAGAATTTTATAAAAATTTTAAAGATGAAAACAGTGAATTTCACAATATTAGTCAAGAACATTTAATGTATAAAATATTAATTAATAAAGAAGTAAAAGATTGTCTTCCTAATGTTGAAATAGTTCTTCGTATTTATCTTGTTTTAATGATTACAAGCAGCAGTAGTGAAAGATCATTCTCTAATTTGAAGCATATAAAAAATAGATTGCGTACTTCAATGGACAGAGACAGGCTCAATCAACTAGCCATAATGAATTCGGATTCTGATATTTTAAGAAAACTTGATTTTCAAAACGTTATTGATAATTTTGTACAAATAAAATTAAGAAAAGTTCCAGACATTTAATTTTAATTATTTGACATTATTATTTTTATAATTTTTTTTTTTTTAATTTCTTACACTTAATATTAAAATAAAATAGTTAGGGAAGAATTTACAGAACTAGGCCTTCTTATACAGGGTGTTCAGTAAGTCTGGAAACGGGTTTCTATTGTTCTCATTGTTTGTAACAATGAGAACAATAGAAACCCGTTTCCTGACTTACTGAACACCCTGTATAAGTTTCCAATCTTTAGGACCTCTGGGACCATTTCAAACTAGCATCAGAGGTAACAGGTATTTACTGTTTTTTTCTCCGGGCACCAATATTTATACTCGATTAAAATAAAAAAAAGATACTCTTGTAATCAATTTAAGTTTAGTAATTATTTAGTTATCTGAAATCTTTGCACCTAAGTAATTACTTATTTTGAGTGATGTATAATAATTATAGAAACCTCATTTAGATAATATTAGTCTAAAGCGATTTGGTATTAGTATGGAAGGGTTAATGGTATAGTTAAAATGTTTTAATTTCATTTTCTTCTTTAAATATACATAGTAATTTTTATCATTTATACCCACTCAATTGCTTATAGAATAAAATAATATAAACAATTTAGCTTCGATACGAAGCTGAGAAGGTATTAATTTTACTATGATATGTTTTTTTCTATTTGTCACCACTTTTTTTCAGTTCTCATCGGACCGATTGTTTTTGATATTATAGATTTTTTTGGGAAATGCTTCCTATACATTTTTCAGTTACATGAAATTAAATATGAACTTAATACTCACATGAGCGCGTTATAGTTATGGATATATATTTAATGCGAAGCTGAGAAAATATTAATTTTACTATGATGTGTTTTTTTTTGTATCTGTTACGAAATTTTCACAGCTCTCACAGAACCGATTTCTTTTGACAATACGTCAAAAGATTACATATTGTATCTAGTCGAAGATATTACCCTTAAAAATTGAAAAAATATTTCGTGAGCTACCGACCAATCGTAATAAATCATTTCAATAGAAATACTAACCAGTTTAGACCGACTATATGGGTTAATAATGGAACTATAAGCAAAATGAAAGATAAATTGGCAGAATATAATTTATTTATTATATACGTAGTTTGATGGTGTCGCGTTACCATTATTGTAATAAATTATTATGATAAAATACAAACAACGCATCCGCCTCTAAAGACTGATGTATTGTCGATTAATATTTATTGCAAAATTGGCAATCGTTCGAATTACTATTTAAACCCAAAAAACCTGGCCATCGTGATCAGTTGATTTCAATGCTTTGTATCATTCATCAGTCTCAGTACTCAGTTGTCGCTGTTCGGCTTACTCCATAAAGTCAAGTTTTTGTTTTTCCTTTTCACTTACCTACTCTCGTACTCGATATTTCAGAGTACTTGTGTCTTTCACTTCGTCTGGACCTCATACTTCATTATCCTTTCCTAATAACCAAAGTATTTATGTCTTGCACTTCATGTGCACCTCATCCCTAGGCGTTACCCTTAATACCTTCCTATAACAACGGCCTTTGGACACCCACATCTAATCCGGAGTGTCAGCCGAGCACGATAATTGCTGTATGATCACGTGCACATGAATACCGAGGCAGCAGACTTAACATCATCTTCGTACACACTACTCTAATACCCTTCCTTTTATGTTTTGTTTAGGGGTTTGTTTTGTGTTACGACAGTAGTTTTACTAAGTTTGAAGAAGTGATAAATATTTTGAATTTAATGAATTTTAATAATTTGTAATCCAATTTTACAGGAACATTGGTGCCCATTATCGTATTCCCAATAATGGTTACAGGAGGAATGTCCCTCATTGAAAAATTAGCTTAGTTACTTAATATCCTATGTGAGAACGCGTCAGACTATCAGCTGACTCTACATTTAGTTGCAGCACAGATTAAATGAAAGTTTCGTTTAATTTGTGGTTGCATAGCAAACGCCCTATTTATTTACGTTTTAAATCATTTTGTATTTGAACATTTTATTTTATCAATATGATGTGTGTTACTAATATTTTAACTGTTTTGTTTCCAATTATTGGGATGATGTTAAGTAAAGATATCACTCAAAATAATACTAATAATGATAGTACGACTTCATTAAATTTTAGCATTTCCGAGTACATAGTTGGTATTGAGTCAGTCAAGCCTATGAAAAAAGTTATGCTTTGCACTGGAACTCTTATAACTTCCACATTAGTTTTATCTTCAGCTTACTGTATATCACGTTTTAGCCACAATAAAGTATTATAAAGTATTTTAACAGTTGATCGGTTTAAATAACATTTTGTCATCACGATGGAATATTTGTTTTGAAAATTTAGGTGATAGCGTATCAAACCAAACAAATTAATAGGACTGAATATCGTCAAGTGATCAGCATTAACGTCCATTCGTCTTATGAAAGTGCTAAGCGTTTGGGTGACGTATCAATACTTAAGGCAAATATCAACAATTTTCTATTCTAACATTTCACTTGACTGTATCTCATATAATAGCTAGTTAAACCCTTCAGCCAAACTAACAAGTTTGCCAAACTATACTCAAGTTTTCCAAAATCATTTGAAAACGATGCCGAGATGCAATGTGTTGTTATGGGTATTGGAGATGCAAAAAGTCGTGGTTACAGAGTACCGGT
Source organism: Daktulosphaira vitifoliae (assembly GCF_025091365.1). Classification (NCBI taxonomy): domain Eukaryota; kingdom Metazoa; phylum Arthropoda; class Insecta; order Hemiptera; family Phylloxeridae; genus Daktulosphaira; species Daktulosphaira vitifoliae. Next base: position 44,270,897 of record NW_026099573.1, read on the forward strand.
CCGAGTGAAGTATGGTCGTAGTGCTTGTCAAATTCCAGAATCAATGTGAGTGTCACCATAGTCATGGACGTAGTCGATAATCACTTTTTTCTTTCATGTTTTAATTATTTATCATTATTATTCACGTGCAGTGTCAATTTAGATAAAATAATAATTTTAGATTAAAAAAGTGTTAAATATATGTATATTTTATTATTATTTACAGGTCTAGTATAAAATATATTATTGCTGATACATGGAGTAATTTCCTTTGCTCCGTATCTACTAGTTCGTTTCCGTTTCCTTGTAATCGAGGTGATCCTCTTATATGCCGCGGTCGACAATTAGGCATCACTAGTTATGGATATAGCACCAAAACGTTTGTAGGCGCCGAAGAAACAAATTGTGGCAACCAAGATATTCAAATCAGACATTTACTCATCGTTGATTATGTCAAGTGGATTGTCTCAACTATATCTAATATGACAAGTGACAACGTTACAACAACTACTACAGCCAAGTTATCAACAATAACATCTGTTGGAAAAAGTACTTTTAACCCAAACGATTTCCCTTATTTGGTGTATTTGAAAGGCAATGCTGGGGAACCAGTATGTGGTGGATCATTAATTTCACCAATTCATGTACTCACTTCGGCTTACTGTATAAGTAGGTCGACCAACATAACTGTAAGCGAAAATAATTAATTTATTAAGAACAATATTTTAGTTTTATAATAATTTAAATTTAATATAATTTAGTTTTAATTGAATTAGGTACATCTTAGTGTAGAAGAAGATCAAATTAGTTACGGTCGTCCTCGTGTCCATCCTGATTATGCACTACGTGGCATGAACGCAAACATTGGCATTATTGTAGTAAATCATTTGATTTTTTTTTTACAATTTTTATAAAAAAGACACTCATTATAATTATTTTTATAGCTCGAAGTACCATTTGTTGTCGAAAATTATGTAAAGCTTGCCGAGTTTTCGAAATTGTCAAATAATAAGAAAGTAATTAGCCATTTTTGTGTGGTGATAATTAAAAGACCTTTAAAACAACATTATTTTGTCCCAGTAAATGTAAAATATGGTCCTAAAGCTTGTCGAAAACCCGGAAAGTAAATTTATTTATTTATTTTTTGATTATTTGTATATTTTAATCTTTTTTTAAGGCAAGAAACTTACCTTCGAAATTGGGATGCATATTTCTGTGCTCAATTTGATGATAAAAATTTTCTTAATGAAGAAATAGGAGATCCGTTGATTTGCAATGGATTGCAATACGGCATTGCTAGTCACCATTGGCTAATCCCTTCAGGAAAAGATATTAAAAAGGAATTTCACTATATGCGTGTAAACAATTTTAAACAATGGATTGATGAAGTAACAATGCCTTTAAGTTCATCTGGATCTATTCTATCTGTTGTTTCAGTCTGCTATATCGTTTTGTCTCGTTCTATATTATCAATAATGGAATCATGCATCAAGAAAAATTATTTTAAATAGTTATATGAAATAGAACTTAATAAGTTGGTTAAAATTGAAAATTAAAAAAAATTATCTATTAATTAATAATTAGAAAAAAACATGATTTTATTTAAGAAATATATTTCAAGTAGTAAAATAATTAAACGAGATTTATAAAGTAAAGTATTTAGTACTCGGGCGTAAGGAGTAGAGAATCAATAAAAAAACGTATATATTTTTTTTTGAGTATATGAAAAATTGTTAATTAATCATAGTGCTTAAATGTTCGGACACTACCTGCGAAATTTGGTAATTCAAGAATTTAGCTTGTGTATTATATAGATTTAATTAAAATAAAGTAAAAGTGGTGTAAGGTGATTAATTTAATCCACCTTCCGCTTTTTGCCTCATGGATACGACCTACAAAAATGGTTTAAAAACACCCATGGAAGTAATATTACTGTTATTTGGTAATACTTCACGTATACTATGCTGTAACTAGGATCGATTATGTCAAAGGGTCAGTAGCGAAACCAAGCCCAGATTAAGATCCATGACGCTCTAAGTCCAAAATTATAATGAGGCACCTACATCATACGATATAGTTATTGACGCCTGTAGACGTACAGTCGTCAATAACCCTATTAATCCATTTATGCTTTAAATTTTATTCTATGTTTAATAAAAAATATGAAGTCTCTAAATTTAAAAAACCGAGCAATGGCCACCTTTAATTCAGAGTTCTATAAGGTTGTTAACCATTTAAACCGAAGTTAAGATTGTTGTAATTTTTAATAAAGTTATAAAAGTATTCATTTTTAAATAATGACTGATGAGTGTTTAAAATGAAGTGAAACTTGTAAGATTAGTGAAGGTTTGTGTTCAAAATTTTAAATGTATAGTAAAATTGAACTCAGTAATATCAGAAGATTTTTCAGTAAAAATTGGTTTGAGACAACAGAATGTATTATCCCTCATACTCTTCAACATTGCCTGGAATCAGTAGTAAGGAAAGTCCAAAAAGATTCCATAGGTCTAAAAATTGAAGAACAAAATATGGCGATGGAAGCGCACACAGATAATATGATTATGATGGGTGACACAGAAGATTGAGTAAGAAATATAGTGGAAGGAAAAAATATGAGACTAAACATCAATAAAGACAAGACTAAATACCTTGTTGTATCACAGATGATAGAGTTGTGGGGTGGCATGGTGGAATCCACATTGACTTTTAAATTAAATAATGATCATTGATATGATATAAAAGACGCATGCGCAAAATGATAGGCTCTACATTTTGTTTATCTATTATCACTATGTGAAAAAATATGAAATCAGTGATTGAAAATTATCTAAGGAAATAGTGTGTAGAAGTTAACAAAATTAATCATGGTCCGATCATGAGCCGGCATTGCTGATAGTTATCCTATTGTATATTTTTGTGTATCTTATTGACAGTTTTTGTATTTATTATTGTAAGAAAGTAACTCAAACTTTTATGAAATTTTAAAAGAATAGTTTTCTATTTCTTTTATTGATTAACTACATATTATCTTACAATTTAACACTTTATATTTAGGAATCGAGTTTTAAGTTGAAGAGTATTTTTAATTTTTTTTATTTTAGTTTATTTTCTTAGTGTACTACTTTTACATTATTTTGTTTGAGTAAAAATTAAGGTAAATCCCTAATTATACGTTTTTTTTTTATTTTCACATCTATTTTTTTCATATTAGCAATTTAAACTTCAAATTTAATTTTGTGTATTATAGGGAAATAATAAAAAAGTTAATGATGTATAGTTTTATTTAAGTAACTTTTTAATTTTAATTTTCCTTTTAATATCTCTTACAATATTTTAATAATACATAGTTTATTGTTATTTTGAACAGAATAATGTTAAAATCTCTTACAATTTTAAGAAATATACATTTAAATAATACCAATTGGTCATCTACTAAAGCACAATTAATGAAGCTTAGAAAGAAAACAGGCTACACATTTGAAAGCTGCAAAAAAGCATTAGAGTTAAATAATAATAATTTGGAAAAGGTAAAATTGTATCTCTGAATTTTTAAATTGGGATTTATATTAAATATTTCAAATTTATGCTATTTAGTCTGAAGAATGGCTTAAAGAAGAAGCACGTAGATTAGGATGGGCAAAAGCTAATAAGCTCGCCAATCGTGTCACTTCACAGGGTGTAATTGCATTAGCTGTTGATAACCAAAAACAAGTTGCTACTATGGTTGAAGTAAACTGTGAAACTGATTTTGTTGCCCGAAACAAATCTTTTCAATCTGTAGTTGATGTTGTGACATCATCATGTTTGGATTTTGCTAAAAAACAAAAGGCTTTGGAGAATTCTTTTTCAAAGGTAATTCTTGTATGTTGGAGTTTTATCTAAATATGGTATTTTTATTTTTATTAATTAGAGCTAAAACTCATTATTATCAAAACATTTGTTTTATGTGTTAAAAAAGTAAGATATCTTAGTCTAGTTTTTTTATTTCTACTCCGAAGAAATACAAATAAAAAATAAATTGTTTGTTTCATAATACTAATTTAAACTTTAAAAAATGTTTTGAGGTTGTATCTAGATATTTATTTCTTATTATCATTAAAACTTTGTACTTAAAATCAAATAGAACTTATTATGTAAAAAGTGTACATAAATAAAAATAAAATAATTTTTTATATTCTATAATCTCTACCATTTGTTTTCTTTAGAAAACTGCAAAAAAATTAAATGAATTAAAGTATTATTAATAATTTTTTACAATTTTGATTTGAAATACTTTTTTTAATTTTTTTTACATCAGTTAAAAATTCATTTTCATTTTTGGTGTTTATGTTAAATATATTATATTATGAACACATTTTCTCACATAATTTAATTTATAGGTTAACTTAAAAAGTGGAGAGTTAATGGCTTTAAGTGGAACTGAAGGTAAATCTTTAGCTGACCATATTGCTGTAACTATTGGTAACTTGGGAGAGAATCTAACTCTTAGGCGAGCCACCTGTTTAAACACACAAGATACTGGATTAAACATTATTGGTGTCACTCATCCTGCTAATTCTACTGGAAATCATTATTTAACTGGAAAATATGGATCTTTAATCATTTATCGTCGACATTTAGATGATCACAATATAAATGAAAAATCATTAGACAATTCTCATAATGAAATTCTTCGTCAAATGTGTCAACATGTTATTGGTAAATGAAATGTGTAATATCTTGCTGAAATACCTACATAGTTTAATTAAATTAATTTATAAAATGTCAAAAAACATTTTTTTAAATTTAATGTGGCTAATTATGCAAAATTATTTTTAGGGTTATTCTATTTTATAATATAATTTGATAATTTTGGAAAATTTATGTCGATAATGTAAACAATAGAAATAAATTTTTAATTAGCCAGTTTGATTTTAAAGTCTGGTATGATTGTGTTTAGCTCAATAAAAGTTAAATACTTTAAATAGACTAATAGAGACTACCAAAAAATAAACTTGATTAGATCTGACAGTTTAAACCATGTTTATAACTGTAGCCAAAATGTTGGAGTTGTAGAAGTCCCATACATGACATAATTTTACAAAATTGATTATAATTTTTAGTATCAAATGTTAAAAAAGGTTAAGTAAGACTTAGATTTCAATATGTATTGGTTAAAAATTGGTAGATATTTTAGTTAGCTCAAATAATGTATAAAATCAATTTTAAACTTTGCTGTTTAATGAGACTTTTTAAATATCTAAGATATTATCTTAGCTATGAGCTAATGAATTTTAAGTACATGTATTTATAATACATCTTGAGTTTGATAAATTAAGTGAACTCATTTAATAATTAATTTTATGTTGTTGGAATAAGTATTGAATGTTAATAAGCCAAAAAATAATTTATTTATCATTAATTATTATTCAATAATAAAAAAAAAATTTTAATAAAATAATAATAGTAATAATATTTTATATAATAGATCAAAATTTAAAATATTTATTATAAACATTTTTTTTTTTGTAATTATTAAGTAAAATAATGAACCAAGAATTTTTTTAGAATATGACTTATAAATTGTTAATATGGAAGTATAAATCTAAAAATAATTTTTTAGGTATGAATCCAAAAATTGTAGGTGTTCTTAGAACTTATGAATCGCCTAAATCTCAAGATGAAATTATTAATAATGATACATTAACTGTAAATGAAGATACTAGTGTTGATGAAAGAAAAAATGTAGAATTTGAAGAAGATGGAATGCTAGAACAAGCGTTTCTTCTAGATCCTTCTTTGACTGTTGGACAAGTTGCAACTGAGTATGGGATAGATGTATTAGATTTTGTTCGATATGAATGTGGTGAATCATAATTTTATAGATAATAAATTTTATTTTCTTCTATTTGTTAAATTTTCATAGAATAAACATAAAGTATCTCAAGAAATGTAAAATTATAACTTTTTATCAATTTTCATTGTTGTTTCATAATTAAAAAGTTATTTACTATCTAAATTCAATTTAAATTAAGTTCAATTTAGTGGAAATATTAAAAGTTTATTTTAACTAAACAATTTTTATAGTGTTTGATTCATAATTATGGTTGTTATTGTTTTACTTTAAATAATGTCATTTTTTTAATTGTCAGATATGATCAAAATTTGGGATATATATTTAACTATTTTGTGAAATTATTTAATAAAATATTGAAAAATTAGTTAGATCAATCTAATTATCATTATGACGTCAACAATTTATATTTAATTTTAAATATCTTTTATATTTATTAACTACGCTTCTTCTAGTTAGGGCTCCGCCCTAGACCTGTATCTCTGCAACCCTCACGAGCCTTCGGACGTAAGCCTCTTTGGGCCATCCTCGTAAGTAGACCACTGTTTCCGGTAGGAGTACTTGGCTACACCAGGCACGATAAGTGTTTTTCTGGAGAGATATTACATCAGAATTGGTGTAACAAAAATATATTAAAAGTTGAATTATTAAGATCAAGAAAATTCAAAGAGAAAACGTACTAAAATGTATTGGGTATAAGGTTGACGTTTGTTAATGAGGTATTTCTCTTGGGCGCTTTTAACAATTTTAGGAGAGTATTTATTATTTTTACTTTAGTAAACATGCTATAGAATTTTTTTTTTGTTATAAATCTAAGTGATGGTAATAATAGGTTATTAGGTCCATATTTCTTTTAAGTTGCCTAAAAAAATATTTATAGCGCTGATTCAAGGGGGCAATCGCCCATATATCTCTTCAAAAATTCACTAATATACACAATAATTATTAATATTCTAATTATAACATTTGTATTAATATTATAGAATAAATACAAAAAAATCGGCAGGTTATTATTTCTGGGAAAATTTTAAAAATTTGGATAAGAATTTTAGTTACTATGATTTGACTTTGGATAGCATAGTTATCATAGTTGAACCCCAAATGTATGTCATATATATCATCATATGACTTACATCATATATGAGATAACACACGATTAATAATACTGTACTATTCTGATAATGAGTGTATAAACTTATATACTTATAACCGTTCTGAAATTTAAATATAATATATAACATTCCTAGATAAATTATAAAAAAAATAGTGCTATGCACAAATACAAAATCGTGCCCTAATATAAACTCTGCGTGGACAAAAAAAAGTACAATTGAAAAGTAAGCTTATTATAAAACAAAAGATATATATATATATATAACAATAAACTTGATTAAATATATCAACAAATTTGTATTATAAACATATTTAAAAGAAATCGACAGAAAGTATCTGTATGCTTAATAAACTAAACATAATATATAAATAAAAATAACAAGCATAGTATCAAATCAAAAAGATAATTAATTATCTAAAATAATCATTTCATATACATGTATTATGACAACTACAACATGTATTAAATATGAATTAAAGAGAAAAATTGACTTAAAAATCATTTTCTATAAATTCATAGTCAAAATATGTATATGCCCAAAATGGAGTCAATACCCTTATTCAACACATGCGCGTGGACTTTTTTATGATACCTCAAATCCTTTCTATTCAATTTATTCCGCTAATAATAATAACCTCATACTAAATACATGTTCTATGGTGTTAGATTAGTTAGAACACCACTACATGTGCATACGAGCACAAGATTAAATAAAGAGTTTGTAATAATGTTAGTTTCTAATTTTTTAGCTCAAACTATTTGAATAGTAGATTTTTTTTAATTTTTAGAAAATAGTAAGAAATTTTAAATAACAAAACATATTAAAAGAAATTTACTCTAAAATTAAAATCAAACCCGTATTATTAGTTATTCAACCAATAAAACATTATTTTGTCATTGGACTAAACATAAATGATTCGATTAATTTGTTCAGGTGGTTTGAATTCGTGTAATAAAACTATTTTTAGATTACGATGTATAGTAGTATCTTATATAAATATCTAAAAAAGTAAGTATTTGATATTACTCTCTATTATATTATAATATTTAAATTAAATAATTTTTATTGGAACTTATCCTGTGAACATAATAGTGAGCAAGTTAATATTGACATCATTAAAAAACAATTAATTCTTTTATAGTCCCTGTAAGGATTTTAAGTAAAACTTTTTTTCACGTTTAAATAAATTCAAAAATTATCTATGCCACTTCTATCGATAAATAATGAAATTTTGACCTCCCATATCAAGAGAGTTACAATAATGTCTTTTTTTTAAATTTTATTAAATTTAATTCCATTTTTTTATGAGAAATCTGTATTATTATTAATAAACCTATGTGCGGCGCGATATACTCGGCCGGTACGCGAATAACTTTTTCGCGACCACTGCCACACACTACCCCAACAGATAAACCAGTTGTGGTAGGTCGCGTTCTTAATGAGGAGAAGAAAAACCGGCGCTCATCCACCAAACTGCTTCGTCACACTCGAACAACCTATCTAACTATATTTAAATCAGGGGCAACTTGGGTATTGCAACAGATTAAATTTTCAGTACATATTGGGGTTGTACAATGTTTTAAAACGCAGTTTTAGCACAACAAAACTAGTCAAGATTTCTACTTTTGAATAGTAATGAATATGGTTAAAAAAAACTGAAAAACACGCTTATAAAGCATATCGAACTAAAGAGTTAAAAATAATTTTTAAAATAAGCTTAAAACAATAATGAACGAAAAATACTAGTACCATTGTGAAAAAAAGCGTCGGGCGCTCAATATACGAAAAATATGGCACAAAGTTCCCACGCTTTTTTTTACAATAATACTAGTATTTTTCGTTCATTATTGTTTTAAGCTTATATTAAAAATTATTTTTAACTCTTTAGTTCAATATGCTTTAAAAGCATGTTTTTCAATTTTTTTTAACTATATTTTTTTTCACTTTTTAGTTTTTTATGACATCGCTGTAACAGTCACGGAGTGTTTATTGTCAGTTATCACTATCAATAGATAAAATTTTTGTATATCCAGTTAGTGTGTTTATAAACTCACAACGTGTCTCATGACCATTGATAATAAAGGCTATATACCTGCGAATATCGTCTTAAAAAACCAATTTGCTACCTGTATTTGTAATCTCTTATGTATTTTTTGTACATGTTTTTTTTTACAAGTAATATATATTTGAGACGACCTTGCGGTCTTAATCAAAATTTTTTACAAACGTTTACATTTTTTTTTTTCATAATAAAGTCTATTACATTAGCTTTAATTTAATATATACTGGCGGCCAACATTATTAGATCACCAAAGAAATTCCAATTAAAATTTCTGTCGATAATTTTTTGCAGGTGAATTATTTTTTCTTTGAATCTACAGCAATCATGTTTGTTAATATTATAATAATATTTAATAAACCAACAAGATATCAAATCTTATTTGAAAAAAATCTTAAAGTTATTGTGTGATCTAATAATTTTAGCCGGCAGTATATATAAAAGTGTCAGTATTTCCGGTACACTTTCAAAAGTCAAGTTAAAAAAGTTAATTTTTTGTGAAAAAGTTGTCATTTTAAATCCCCCCCTGTGGACAGGTTAAGTGTCAGATTTACAAAAATTATATGTTAAATGATACGTAAAGACATCAAGCATATATAAAAAAATAAAATTTAGTGATCCATACATTTTCCGAAAAGTTATAGCATTATTAAGTTTAAAATATAAAAAAAATTATTTTACAAAAATCGTAATTTATTATTAACTTTGATGTCTATTTTCATCACAAAGACAAGACCAGAGGTCAAATTTTTTTTTTCAAATTAAAGTATATTACATAAGCTTCAATTTAAGATATAAATAAAAGTGTCAGTCCTTCCGGAACACTTTCAAAAGTTAAGTTGAAAAAGTTCTACTTTATATATGAATTTTTTATATTTGAAGCCCCCCCGTATATAGGGAAATGGTCTGATTTAAAAAAAAAAGTATGCCCAATGAAAGATATATATAAATACTACTTCTCATGAAAAAATTGTATTGATCCATACATTTTTTAAAAAGTTATAGCATTTTAAAGTAAAAAATGTAAAATATAAAATTGAGAAATTTCACACAAAAATAGCATTCGACTGCCATTTTCACCATGAAGACAAAATAAAGTCCAAAATTTTTTTTTTTAATATTTAAGTATATTACATAAGCTTTAATGTAAGATATATATAAAAGTGTCAGACCTTCCGGAACATTTTCAAAAGTTAAGTTGAAAAAGTAAATTTTTTGTAAAAAAGTAGTCATTTTAATTCCCCCCCGGTGGGCACATTAAGTGTCAAATTTACAAAAAATATATACCAAATGATAGATAAAAATATCAAGCATCTATAAAAAAAAAAATTATATTGATATGTTCATTTTTGAAAAAGTTACGGCAGTTTTTAGTAAAAAAAAATTGAAAAAATTTCAAAAATTAGCGATTTTTAAATTTGTAATTTTTTTGGAGGTTTCCCCCATTTACGGGGAACGAGGGAAATTTTTTCAATTTTTGAGGGTAATGTCTTCGACTAGATACAATTTGTGATCTTTTGACGTATCGTTGAAAGAAATCCGTTCGGTGAGAGCTGAGTAAAAGTGGTAACAGACATCTTAAATATAATTTTAAAAATTTATTTATAATATTTTAATTAAAAATAACAATATATTGATAATACAAAAATAATTTAACAGCTCATTTCAAATACTTTTAATTGTTGCTTTAAAAGTTTCAACACCTTATCACGACCTACCTAATCAATTATATGAATCGCTAACTGCAGAAACGGGACAAGTCCATTTTTATCAATTTTGATTTTATTATCATTTTTTTTTAAGCACGCTTAAATACATCGTTTAAAGTAGAAAAGAGTCAAATCCGACTACCCAAACGCTAAATATAGTGTTTGGAAATTTCACTTTACTGCAGAATGGGAACATGTCCATGACATGTCCCATTTCTGCAGTAAACATCTTATATATCTTATATCTAATTATTTTGAATTTGTCTTATCTTAGTTGTATTGAAACCAATTAATGTACTATTAATAGTATACAATACGTCTTGAACAAAATACCAAGAAATTCACTATAATTAAAATATAATATTTTTGTCAATATTATCCATCACCATCATAATGTGTTGTAATCAGTGTAATGTAAATCAGTATATCGTAGCCTTTACTACAGTAAAGTATAGTGTGAACTGTTATTTTATTTTTGAAAATGAATTCGGACTCTGATTCCGAGACAGAAATTCTTGAAACGTCAAAAAGTAAGAAAGGTATAATAAACAGGATACTTGTCTCACTTGTGAAGAGCTAAATGTTAAAATAAAATCTCAAAGTCTTAATGAAAATGCAAAAAAAGTGTCTGTTGCTGAATTGTTAATTCACAAGCGTCAAAGTCAAAAGTTTTATACAGCTTTAAGTTCAATTAAAAAAATATGCCTGGACGATACAAAAAGTGTGGGCATTTGTATTGATTACATGGCCAATCTTTCATTACCTCAAATACCTGTTCAAGATCTTTATTATTATAGACAGCTCACAGTTTGTAACTTTGGTGTTCATAACTTATCCACAGGAAGTATGAAATGCTACGTTTATCATGAGGGGGAAGCTGGTAAGGACCTAACGAAGTCATATCATTTATAAATCATTACATCAATAATGATATTGGCAAAGAAGTTGAACGTCTCTATATTTTTTGTGATAACTGTGCAGGTCAGAACAAAAACAACGCAATTATTAGGTTTTTAATGGGTTTGGTGGAAAATAAAAGATTTAAAGAAGTCCAAGTTTTATATCCAATGAGAGGTCATTCTTTCATGCCTTGTGACCGTGATTTTGGGTTGATTAAAAGGTCTCTAGTAAAATACGAAAGACTATACACAATAGACCAATACATTAATTTAATTTCCGAAGCGTCGAAAATTCCTAACAAATTTTCAGTCGTAAAAGTTGATAAAAACTATATAATTGACTATAAAAAATGGTGGCCAACATATTACAAAAAAACATGTTTAAGTAATGCCTCATACGGGAAAAATATACTGAGAGCTAATAAATCATCATTTGTTTTATCATCTTATCATCAACTCACTGTTTCATGTTCCAATAAAAACGAAATTAAATGTCGTGAATTTATAAATGCGTTGGTTGAACATACATTTCGTCTTCGAAATTCCACAACGGACTTTTTATTTCTAATCGATAAAGCACACAACGGAAAGTTGCCAATCAACGAAAAAAAGTTGGGAGATATCAAAAATACATTGAAATTTATCCAGGAAGAGTATATTGGGTTTTGGAAACCAATAATTTTTTTTACAAATTAAATGAAATTTTTAAGTGATTTAATTAAATATAGAGTCTAAAATTTCGAAGTTTTTACATTAACATTTCATAAGTTGTTCAGTTTTTCATCATTCCTGAAAAATTAGGAAAAGTGGACTTGTCCCGTTTCTGCAGTTAGCGATTCATATATCTTGGACGCATTCCGTAAACCAACTAAGTATACAAATATTAATAAATTCCGAAATATTGATATTAAATTTGTTATTTTCTGAATTAGATAATTATTTTTTTAATTAATGGTTAATTATGTTTCTATTTAAAAATATTAAGTTGAAATCCTTGTATGATATAAGGAATAAACATATAAATAATTTCGTACTTGATAAACTACTTTATTAACTAATAAATATCAATATGAAATATATGTACTTAATGAATCCACAAATAGATAAATTCACAATAATAATGTTATTTTTTGTTTAATTAAAAGACTAAGTGTGATAATAGAGTCTAAATGTTATTGAAATAAATATTAGCTTAACTTTTCTTTCAATTTACTTATTTAAAAAATAATTATATTAACACATACAATGTATTTATAGATTTCAGTGTGAATGTACTTTCAACTGAACAATTTTTGAAAACACTTGTTGAGTGTTTTGACGAATTGATATTAGCGGTATTAGATTTAATTTAAATTTAATTACTAAGTAAATAGATGTATTAGACTTCTCATATAAATGTTAAATTTTAGTAATATCGCACATAATTAAACATAAAAAAAAATATTTTTCCATTTCACTGATCGGAAAAATCACGGGTTCTATTCATTTTTCAGGCTATAAAGACAAACTTCATGATATCAATGACTTAATAATTCATTGTAAAAAAAGGCGAAATGTTTCATCTTCTGAAAGTAATTTTATTATATATTTTAATTTTTCTTCGTGTAATGCCACATTATCATATATTTAAATTTTGGTTCCCCAAAACTATAGAACTATTACTTCTATAAAAAATTCATAATGATTAGAGTAATATAATTTTACTAATTTTCTTTATTGTCATAATTTTTTTAACAAATAATAATTATGAAATCGAAATCAATTTTTATGGATAATTATAACAATATGTAATGATATAATTATTTAGGTACTTCAAGGAGTTGCCCTATAATAGTCTCTAAACGAAATATATTTAAAGAGCTTATACCTAGCAAGTTGTTAAAAACTAGTGAAGAAAAACCAGGTATCACAATAGACAATAAATTTTTTGTTTATGTACTTAACCAACTTTTAGATAGAGGTGAAATTCCAAAGACATTTAATGAAGTACCAGACTTTCTATCTGGAATAGAATATCCTTCAGGTAACATAAAGAATTAAATAAATTACCAATCCATCGATATCTATCATTTACTATATCACCCTTGATTTGTAATTCCATTACCTCACTCTTATCAAATATGCGTATTCTCCTCAAAACCCTATCCACATTCATAGTATCCCCATTTTTTTTTATAAAAATGTATAGATTAAAATTTAATTAATTTGTATTAATTTTGTATAATTTGTATAAGTAATTAATATTAATTTATATATAATTTGTAAATATCAAGAGAAAATTATTTGTAAGAATAAACTTTGAACGTTTAATAGGAATCTATTTTTATTTTTTTAATATTAAGGAGATAACCAGTATTGTATTACTTTTTGAGTTGTTATAATTTTTAATTATAGGCAAACGGGGTGCATAACGTAGAAAAACTATTATCTTTTTTTTGTTTCCAATTTTAATATGTCGTTTAACTATATTTTCAAATTCTTTCTTAGCCAAATCAAATCATATCCTATTATTTATAAAATCGGTTCTTTTTCGTTGAATTCCTAGTCACGTAGGTATTTATTCCTTGCCACTTTCTCATCTATTTTTGTAATAAATCAATTTATTCTATTCTTTCTAAATACTTTCTCTTTCCATAAACTTTCATAAATTTTTTAATGGTCATCGAAAAGTATTTAAAATTGGCAGAAATTGGGCACTTGAAGAGATTGTGTTTTTTAAATACTTGAAAATGTATAAAATATTACTTATTATTGCACAAAAATATATTTTAAGATAAAAGAAAATAAGGTGCTGATGAAATATTTGAAAGAATAAGTTCATCTAGCCTCCTTGATTTTTACCTATAGTATTTAAAATTATTTTACTTAAAAAAGATGTGTAGCAATTTATTACATAATAGTCTATATATTTTAAACTATATTTATATTTATATAATTATACTTAGAAACTAGACGAATTTAGATTTCTTAATTACAATAAAAGCTTACATTTTTTCTACTTCACAGATTTTATTCGTAACAGAAGAAAGAAATATTATAAGTGGGTGAAGGTCTTTGACACGGCAGCGACAAATCTAGTTTTATTTGGAAATTTTAACGTAATTAACCAGCTACGTCTGGTATTGCCATTAATAGCTATGGAATCGTTTGTTAATATGGAATTCAGAATTGAACATTACCAGATACACACACAGGACTCCCATATTGTAAATTCTTACTTATTAGAAGATAGTATTGTTTCAACTAACCAAGTCTACTTGAAAAATATAATCTCTGAATTTTTAGGACAACCAAGTAAAATAAAAATGTATAAAATTAAGGTCTAAATAATTATCATACAATATATTTTATTACAAAAATGAAAATTGTTACAAATTGTATTATTTTTTATTTAATAAATATATATAATACATAATAAGAATTTATAAAAAAAATTCTCAAACTTATCTTATCACTTTAACATAGTTTTTATATTATTCATGTATTTTAAACAATAATAAAAATTGAAATACATTTTTATTTGCAAACAAATTTTACCGTCCGAGAATTTATTTAAATTTCAATTTGCTTTACATATAAATAATATTTAAGTAATTTTAAAAACTTTAATTTAATTATTTTAGTATAGATATGGTTATTAGCTTATCAAAAATAATCATTCCTCTGAAAATTATGATACCATATTTAATTTAGTACAGTATAATTCATTATTTTCTCAAAATTTTATAGTTATTAATTTTAATTTCTGTTTATTTTCTTAGATAGCCTAATTGAATATATAAAAAAATGTTTGGTTCTTCCTAGTTTTCAACAAAATATGACAACTTTTAAAGGTAAAATTTATACTTGCTGATATTTTCTTAGTGTTAAGCTTTGAGGGGGGATATAAATGAAAAAATGTTTTTATTCGGTCAAAACATAAAAATTGGACTTCATCGCTTTTTTTTCGCAGTGAGTGAATTGTAATCTAACTTATTTGAAAAAATATTAAATAAGGTTATTGATGTTTTACACATTTCACAGAAGTTTTATTTAATGTTGTATGTAAAATCGGGGATTTGCTTTTGAAAAATTTTAATTCAATAATGGAAACGGTTTTAACAATTTTGGATCAAAGTAAGTTGAGGTATTATATGACAAAAATTAAATTTATAAGTTATTGCATTTGTAAATAATTAATATAAGTAGAAATAATTTTGTTACGTTTTTTATCTTCTATGCGAAGCTGAGAATTACCATGAAGTATATTTTTTTATTTATAGATTAAAAGAACCTGATTTTAATTTAGTTAAACATATAAGTACCAAAAATTTTTTCAACTTTAAAGATTTAAAAAAATATTTCAAAATTACGCTACCATAAAAAACTTTTTTTTATTTTAAAATCGTTTTAACTTTTATGTATACGTGAATCTAATTAAATTTTTATAGAATATATAAATGACAATAATGTTTCTTTTATTATGAATTTAAGAAAATTCACTGAATACAAGTATAAGAAGAGTTTGAAAAAGACCATACATAATTGTAAATTTTTTTTCAACTGAATTAATGAAAATGTTACAGAACTTCTGACAGATTTTAAAATATATAAAATTATAGCACTTGATTTGTCATATAACATTTAGAAAAATATACATTTAATGATTGTTCAACTATAAAAAATCGTTCGCCAAAGTAAAAAAAATTAAAAAATTACAAATAAAAATTATTGTAAAATTAGCAGATTCGCAACGAAGCGTTTTTTATAATAGTGATCTTAATTACAGTAAAATATCATATAAATTTGTCTTAACTATGCTTTGACTCCAATATGCTGGGTTTTTATTTAATGTAATGCTCAAGCCAGTGCCAGTGTTAGGTTTTGTGGTGTCTTTATGCTAGAAAGAACAGGGTTGAAGGGGAATAAATTCCACATTAAAAATTACTACATGGAGTATTACATAAAAAACATATACAATCTGTCTTGGTTAGAAGAAATAATAAAAATGTTTTTATATATTTCTTCCCAAAATTAAAACCCTATTTAAGCCATGTTTTAAGCTATGTTAAGTGCTCCATAAAGTACACTTCTCGTGTCCCACTCGAAAAGCTCTTGAGGCCCTTGAACTACCCTATAAGTATACCCCTGTCATTACCTAATAAAATATACATATTATAAACATGTACATTATAAATAAAATATATATTTTTTCATTTTTTTTTTCAAAGAAATACAATATTATAGAAATAAACATAAATTTAAGTTTGATAGTTGAATTGTAAATGTTAGAAAATATTATTAAAAGATGTATTTTTTTAAATATTTATTACAGGTTATCAGACTGATCCATCAATTATAGTACTTTTATTAAAAATCTTATGTCGTTGTATTTACAGCGTTAAGTTTGTCCTTGATATGTGTAATTCAGATCTTAATTTAAAAACAATCAGGTTCAAATTCGTGAGTAAATTCATAAACACCATTCAAAACGCTGTTACAAAATTAAAAATAGGTAAAAAAGTTGTTTATTAAAACAATAATTTATTGGTGTGCTTCCAACTCCTGAGTATGCTAACACTATATGGAATTAGTAACAAAATTATTGTAAAATATTTTGTTTTTATCATAAATATTTTTCTTTTTAAAACATTTTAATGGTCACAAATAAATCACTCTGAAAATGTTTAGCCTATATTAGAATCACCCATAAAAAAAACCTATTTAGAGTCATTTTAACAAAAAAGAATAGTTTAACCAAAAAAAAATCGTGTTTCATCAATTAATTTTAATATATATACAGGGTGATTTTTTTATCATAACCCACTCAATTACTCACAGAGTAATAATAATTTAAACATTTTTTTTTTGGTTATCTTGAGTTACACATTATTCTTGAATTATTAACTATGTAATACTTTTTAAGTTCATACCTTATGCCTGGTCAACTTTGTTTTTTTAAATGGGAACACATATTTTGAATTTAATAAAATGCTTGAGTTTTTAATTTAATTGTAAATGACATTTAAATTTTTAGTATATCTTTATTAGTTTATTAGATATAAACACTTAAAGTTTCAAATTTTTGAGTTAATATACATGTATAATACACAAGGCTTTACAAATACAGGTAGTTAATTGGTTTTTTATGACATCGATATAGCAGGTACACAGCATTGTTATTATCAATGGTAGTAAGGCACATTGTTGTGAGTTTATAAATACACTAACTGATAATACAGAAAGTATATCTATTGATAGTCATAATTGATAATAAACAATCCGTGACTGTGACAGCAATGTCATAAAAATCTAATTAGCTATCTGTATTTATAATCCCTTGTGTATTATACATGTATATTAACTCAAAAATTTGAAACTTTAAATGTTTATATCTATAAACTAATAAAGTTATACTAAAAATTCAAATGCCATTTACTATTAAATAAAAAACTCAAACATTTTATTTAATTCAAAATANTAAACTAATAAAGTTATACTAAAAATTCAAATGCCATTTACTATTAAATAAAAAACTCAAACATTTTATTTAATTCAAAATATGTGTTCCCATTTAGAAAAACAAAGTTGACACCCTTACAAGGCATAAGGGATGAACATAAAAAATTTTAAATAGTTAATAATTCAAGAATAATGTGTAACTAAAGAAAACCAAAAAAAAAAAGTTTAAATTATATATATTTTTAAAGTAATTTAATGAGCTATGATAAAAAAATCACTTTGTATATATCGCCTATCAAAAAGTATTGTGACACAATACAGAGAAAAATAAAAATTACAATTGTATAGTATTTAACAACAAATTATATTGCCTAAAACTCACTTGCGAAAACTACTATACTTAAAATTAATAAAACTAGAATAGAATATAATTTTTCTTATTCGCCGTGATCGATTCATCATAAACCACTCGATTACTCACAAAATAAATAAAATCTTGAAAAAATAATTGTCGGTATTTTTTAGTTATATATATTTTTTATTTATCAACTATTAATTACTTTTTAGATCATCTCTTATTACTAATAGGGGTGTCAACATATAGTTTTTAACTAGCAGCAACATAATTAATTAGATAATAAAATTTAAAATTATTTATTAAGAAATTCACCAGGCGATAATAATTTTTAGATCAGTATTTTGGATTACACAATATATTTGTTAAAAAATAAATTTGTTATGACTATATTATTTTTTATTACTTTACCATAATCATATTGTAAAATTAAAAAATTTCAGATAACCTTTATATAACAATGATAATAGATTACGACAAATATATGAGCATGTTAATTTTAATTAAAATGCTGTTAATATCAATGATATTAAACGATTTATTAAATTATTATTCTTTATTTAGAAAAAATCATACACACAAATAAGAAAAAAAGTAAAGTATAAAAATATTAAATTTATTTAGTTGTAGTTAGGTAAATATAATGGAACTACAAAAAAAATGGTTATTGTTTTCTTTTCATTTAAATGTCTCTATCTCAAAGGTAAATTATGATATTTATTACTACTATTTTTTAATAGATGAGAATATTTTTGTAATTTTTATGAAATTAACATTTTAAAAATAGTCTTACATCTATTTAAAAAAGTATATTTATAATAGCTTATCTCTGGCTTCTTCTTCTTCTTCCTCGCCTTAATCCCAACTACCTGGGGTCGGCCACCCTTATCCTAAACTTCCACTTACACTCACATCAGCTGTCCTCATATCGCATTTAATAACATCTCTCCATCTCTTTTTTGGTCTTCCTCTACCTCTTCTTTCTTCAACATTCATATTGTTTATATAGTCTTCAATAGTTTATCTATGGCGTTAAAGTAAAAAACATTATATCTTATAAAATATTATTATGATTTTATTTTTTTTTAATTTGTTCAAATAAATATTTTTTAACTATAGTTAAAATCTTTCGTATACTAGCCCGTTATATAGGTGCAATAGAGGGTCTAGGCCTACTTTAATTATTAGATTTTAGTCCTCTTGATAAATTTCAAAGTTACACAGAGTGATTCTTTTATTATTACCATTTAATTGTTTAAATAGTGTACTTTTCTTTTAGTCACATCCTTATTTGAAAAACTTCCTTTGATTCAACCTTCTAGATTCAGACATATTTATTTTCTCTTGTAATAGATATTTAACTTTCTGCACATAGAGTATTCATGCGAAGTGACATTTTTTATATAATTTAATAATTATGAAGTTTTTTCATGTATATCCTTTATCAAAGGCGTAAAGCATTTGAGTAAATGTATTTGAATAAAAGTATTCAAATACTTTCATTGGTATTGAATAGTATTTTTAAATATATTTAATAAAAAGTATCTGAGTAGTATTTTAAATACAATTATTTAGTATTTAATACTGTTTAATATTCAGTACTATTAATATACTTTTAGCTTTGATGCGAAGCTGAGAAGGTATTAATTTTACTATGATGTGTTTTTTTATTTTTTTTTTTTTTTTGTGTCTGTGAACGCTCAATCTCAGCTCTCGCTGGACCGATTTTGATGAACAATATGTCAAAAGATCACAAATCGTATCTAGTCGAAGACATTTTCAACAAACAACAAAAGTTCCTAGGAAATTATTACTATTACTTCTATTTAAGTTATCTATTACCATAAAAATGCAAAAAAATATTGAGCTTTTCTGATAAATTTATAATAAATAGTAATTATAAAACTTTCTGACTACATATTGATCTTAACGATACAATTTTTTTAATTGTCATAAAATTTTCTATTTAATTATGTCAATGTCAAACTTACCAATTGAGCTAAAAGTTATGGTAAAATAAATTTTTTTTTTTATTATAAACATTTACAACAATCAACTTTAA
>NW_026099573.1:44299253-44305783 GCF_025091365.1 Daktulosphaira vitifoliae
GGACTACAAGGAACTTTCATCAGAAGCAAAAATATACTTTTCTAAATCAAATTTTCGCGTTGTTTTCAAATCTGCAAGTAGACTATTTCTATCACTTCTAATTTTTTATATTATTACTAATTATATATATAAAATAATAATTAAAAGAAAAAAAAATTTGTTTTCAAATTATTACTGATTTGATTTTTAATATGTTAAAAATAATCAGTCCAAATTTTCAATTTTAACCTATTTTTTTGGTTCTTTAAAGTTGATGAAAAATTTTTGATAAAGATTTATGAAAGTTTATAGTAAAATAAATTGAATATATTACCATAACTTTTAGCTCAATTACAAGTTTAAAATTGACATCTAGGCCAGTCAACAAAGGAAAAATTGCGAAAAAAATTTTGTTTTTTTAAAAGTTGAATTAAAATATGTATAATGACATACTAATAGTCCTCAAGATTGGAATTGAGCTTTTTTTTTAAATCCTCGCAAAAGTTAAAAAAAATTAAATTTTTTTTTAATTTGCTATCCGTACACAGCAAGCAATTTAAACTCAATCAAAAAGAAAATTGAGAATAATTCTCTGTTATTTTATATGTCTAAATGCTATTATGTATACATTTATTTTTAATACATCAGTTGAACCTACAATAGCCTATTGCAGGTTCAAATGATTTACTCTATTGTCAATAAGACATACTTTACAGGTTTTTACACGTGTACTAATATTTATTTTTTTCACTGATTAGTCTCCAATAATTAATTTTATTAACTCTAACAAAAAATATCGAAAATAATAAATGAGTTCTCTTAATTTAAGAGTACTCAATATTTGATTGACTCAAATTACTCTCTTGATAATTATTTAGGTGGAACCTTTTGCTCTTAGTTAATATAATAACATTATTATTATTAGCTTCGATGCGAAGCTGAGAAGATATTAATTTTACTATGATATGTTTTTTTTTTTTGTGTCTGTATACGCTCAATCTCAGCTCTCACTGAACCGATTGATGAAAAATATGTCAAAAGATCACAAATCGTATCTAGTTGAAGACATTACCCTCAAAAATTGAAAAAATTTCCCTCGTTCTCCGTAAACGGAGGAAATCCCCCAAAAAATTACAAATTTAAAAATCGTTAATTTTCGATATTTTTTAAATTTTTTTTACTTAATAGTGCCATAACTTTTTAGCTTCGATGCGAAGCTGAGAAGGTATTGGTTTTACTATGATGTGTTTTTTTTTTTTTGTGTCTGTTACCACTTTTTCTCAGCTCTCACCGAACGGATTTCTTTCAACGATACGTCAAAAGATCACAAATCGTATCTAGTCGAAGACATTACCCTTCAAAATTGAAAAAATTTCCCTCGTTCCCCGTAAATGGGGGAAAACTCCAAAAAAATTACAAATTTAAAAATCGCTAATTTTCGAAATTTTTTCAATTTTTTTACTTAAAATTGCCATAACTTTTTTAAAAATGGCTTAATCAATATGATTTTTTTTTATAGATACATGATGTATTTACATATCATATAATATATTTTTTTTTTTATAAATCTGACCCTTTATCTGCCCACAGGGGGGATTCAAAATACTTTTTCACGAATAACTAACTTTTCCAACTTAACTTTTGAATGTGTACCGGAAATACTGACACTTTTATACATATATTAAATTAAAGGTAATGTAATATACTTTATTATGGAAAAAAAAAAAATTTCGGACTTTATTTTGTCTTCACGGTGAAAATGGCTACCGTATGCTATTTTTGTGTAAAAATTCTCGATTTCATGTTTTACATTTTTAACTTTAAAATGTTATAACTTTTTGAAAAATGTATGGATCAATACAATTTTGTTATAAGAAATAATATTTATATACTTCTTTTATTCGACATACTTTTTTTTTAAATCGGACCATATTCCTAAATACAAGGGGGGTTCAAAACATAAAAATGCATAGGAAAGTAAAACTTTTTCAACTTATTTATTGAAAGTGTTCCGGAAATACTGATACTTTTATATATATCTTACATTAAAGCTTATGTAATACACTTTAATATTAAAAAAAAAAATGTTGGAATTTATTTTGTCTTCATGGTGAAAATGGCAATCGAATGCTATTTTTGTGTGAAAATTCTCGATTTTATTTATTAAATTTTTAACTTTATAATGCTATAACTTATTGAAAAGTGTATGGATCAACACAATGTTTTTACGAGAAATAATATTTTTTAATAATCCCTTTTTCATTCGACATACTTTATCTTAATCAGGATATTAATAATGAACTAGAAGATCATGTAACTTTTAGAATAATCCACCAATTTTATAAAATTAAACACTATCTCAACGTTTCGATGCAAAGCGTTTTTTTTTTTATAGTGATTAACACTGTCAGGTATCATTATACTTGATCCAACTATGCCACGACCCCCTTGTACTGGTTTTTTTTTTAAAGATGTATTAAAATATAAATAATGACATACTAAAAGTCCTCATCGATTGGACTTGAGCTTTTTTTTTTAGAGCCTTGCAAAAGTTCAAAAATATGAGCTTTTTTAATTTTCTCAAAAAATATTTAACTTACAAAAAATGTTTATAAGACAATTTTAAAGAAAAAAGATATCTTATATTTTTTCATTTAAGCAAATATTTTTCGAGTTACATTACATATAATATGAATACTAAAATTTATTTTCCATTTTTTTCATTTTACGGTTACTTTTTATTATGTTATACATTAGACACAATTATATAAATGCATATGTGTGTATGTGTTAGTTTATTTATTTATAGTATCATTAAAGTGTAGTGTATATTAAGATAAAACCGATATAGAGTAGGTAATTAATTTGACGCTATATTTTTTAAACCCAACCAAACGCTAAATTGTACATTCCCAAATAACAATTATATTATGTCAATTGCCACCGGAATTTCTGGTAATGATAAAGATAATTGTCATAAAACGTATTGGCCTTTAGTCAGGTGCTGGAGCTGGTAAAAATTGTGGCTGCCAAAAAACAGGGCTTTAATATTCTATTATATGTGAACATTGCAAAGGTCAATGGCGTACAAATTCAATAGAAATAAACATTGATGATTAAGAAGATTGTACTTTTGTTGAAGATATATTCTATCAAAATTTAGAATGGAAAACTGAATAATAAAATAGAAAAAATTTTTGTTTCATACATTTGTCAAATAACTTTGTAAAATAGAAATCCTCATCGATTACATACTTTGCACTAGTAATGCATATAACTTGTATTTAGGATATAAATAAGGAAATAGGAGATGATGTAGTTTTTGTAATAACCCATTAAAATTAAACACTATCTACAGATTTGCATCAAGGTGTTTTTTTTATGATAATGATTTTAATCATTATCAAATATCATCTATACTGCACCCAATTATACATACTGTGCCGGGACACTGCTGGTTTTTTTTTAATTAGCAATTATTTGAAATAGTGGCAATGGGTTTACTTTAATTATTTCATTATTAATTTTAACAATAGAAGTTATTGAAGAAAGAGTTATAACTTTTTTGACCTTTTAAGATTTACATAATGAATGTTATTATCCACCATTGAGTTTACAAGAACAAGACCAATTTTATACACTTTATGACAATTAATTTTATCATTACCAAAAATTCTGGCTGGGTTGACAAAGGAGAACACGAGGTAGGTGAAATGGGGAGGTCTGTGACAATAGGCGAGAACGTGATTGGAGAGGTAGAGAGCTTTAAGTATGGTCAGTTGTGCAAAAGAGTGGTGGTATTGACGAGGATATAAGACACAGCATTATGTTCCGGTGGTTGAAGTGGAGAGAAGCGTCTGGCGTCTTATGCAATATGAAAATTCTAATAAGGCTGAAAGGTAAATTTTACAAGACTGTAATAAGGCCAGCTATGATGTATGGTTTAGAGTGTTGGGCCGTTGATAAAAAAGTAGAGCAGAGAATGAGTGTAGCAGAGATGAGAATGCTTAGATGGATGAGAGAAGTGTCTACAGAAAATAGGATAAGGAACGAGCATATAAGAGGAAGTATAGGTGTAGCGTCAATCGTGGATAAGATGAGAGAAAATAGACTTAAATGGTTTGGTCATGTTATGAGGAGAGAAGAATCGGAAGCTGTAAGAACAATTATAGAAATGAATATTGAAAAAACAAGAGGTTAGAGGAAGACCAAAAAAGAGATTGAGGGATGTTATTGAATGCGATATGAGGATAGTTGATGTGAGCGTAGAAGATGTGAGAGATCATGTCAAGTGGAAGTTTAGGAAAAGGGTGGCCGACCTCAAGTAGTTGGGATTAAGGCAAAGAAAAAGAATAAGATTACCAGAAATTCCGGTGGCAATTGACATAATATAATTGTTATTTGGGAATGTACAATTTAGCGTTTGGTTGGGTTTAAAAAAAATAGCGTCAAATTAATTACCTACTCTATATCGGTTTTATCTTAATATACACTACACTTTAATGATACTATAAATAAATAAACTAACACATACACACATATGCATTTATATAATTGTGTGTAATGTAAGTATAACATGATAAAAAGTAATCGTAAAATGAAGAAAATGGAATATAAATTTTAGTACTCATATTAAATGTATTACTCATATTACTATCTATGTTCATTAAACTCACATTAATTTGAAGCGTGCCCTCGGACCATGACTTGACCCATCGATCAACTATTACATTGTATGCTAAATTTTTCATCTCGCTTATGTAATTACTGTCACCTATTTCTATGTCGTTCAAACTTCTTATAAAATTAACCATTTCATCATTGTTTGATTGTTGAATTTTAGGGCTCGACCATTTACCGTCGGCGTATTGTATAATGCGGTCTATTTGATGGCTTAATAGTAAACGTGTTTTTAATTTTCTTGTTATACCATTATTAATAGTACACTCCATTTGTTTAAGTATCTGAATGTTTTCTTTATTTAATAAAACACGGCATCCTTCGGTCGTCGCGGCTTCTAATACTAAATGTACTGAATCACGATATAATGTTTTAGATAATTTGAAACATTCATTTCGGCATAAAATATTGTTTTCGTTTCTAACCGGAGATGATTGTAAAAATATATTTATTTCATTCATCATGCCGTAAATAGTATTCAAAAATTCTGTTGACATGCTAATATATCGTGAAGGAGTAATAATATATACCGTAATATTGAAGTCCTCCTTTGGATTCAGTCCTAGTTGTAAAAATTTTCTATCGCCGAACGAAATTGTATAACTGCTTGAATCGATCATTTCAGCTGGCGGTGTCGGTGCAACATAAACATAACGTTGTTTTCTTACAGGTTCGGCATCCATATTGTTCATAGAGTAGAGTCTTCTTTTTAGAGCTGATGGTTCTTGATGACACTGTGACTTTATCAACGATTTCATGCTTATTTATGCGGAAAAATCACATATTTCCATAGGGGGGTCAGCAAATCACAGATCACATATCCCCGTAAACTAACCCATTCCTTCACCACTTTAGTAATTTCACTTTAATATCATAATAATTAATTTTAAACTCTCGATTTCTAAATATTTGTATACAAATATATGTAATAGATTATGTGTATACATGTTTTATACAAAAACGATTACACATTAATGTCTATTAACCAACGCAATAATGTAACTTAATAATCAAAAAAGAATTTGATAAAATATTATTTCAAACGTAAAAATATTTTCTCTATAATTAAAAAATAACTCAATTCTTATGAAATAGTATAATATTGTACATATTTACTTTAATATCATAATAATGATCACCTTATGATGAGTTTCATCATCACCTCCCCTTCTATGTAGGGGTAAAACGTTCATTTACTGTTTTAATACATACGTTAGTCAAGTAAGGGGGCTCTCTATGATCAAAGGCATACACGTCACATAGCTGAAGATGGGTTTCGTGAGATTAATAGCCGCCGTCGCCGCTTGATTACACCTTTCACTTTTTTGCATTCAAATATTTTCATATAATTCTAAAATTATGTAATTTTTAAAATACCTCTAATTTTCTGTAATATATCAAGATATACTATATGATGTTCCATCTATCTCGGTATACTATGCATATACCAAGGTAACATGTACCATGGTATAACGAAATGCTATCTAGGAACGAGAAACATCGACCTTTCACCATATCCCCCCGGCCGTTTACACCGCCCGTCCACCTAGGACAGGGTAAACCTACATCATGTGGGTTAGGGGGGTATACAGCTCATACTTTACACCCCTACTAACCAAAAAAAAATAATGTTTAAATATATTTATTCTGTAAGTAATTGAATGGATTATGATAAAAAATCACTCTGTATATACTCCTCACATAATTGCGCCATTGTATATTGTATATAAGCCAGGATATAAATTATAAATTTTATTAAAACATTAAATAATTGAAGACCGTGCGGAAATAAACAAAAAAACGGTAGCACAGTGGGGTCGAGGCACAGTGTGGACGAGGCATAGATGGGACAAGTATAGATGATATCTGAC
>NW_026099573.1:44305883-44314314 GCF_025091365.1 Daktulosphaira vitifoliae
AAAAAAAAAATAAAAAATAAAAAATAAAAAAAAAAAAAATAAAAAAACACATCATAGTAAAATTAATACCTTCTCAGCTTCGCATCGAAGCTAAAATAAAAAGAAAGGAAGTACTACTGGGGTTTGATGAGTGTGGAAATTGTTTATCGTTTTTTAATTACATTTAAAACATGTGCTAATAATTATACTACAAGAATGTTCTATGAAATAATATTTCGGATATAATCTTGAGAAATTTTTTTTTATAGAAAAATTTTGATGTATTATGAAAACAACGAAATACCTAGAATCCTATTATTCATAATAATTTTGTTAGTACGGAATCCAAAGGTCGTGCAATTGATTAAGACTCTTATATTGTTCCATATTGTTAAATTTTCGAATTTTTACATAACACGTTATTCCTCGCTCAGGCATGAATTTTGGAATGAAATTTAAATAATTATATCATTAATAATGTAAAAATTTATTGTGATAAAATAAAACTCCATATTAAAGAAAACTGATTATTTTTACTACAATTACTATGTATGCTTGTTGTAGATGTTTTCATGGACGATTGGAATAGTGAGTTTACCAGCTTATTTTTCGTGATAATTATTTGATATTTAAATAATAAAAATATTTATATTTTAGATGATAGTATTAAACCACATCCGTGGGACTATATTGGTAAAAAATCAATTTATATATACTTAGATATAATTTAAGAAAAACATTTTTATTCTACATCATTCATTTTTAGGTAATAGGGTAAATTGTCTTATTAATGAAAATCGAAGGGATATTAAACTTAAAAATTATGCAAAAACTTTATTATAATATAAATTAAATTCTAATTTAAATTAAATAAATTTGTATATTTATTAATAATTTCATCTATTCTTAAATATTAATACTTTTAACTATATTAAATTGAATCAGTTCAGCTTGTTCAAAAAAACTCTGAAAGTTCTGCAATAAAACGGAATTTAGGTTCTCAAATCATATTTAAATTATAACATAAATTTTTTAAATTTTCCATTAGTTATACAGCCAAAAATTAACAAAATTAATCAACTTACATGCTAGAGACTAAAAATTTGAAGTAATACCGACAGAGTACTTTTATTAAGGAGTGTTCCATAACTTGTCCAGTTATTCTAAATGTTTTAAAAATAAACAATGTATATTTATTAAATAAGAAATCAACATTTTGATACCAATTGACATAGAGGGAAGAAAATACTTCGGGTCTGGGTGATCTGAACAAAATTTTTTTCTCTCTTTGAGGATATCTATACGCTATACTATCAAATTTATTGCAATTTAAAAATAAATGCTAACATCTCATAAATTGATATTACATTGGTTATCGACCAGTCAAAGTTTTATTTAGAAGATTATATTTGTTATTTAACGTAAAAATTGGAGGCAGTGTTCTTAATAAAACACACTGAATCTCACACACATACATGTATTATATATATTAATATTATTTAATAATACGTATTTATTTTTAGACGAATTTGATAAACGGAAAAGTTCTGTAAAACAGAAAATAATTCTACTTTATTGGTGCTTGTATATCTTAGAAATAATATATATACCACGCATTTATTCAGAACAACAAGTTTGATGATAAGTATGATTACTAAGAGTTATTTTATATTAAAACAATATAAAACGATTATGTCACGTAACAATACCACAAAAGGGATATTCAATTAATTTTTTTAATGCAATTTTATAGAAAAATTTTGATTTAATATTTTACCTTTAAAAATTAACTATCACATCATTTTCATTAAAATATTTATATGGCACGCGAATATATCATGTGACGACAGTATTAAGTTAAAACTGAATTTAAGCTTCCAAATTAGAGCAAAATAGTTAAACCGGCATATAGAATTTAAAATCTCGTTTTAAGCTCTTCAAACTTTTATGTAATTATAAAATTATATTAAGCTTAATAAATGGAACTATTATATATGTTATGAAATAATTGTATATAATCTCAAAGGAAACATCATTTTGTTATTAATGATAAAATTAGAAGTTTAATTAATTTTTTTGTTATTATGTAACTAATAGTCATTAATTAACTACTTTTTTTCTTACTTTCAGGCAACTACTATTTGTTACATTTGTCATGACTTACATAATAAAATAGAATTACAAATTGTCAAGTTATAAATAGAGCAATTTAGTGACCAAAATTATAAGCTTTAATTCAAACTATAAATATAAAGAAAAAAGATTGTCTCTTAATATTAAATTAGTTATAATTATACAACTAAATATTGGACTTACATAATTTAAATAATTCATTTAAGATTATGTAATCACAACTCATATAGAATATTTAAAAATAAGTTAATTTTTTAATAAATAAATTCATTACTTACTTTTTGAAAATACATTATTATTTAAAATCAGTTATTTGACTAATACATCAGTTTTAACTAACCTTTGAAATAGTTTTATTTAAATATTCCATAAAAATTTTACATAAGGCTTGAACAATATTAAAGTTTGTTTCATACATTTCATTGAGTTTGTTTTCTGGATCTATACATTTAGTGGGAATGTATTTTAAAGATTTTGCTGATCCATGAAATTCATAGCATAATGTTTCATTCAATATGGTTTCAAGATTTTTTGTATTAATTCCTGCTCCTGGTACTATAATAAGCTTATTTTCTGTTTCCCTAACAAGTCTTTTAATAAGGTTAATACCTTCAAAAGCATTTGAATGCCTTCCACTTGTTAATAAACGCGTAAAACCGAGATTAGCTATTTCTTGAGCCATTAGTATAGGATCACCAACCGCTACATCAAATGCTCTATGAAAAGTTACAGGCAGTGGTGTAGCAGATGAAATGACTGAAGAACAAACTTTTTTATCTATAAACCCATTAGCAGTTAAAGCACCAAAAACAAAACCATCAGCTCCTGCTTCTTTAAGCATATTTAAATCTTCTAAGACTATTTTTAATTCAATTTCTGATATTTGAAAGTCATAACCACTCCTTGGTCTAAGCATAACAAAAACAGGAAGTGAGATAATTGATTTTATGGTTTTTAATAATCCTATAGATGGAGTTAAACCACCTTCATTTAAAGCACTACAAAGTTCTAATCTTTGAGCACCTCCATTGGCAGCATTTATTGCCGATTGTATATTATCCACACAAACTTCCATAATTTCTGAAAAAATAATTTCTACATGATTTTTCAATTAATTGCCTTATTTTGATCATGATATTAATTTTGAGATTTTGGATAGACAAATTTATGGATCTTTAGTTCTATTTAGATCACTTAACTATAGTTACAACACAGCAACTGAGATTAAAATATAGAAATCGTTGATATTATTAAACAACACACTGGGTACAGTAATATTATTTAAGATAACAGTTTAATGTATTTTTACTTATGTTAGTATAGTACAAGGTCAAAGGGACACATTCCTTTTACGATTATGTTGTTTTACTCAATGCAGCCTATTGTATACATGTTTACAGTTTAGTCGTAGTTTCACCGTCTATCGAGTAAAGTGACCCGTTGCCGTTGTACATCTCTTATATTATATGTTTTGACATTTTATATTAAATACTATTATATTACGAATAATTTCTAAATCTTTTAATTACATAACCTATNTATTACGAATAATTTCTAAATCTTTTAATTACATAACCTATCCCATTCAACAGGTTATGGGCAGAGTACCCAGTACTCAATATTTAGATGTTTTTTTAGTAATATAATTAATCGTGAAATTTAAAGTGGTTTCGCGTAGTAAGTGCGTCGATCGTGTTAAATATTATTGTAATTTTTTATTGTGTGCAGACAGTGTATAGGAAATTCGTTATCATGGAAAACGAATCTATAAAAATTAACAAACTAAACGGCAGTGAAAATTGGGCAAAATGGAAATTTCAAATGACGGTAATATTAAAATCATATGATGTGTTGTTCTCTGTAATAGATGGAAGTTATGAATATCCAATTCAAATTATAAAACATGATACAGAAACAGACACAGAGGCACAATTGCGTTTAGAACAAGTGCAGCAAAAATGGTTAATGACAGATGCTAAGGCTCAACGTTTTATAGTTATGTCAGTAGATGAGCAGTCATTAGATTATATAATGAACTGTGACACAGCAAAAGGTATGTGGAATAAATTACTGAGTGTATATGAACAAAAGTCTGATACATCAATTACATTGATTCAGCAAAAATTTTATAGTTATGTTATGGATAAAAATGATAATATGGCACAACATATATCAAAATTAGAAAACTTGAGTAAACAATTAAAACAGTTAGGTGAACCAATATCCGATTCAATGCTTATAACCAAAATTCTTATGACCTTGCCAGAAAATTATAAATATTTTTATAGTGCATGGGATTCTATATCATCTGAGAACAAAACATTGTTAAACTTGACATCCCGACTTATGGTAGAGGAAACAAGACAAAGTAATGGCCATGAAATCCAGAAAAATAATGGTGAAAATAGTGCATTTGCGGCGAAAAAATTGTTTAGAACGCAAAAACAAAAATATTCAAAATTTGGAAATAAACAAAATAATGATAGAAAACCAGGAATTTGCAATTTTTGTAAGAAACCAGGTCATTGGAAACGTAATTGCTGGATTTTGAAGAAAGAACAAGACGGAAAGAATAAAAACGAATCGAATTCTGGTAATGCACTAATAGGCGTTAATTCAATGGTGAGCAAAATTAGTGATTTTGATAAATGGTATGTGGACTCCGGTGCAAGTGATCACATGACCAGTAGAAGAGAGTGGTTCAGAACTTATGAGTCGTTCAAGATTCAGTTGCCAGTACGTATTGGTGATGGTAAATATATTATGGCTATTGGTAAAGGTAATATATATGTTCAAGCAAAAATTGGCGAAAAATGGGTTGACAGTTATTTGTCAAATGTTTTACATGTACCTGAACTCATAGTAAATTTGTTTTCATGTGGAGCGTTCCTTGATAAAGGTATAATAATGATAACAGACAAAAATGTTTGTACATTTAAAAGAGGAAATAGTACAGTTGCTGTTGGAATTCGTGAGAATAAATTGTTTTCGATGATTTTTAAAACAAGGATTTCGCAAGAGATAGATCAAGTGAATATTGCTGAAAAAATTCTTACATTACAACAGTGGCATGAAAAACTAGGTCATCAGAATGTTCAATATGTTAGAAATTACCTAATGCATATGGGTATTCAATTCACAGATATGGAAAACAAATTTTTCTGTGAAGCTTGCATTTATGGTAAACAACACAGAGAACCATTTACACTGAGCAGTACCAAAACAACAAAACCAGGTCAGATAATTCACAGTGATGTTTGTGGACCCATGGAAGAAAATTCTCTTGGTGGTAAAAGATACTTTGTTATATTCAAAGATGATTACTCTAAGTATACATATATATATTTTATGAAACAAAAATCAGAAGTAAAAGAGAAGTTTGAATTATTCTTAAATACAGTGAAAAATCAGTTAAATATATCAGTTCTTACTTTACGAAGTGATTGTGGTTTAGAATATAAGAATGATGAAGTCAAAGCTATTTTGAATAAATTTGGTATAAAACATGAGACCAGTGTACCATATACACCACAGCAAAATGGTAAAGCAGAAAGAACAATGCGTACAATAGTAGAAGCAGCTAGAACTATGTTATACAGTAAAAATTTGTCAAAAAATCTTTGGGCTGAAGCGGTAAATACAGCTGTATATGTATTGAATCGTACGTTAAATTCAGGTAACAAAGAAAAAACGCCCTATGAATTATGGTATAATAAAAGTCCCAATATAAGCAATTTTAAAGTATTTGGTAGTGAAGTTTATGTTCATATACCAAAAGAAAAACGTAGAAAATGGGATCAAAAAGGGAGAAAAGGAATATTTGTTGGGTATTCAGAAGNTAAACAGAAATAAATGAAAGAACTTTCAAGTAATGAGAGTGTTAAAAATTTTATAGAAAAAGTACACTATTGAAAGGTTGTCAGAGTTTACTGATACAAATACTAGTCAAGCTAAAATTAAATTAATAAAAAAAGATTAATAATGCTTACTTATTTTCTATTTTTTAATTATAATTACGTGTTATTATAAATATACAAAATACTTCAATCATTGAATGCTCAGAGTTTTTAATTTCTTAAATAGACCATTAATCTTGAATAAAAGTAAAATATTATTTTACAAATTGTAAAAGTATACATTAATAAAATTATATATCAGCTCTAAAATGTATTCTTTACCTTTTATTTTTTAATTATTACTACTTAGTAAAATTTCAAACTCTTATGACAAATACTTTCAGTACTGATACTGATAACTAACATTTGTTATCAGTATTCATATTATTTGGTTCGTTGATAAAAATAAAGAATTAAATTATACGCAAAGACTGTAGATAATAAAGATAATAAAATGCTCTAAATCGTCAAAAGTGGCGTGGGGAATAGATTCAATAGATCTTATAAACACATGACACATGAAATATTTATAAGATCTACGATAGAAGATTCCTATAGGAATTAATCTAAATTATTGGATATGCATGATGTTGACGAACTAGCTACAATTTGTATAGCAAGTGATGTTCTAGATGGTAGTTCATATTCTAAATCTATATCAGATTTCCTTGTCAATATTTCAGTGAAACTTCTTGATAAATGTTTGTTGATCGGTGTTACTGATAAGTTACCATCTAAATAGAAAATTATATATTATTATAAATATGTTATTTTCAAAGGAATAATAAAAGTATAAAAAAAAACATGAAAAATTAAAACTATAATTAAATAGTTTCTCAGTTACGCATCAAAGCTAATAGTTGAAATATAAATTGAAAACATATATTTTTTATAAATCCCACATAAAATTTCTTATGAACTTTTCAAATGTGGCTGTATTATTTCTGAAAAACCTGTAATACAGTTTGTAATTTTTAATACAATAAATAAAACATAAGAGTTCCTTTTTAATAACCATATATATCTATAATATTTTTTAAATTGCTTATTATAGTGTTATGTTAATTTGATAAATATTTAAATAAAGAATAACGAAAAAAAATTGTTTGCGCCTTACATTAAAAGCTATTTGACATTTTTGAGATTTGCTATTTAAGTCGTATGTGCAACAATTTTATTTAATTAATTTAACATTCACTTATAATGAATGATTTAATGTTTTAAACAATGATGATTATATTCTGCAATATTGCTTTACAATATATTGGTATTTTGTCAAGAAAAACATGATTATTCATATCAAATTCAATTTCTAAAAACCCAGCACAGGGGGGTCGCAGCACAGTGGTGCCGTGGTATAGTTGGATCAAGTATAATGATATCTGACAGTGATTAAAAACACTATAAAAAAAAAACGCTTCGATGCAAATCTTTAGATACTGTTTAATTTTAAAAAATTGGTGGACTATTCCAAAAGCTACATGACCTGCTAGTTCATTATTAATATCCTAATTAAGATAAAGTATGTAGAATGAAAAAGGGATTATTAAAAAATATTATTTCTCATAAAAAAATAATGTTGATCCATACACTTTTCAATATGTCATAGCATTATAAAGTTAAAAATGTAAAAAATAAAATCGAGAACTTTCACACAATAATAGCATTCGGTAGCCATTTTCACCGTGAAGATAAAATAAAGTCCGAAATTTTTTTTTACCATTATAAAGTATATTACATTAGCTTTAATTTAAGATATATATAAAAGTGTCAGACCTTCCGGAACACTTTCAAAAGTTACGTTGAAAAAGTTCTACTTTCTATATGCATTTTTATGTTTTGAATCCCCCCTGTATTTAGGGAAATGGTCCGATTTAAAAAAACAGTATGTCGAATGAAAGATCTATATAAATACTACTTCTCATAAAAAAATTGTAATGATTCATACATTTTTCAAAAAGTTATAGCATAATAAAGTTAAAAATGGAAAATACAAAATCGAAAATTTTCACACAAAAATAGCATTCGGTAGCCATTTTCACCATGAAGATAAGATAAAGTCCGAAATTTTTTTTTTTCATAATAAAGTATATTACATTAGCTTTAATTTAAGATATATATAAAAGTGTCAGACCTTCCGGAACATTTTCAAAAGTTAAGTTGAAAAAGTTAATTTTTTTTGAAAAAGTTGTCATTTTAAATCCCCCCTTGTGGACAGGTTAAGGGTTAAATTTATGAAAAAAATATACCAAATCAAAGGTAATGATATTACACATCTATATAAAAAAGAATTATATTGATATGTTCATTTTTAAAAAAGTTATGGCACTTTTAAGTACAAAAAATTGAAAAAATTTCGAAAATTAGCGATTTTTAAATTTGTAATTTTTTTGGAGGTTTCCCCCATTTACGGGGAACGAGGG
>NW_026099573.1:44314660-44316171 GCF_025091365.1 Daktulosphaira vitifoliae
AGAGCTGAGAAAAAGTGGCAACAGACATAAAAAAAAAAAAAAAAAAAAAAAAAAAAAAAAAACAAAAAAAAAAAAAAAAAAATAAACATATCTTAGTAAAACCAATACCTTCTCAGCTTCGCATCGAAGCTAATAATACCTTCTCAGCTTCGCATCGAAGCTAATAATACCTTCTCAGCTTTGCATCGAAGCTAATAATAAGTTTACCTTCAAAATCACTAACATGAGATAAACTACTGTTTTTTCTTTCTTCTTGGTGTATCGCACTCATTTTCTGTAGAAGAGATTTCAATTTTGAAATGCTGATGCCATGCCATGCCATTTGAAATTTGCTAAGTTACCAAAAACAATTAAAATTTGAATTACAAGTAAGATACCGATATAAAGTTTTTGTTAATTTTAATTATTTCTAACAAAAAAAGTTTTTAAATTTATATGAAAATACTAAGTATTAACCATACATTTTATTATTCAATATTTTTATTTTGAATGAAGATCATAAATTCCAAGGATCATCAGCTTTAAAAATTTCAATGCTTTTAATCTTAAAGGAAAGCTTACGACAAAACTGTATATCTGATAGATTTAATATTGTTATTTCTAACAGTGTTGGTGCAATAAGCGAATTAATAGGCACAACGCTATAATTTTTAGTTTCTATGAATATAACAATAAACCATTGCTTAAATGATCTGGTCTAAGTGTAAATGAAAACAAAATTAGTGATATTCATAAATATAAATATATATAAATTAAAACCCAACCCTCATACTTTGTAGTTGGTAAATAATACATGAACTTACTTTCGAAAACTTCATCAGTTTTTTCGTATACATTTGGAATTATATTTAATACAATAAATATAAAACACACAGAAATCTAAAAATGTATTACGAGTACACATGCGAATTCTGCAAATAAATTTAACAAATTCGACGGCCATATAAAACATTAAACGGCTGGCAAAAAGGATATTAACACACACACGAATCAACGAATTATTATGTCTAATAATAGTATAATGGTTGGTAATTCTTAAAATAATAATTTTTGACAGAAAAATACATATAACACTTAAATGTTATTGTGAAACATCGTAGGGCAGTATTGAAATTTGAATTTGAAACGTTGTAGAAATAAAACAAAGTTAAATATTACGGGCAGTTGCAATGAAACAGCTTTTGATTGATTTTGAAATATTGCAATGTGATGTTTCAAAAGTAACAAGAAATATACATTCCAGAGATGTTGGAAACATCAAATGTTTAGTGGATAAATTAGAACTCTCATTTTATGCGGGCACAATTATTATTACTTTAAAATCCATGGACTTTATACTATGGTTTATGCTAAAATCTTACTCTGTGGTGATAATTCACCACCAGTTTTTATTTTTTATGGGTTAACCCATAAATAAAAATAATTATTATTATAAC
Source organism: Daktulosphaira vitifoliae (assembly GCF_025091365.1). Lineage (NCBI taxonomy): Eukaryota > Metazoa > Arthropoda > Insecta > Hemiptera > Phylloxeridae > Daktulosphaira > Daktulosphaira vitifoliae. The sequence continues at coordinate 44,316,097 of NW_026099573.1, forward strand.
ATAATAAATAAGATCTTTTCTATTCTGTGTTATTACCGTCTTTTACACTAATAAAAAAAAAAAAAAAAAAAAAAT
>NW_026099573.1:44316187-44403455 GCF_025091365.1 Daktulosphaira vitifoliae
AAAAAAAAAAAAAAAAAAAAAAAAATGATAATTAAAACTTAAAGTATTCGTACTAAGTTGCAAAATAATTAATAGAAACAAAAATGAGCTTTTTTATTTTTATAAAATTTGTATTAAATAAGTTGCTATATATGACATTTAAAGGTGAAATGAATACAATTTTTAATTGTAAAATTAAAATGAAAGTGTTTATAAGAATTCAAAGATAGGATTAAGTTTAATAAATAAACCAGAAGAAAACAATTCATTCATAAGTATAATATTCATTTTTTTTATTACAAAATAAAATTTAAATCGTTATAAATAAAGTTCAGTATTCTTGAAAATATTTAATTGGATATTTTAGAAATTGCACTCAGAAAATTCTTTAAAAAAATATGTAAATTGTTAAAAACCATGGCAAAATTATTTACAATAAAGTTAATCAATTTCAAACCATAATTGGAATTTATACATGATGAAATTCAATTAAATCTTCTATATCTTCTTTTCTGTAAATTAAAAAGAATACAATAATTTAAAAAAGAGTTATGGCAGTTCTATGAAAAAAAACCCAGCACAATGGGAACTCAAGAAATAATCACTGTAATAATGGACTAATAATGTAATAATGGACTGTAATAATCACTGTTACAGTGATTAAAAACACTATTATAAAAAACGCTTCGATGCAAACCTGTAGATAGTGTTTAATTTTAAAAAATTGGTGGATTATTCCAAAAGCTACGTGGAATAATCCACCAATTTTCTACTTAAATTATTAAGTTTTGAACTCCCAGTGTATAAAGGGAAATGGTCCGATTTAAAAAAAAAGTATATAACATAAAAGAAGTATGTAAATAGTAATTAGAATTAAAAAAATAGTATTGATCCATACATTTTTCAAAAAATTATAGAAATATAAAGTTTAAAATATAAAATCAACTATTTAAACACAAAAATAGCATACGGTAACCATGTCGAGAAGACAAAATGAAGTCCAAAATTTTTTTTTTCCATAATAAAGTATATTACACTAGCTTTAAATTAAGATATATGTATATTAAGTGTCAGTATTTCCGGAAACTTTCAAAAGTTAAGTGAAAAAAGTTGTTATTTTAGATCCTTCCATTGAGTAGTTAAAGGGTCAGATTTACAAAAAAAATTTAAGAAATGATGGATAAAGACATCATCCATATATAATAGATAAATTATATTGATTTAGTCATTTTTAATAAAGTTATGGCAGTTTTAAGTAAAAAAATTTTTAAAAACATCGAAAATTAGCTATTTTTAAATTTGTAATTTTTTTTTGAGATTTTCCCCATTTACGGAAACGAGGAAAATTTTTTCAATTTTTGAGGGTAATGTCTTCGACTAGATACGATTAGTGATCTTTTGACGTATTGTCAAAAGAAATCGGTTCTGTGAGAGCTGTGAACATTTGGTAACAGACACAAAAAAAAATAATAATAATAAAATTAATATCATCTCAGCTTGGAAGTTAAACTAATAATGATATATCCATAACTATAACGCGTTCAGGTGAGTATTAAGTTCATAGTAAATTTTATGTGACTGAAAAATTTATAGGAAGCATTTCCCTAAAAAATCTATAATATTTTAATATAATATGATGCTGAGAAGATATTAATTTTACTACAATGTGTTTTTTTTTGTGTCTGTTACTAAATTTTCACAGCTCTCACAGAACCGATTTCTTTTGACAATACGTCAAAAGATCACAAATCGTATCTAGTCGAAGAAATTACCCTTAAAAATTGAAAAAATTTCCTTCGTTCTCGATAAATGGGAGAAATTTCAAAAAAAATTACAAATTTAAAAATAGCTAATTTTTTATATTATTTAAATTTTTTTTCTTACAACTGCCATAACTTTTTTAAAAATCACTAAATATAACTTTTCTTATATAAATGCATGATGTCTTTACCTATCATTTGGTATATGTTTTTTGGAAATCTGACCCTTTACCTACTTACAGGGAGGATTCAAAATAACAACTTTTTGAACTTAACTTTTGAAAGTGTTCCGGAAAGTCTGACACTTTTATATATATCTTAAATTAAAGCTAATGTAATATACTTTCTTTATCATGGAAAAAAAAAATTTCGGATTTTATTTTGTCTTCACGGTGAAAATAGTTACCAAATACTATTTTTGTGTGAAAATTCTCGATTTTATTTTTTACATTTTGAACTTTATATTTTTATAACTTTTTGAAAAATGTATGGATCAATACAATTTTTTTATAAGAAATAATATTTATATCCCTCTTTCATTCGACATACTATATCTTAATCAGAATATAAATAAGGAAATAGCAGATCATATAGCTTTTAGAATAATCCACCAATTTTTTAAAATTAAACACTATCTACAAATTTGCATCGAAGCGTTTTTTATGATAGTGATTTTAATCACTGTCAGATATCATCTATACTAGTCCCAACTATGCCACGTCTTTACTGTACCGTGACCCCACTGTGCTGGGTTTATTTATTTTTTATTGTCTAGTGTACAATAATAATTTCTATTAAATTATTATTTAATAGAAATTATTTATATTATTTAATATTATTTATAATAATTATTATTAATAATATATTTAATGTAATTAATGATTAAAAAATGAAATAAATGTTTTCTATGAGTAATTATTTCTAAAATTAAAAACTATGAAATTTTTGGTAGATATATTGAATGTTTTTATATATTTAATAAAAATGTTTAAGTATGGTGATTTTAATCGCTATCAGAAAAAATGCCTTAACTACAATTTACTGGATCTTTTCTGTAGCATATATATTTTTTTATTGAATCATGTCTAATTTAAATCATCAAAATTGCATACTTACAAAAAATTTATGATTTTTTAAATAAATTTGTTTGTAGGGTTTCATGATGAAAACTAGATGAGCGCAAACTCTCTTAGAATGCAAGCAATTAATTAATATTTTTATATAAATTGTACTTTTAGAAGAATTTTGTGCAAATCCCCAATAAATAATATAGATACGCGTTTACCACATATCCTAAATTAATTAATATTTAATAACTAGTAGTGCTGATGTAAAAAAAATTTTGAAGGTAAATACTTTTAGCCATCTAATAAAAAAACTGTGTAAAATAATGAATTTTTGAGTTAGATTTAATACGTTCTACAAAGTTTAGTTTACCATTTTATTTATTACAGTACTTTCAAATAGTTTGCATATTAGGACTTGAAATCGATTATTTGTATTATTTATAATTATGAAAAAAATTATTATTCAAGTTAAATTTTTCAGACATAAATAAATTTTAAATAATTTTAAAATTTATAAAGAATTCAGTATACAATCATTAAAATTTCAATTACTAACATTCTACCAATTTTGGAGGTTGGACAGCTGCCCTATTTAAATTTAAAGATTGGTGTGATTATTTATATCTATCTATTATGTAACAAATTAAAATCGAAACTTTATTATTAATATCATTAATCCTTTGAATTAGTCTATAAACAGTTAATATATTTTACTATCTTTTAAAATATGTACATGTATTAATATAAAACAAAACATAAGGTTTCTAAAAAAAAAAAGACATTATTTAGTCGGTAAAAAAATAATAACTTACTTAGCATAAGAAAGGAATAAATTCATCAGTTTTTGAGGTACATAATCTTGGGGATTTTTTATGTCATTGAACATTTCTGGTTTATAATTGTTGTATTTCAGTATTAAAATTTCCATTAGACGTATAACTTCTAGTACATTTTGATTTTTTGACCAAATATAGTTTGAGCTCTAATAAAAACGTTTCAAAAACTCAGTGTTAAATTATTATATGATAACTTATACTACAATATAAATCAATAATCGATTTTCATAAGTTATTATGTGCATCATTTTGGTTGTAGTGTTCGTAATGCTTATCAGTTACTTGCGTAATTAGTTTAATAATAATTTATTATAAAACACTGTATCAAAATTTTTATTATGTCATGAATTTAGAACTATAGCATTCTTATTTGATCAAAAATTATTTATTTTGAAAAATTTAAGAAGTTTTATATTAAGTTAAAGGTGAAATTTGCAAATCATAAAGTTATTATTATACAAATTATTCTATTCCTTATAAAGATAACTTTAAATTTCATTATAAAACTTAATAAATTTTATTTTTAAAGAATACAAACCGGAACCCTAGTTATTTATTTCAATAAAGTAACGGTCCTTGCGTGTGTTCCCTAAACTTATTAGTTAATTAAATTCATTATAGAAGAGAAAAATAGTTATTAGCAAACGATTTTGTTGTAAGTTTAGAAAAAAATAAAAATTTTACATACATTTTAAAAAAATTACCTTAGTTTTTAGTGGAACATTTAATTTTTTTGAAATCTTTAAAAACAACAGCCACGTGAATTCTGTACTAGGTTGGCTATCCTTTTCCATAGTGAATCTTTTTAAATTTTCAGATATGTAAATTAAATACCTCACAAAAATCTGTCTAATTTGATTTTTACTAATTCAAATTTAAAATAAATTAATAATTATATAACATTTAAAGATAAGAAGCAAAATATACAATTAGTATTCATTCTTCTTATTATTTAGATTCAAATTTTTATATCAGAAAATACTTCTTTTTTTTTTAATTAAAATTGATTAAGTCGAAAAAGTTTATGCTTTTATCAATTCTATAAAATTAAATAAATTGAAAAAAAAAATTATTATTAGTTAAAATTGTTAGTTTCTATTTATTTAATGAATTAAGTTAAAGGTTAAGTGAATGTTAAATATTATCCGTAAAATAAACTAAAACTATGAGATAAATGTTTCATTACCTATATAATTTGTTCAAAAAAATTTTTTTTCATATTTAACATATTATGTAAATAAAAACTAACGAAAAAGTACAAAAAAGTTCGTTAACTAATCGTTGAAAAAACTAAAGAAAATTATTTTAGCATAAAATGCAAATATCCCCGTGAAGTTTAAAATTTAAACTTAACTTTTGTTAATAACTCGCTTATTCTTGGTCTTGTCATTAACAGAATACTAATTGTCTATCTGTTTCAATTTTCTTAAAAAGTATTATCTTTTGGTAACATAAGGATAAATTGAAGAGACTTAAGGATCATGCCCAGGGTACTGTTTAGGTAATTTATTGCGGGAGACAAAGTAATTTTAAAAAATTCCTTACTCACCTAATTAAAAATCCATTTTTTAAATAAGTAAACACAGCATTTTTCAGTTCAATTACGTCGCATTCGTTATTAACATTATTATTTTTATCTACAAATATAATAATCATAATAATATATATATATATAATATAAATTATTTTTATGTTATTCTTTTTAAGTGTATTAGTAAAATTAAGCTTAAAGAGGCTATTTTTATTAATTATTATGTTTTAATCTGTATTAATATTTAATATTTTAAGTTAATATATTACTATATTAGCCCATTTTACTAATTTTATATTGTATATAATTAAAGAATAAACTATTACTGTTTATTTATCTATTCAACTATACTACGGCAATTTCAAAATATGTTGATATAAATTATTACTAGATATAACATATATATAATAGATTAAAATTAATACTGATTTGTTTTATTTTATGTTTATTTATACGTGGTTAATTGTAAATTATTTTTAATACTTTTAACTTTATGGAGGTTTTCTATATTAAATAAATAAAATGAATTACGAGTCTAATATAATTAATTTATAGAAATTAAGGGAAAAATTTAAATAAAGTGGGTAACATGAAAAAATGAACTATTTAAAATTATTTTATCATTATATGAATATAATGACTTTGGTTGAAATTATATTGGTGAAATGATTGGCGGAGCTGTACACACCCAATATCATCATAAAAAAATGAAAAAATTTAATTAATTTTTAAAAAAACACATCACCATGAAAATATATATTAAATTATTATATGTTGATGATGCTTTAAATGCCTGACTCCGCAGTCTACGTCCCTTGCTTACAAATAATAAACACTCTAAACTAAAAGTTAAAGATCTTATGTATAAAACACTATTAAAACCAATGTAGACCTACGGTCTTCAACTGTGGGGTACTGCTAAAGTATCTAATAGCAACAAAATCCAGCAGTTCCAGAATATTGCCCTTAGAAAAATTACGAATGCTCCACCTTTTGTGTCCAATTATACCCTACATAAAGACCTCACAATGAAAACTGTGACAGGAGAAGCTGTAGATTTTTNAATGAAAACTGTGACAGAAGAAGCTGTAGATTTCTACAAACGTTTTCATAATCGCCTACAAACCCACCAAAATCCATTGATAAAGAGCCTCTACACTCAAACCATACCGGGAACCCCGGGCGTCGTCTGGGTCAACAAGTCAACTGGTGCCGTGACTTGTTATAATAATTATAAAAAAAAAAACAACCAAATTCTAGACTCTAGACAGCGTTAATTTCCAGTCAAGTGTCACCAATGGGTGATTTCTTAATTCAAAATATTCATGCTACTATTATAATATCATATATACTTATTGTGCTATGTTNTGGGTAATTTCTTAATTCAAAATATTCATGCTACTATTATAATATCATATATACTTATTGTGCTTAATTTACAGATTGATTTTTCAAATTGTAAAAAAAAAAAAAAAATATGTTGATGATATTTAGCAAATCTAATGATGAAATTATTAAATAAAGTGAGATTTTTTCTGGGTGTATATAAATATATATAGAATAAAAACTTTTATATAGAGTAACATGCATGATATTGACACAACTTACTATCAATATGATAATTACAATCTCTTAATGATCGCTCATACCGATCTTGTCTATCCACACTTAGGTCAAATGATGTATGTTCACTGAAGAGTGTAAGGCTTAATAAACAATTATAATTTTTCATAAGCTTGACATAAAATGGTGGTAAGGTTGATCCTCTTGGTACTCCATAAATATTGTCTGAATAGTAGTAATAATTATAATCATTATTTTCATAATAATAAAGTATTTTTTATACGTTTTGCTTTTAAAACTAAATTTATGCTTAAAAAATTACATTAGATATTAAAATAAACTTTATTTTTACCCAAGTATGGTGTATATTTTTTGCACGTTACTTTTGTGGGATAAATTCTTATAAACCCTCTACTCCTACGATTTTGGTCAATAGTATGAAGAAGCAATCGTTTTTCGTCGTATTTTAAATTGTTATTATGTGATAAATTTTTTTTCAGAATGCTTGATTTGGGTCTTCTCATTGAAGTTCTATCATAAATATTATCAGATTAATGTATGTGGTTAAAGAAATATGCATTTATTTTTACACAAACTTATTTGAATGATCGAATATTGTAGGATCTATTATTGGAATGCCAATTAACGTAAATAAATCACACAACATTGAACTTTTTATTTTACTATCCAATGTTGAATCTATTCCCAGTGATGGTGATAAGTTGACTTCAATTAACCAAGGTTTCAGTTTGTCATCTACTAAGATATCGAACCCATATAGCTCTGTGCAACATAAAAAAGTTATTAATTAAGATAAAATGGAATGCTTAAGTTGTGTGACAAAGAAAGTGATTCAGGTATGTAAATTGATCTCTAAATATTTTAACAGTTGCTTGTAGTATAACTCATTAAGTTTTGCATAATTATTCATAACAAGCAATAAATAGGCAAAAATTAAAAACAATATAAAATTAAAGAACATTATTGTCAGTTATCCAAAAAATACTTATTTTAAAATAATTATTTCGTTAAAAAAAATTAATAAAATTAGTAGGTAATCCTAGAATTTGTTATAAGCATCTTATTACAAGCTATAGAAATCTATACTTTATTAAGACTATAGAAATTATTGAGAACAATTTTTTTAAATATTTGTTTTAATCTGAATAAGTACTTTTGTAATTTAAAGTTATCTCTACTTTTTAATTTATGCCTGATTTTCAATGGCCTAATATGCATAAAAACATTAACATAAGTGCAAGAAAAAAAATTGAGGGGGGTTAAATTGATATTTCCATAACTCTATAAAATATTTTTTAAAACAAAATACATATAGTTTTTTTAAATTCTGGGAGGGTTGCTACGCCAAGTTTTCAATGGACTAAACCTCTCAGTCGATTTACCTCTATGCAAAAAAATAATTTCTAAAAATGTTGGTAAATCTTAAATTTTTTAAATAATTTTTCAATCAATTACCAAAACAGTTTTGGCTGTGAGGTACAAAACAGTTAATAGCCGGTAGCATTTGAGCTGCACCACTTATTATAGTTTTTATTACGATATCTTCAATTTCAGACATTAAAGTTTTTGTATCAATTAAATAATTTTTTCGCAAGTAATTTAGTAGAGCGCTCATTGACCATTTATGACCCACATTTTCTTTCTTGGGATCAGAATTTCTGTAAAGCAAATAATGATGGTGAAACTCAATTAGTTTATGAAGAATTTCATTGAGTAAAAATACTTTATATAGTTTGGACTATGCTTGTTGATACTATAATTGCACAAGTGCATTTGTTTGTTGTTGACATTTTTTCGTTCATAATCATATTTGACTGTAGCAAATCGAGCCAAACCTTCTTCATATAAATAAATGATTAGCGGATTGAATGATGTAACTAAAACGTATAATCGAAGATCCCATTTATATCCATTTACCAATAGTGGATTATCCACGTACTTCAATACAACCACATTTTCTTTCAAACATTGACGCTGTACTTCATTGAATGGCTACAAGTTTGGTGTTGAAAAATATATAATATATTATCTATACTATGTTCTACTTATTTTTTCATTAGGCAAATTTGAAATTCTTTTTGATAACGTTAACTATTTTAATACTATTTGACTTAATATTGTAAAATAAAACTAATTTTACTTTATTAATTACATTAATTAATATTAATTAATTAAATTAGGATTAACTTACATAATCAATAATTGTGATGCCTCTTCCTCGAGATAAATCAAAAGGTTTCACAATCCAGAGTCCTCTATGTTTATATTGGTTAATGATGAAGTTATTGTAATCTTTGGGCATGATATAAGTCTCGGGTATGAAAGAAAAATTTTTTATTCCATTTTGGTGACTCATCTTCTCTATATTTTTGTATAGTTTATCTTTTCTGGTAAGCTCACAAGATCTAAAGTATAGTGGTTTAAAAAAAATATGATTTTAAAATATGTAATTTTTCTGAAAAAATATGCTAACTATAAAATTATTATTTGTTGATTTCATTGGCGTATTTTTCAATTCAGGGGTATATTAGCACACATACAAAAACAAATTCTAGTTGAGATTTTATTAGAAGTAAGTTTGATATAAGCTTATCTATGAAAAAAAAATGCTGATTTTTTTTCTCATCAATATTATTTAAAGGTTGATTCTGATTGATTTGAGAGCGCAAAATTCATATAGTCACCCCACGCCAAAATCTTAAAAATGGCTATGATTAATATATTATACTCAGAAATACTATGGTAAGATAGTAACAAGAATAAAAATAAAGCATTCCATAATACTTATAAATAAATATTTACACGTTTTCATTAACAGTAAATTAGAAACCAACAAATGTTTTCTATCGACTCATACCAATACTTTATTATTTCATGTCTTATTAATATGTTTAATAGGAAATTAATATAAATTGGTTCTCAAACATAAATCTATTGTAAACAATCATGTAATAATAAATGAAAATACGTTGGTGTTGAACAAATATATTCGGAAGTTATAAACTAAATAATGTGGTACTAATACTAATGGGTAGTTAATATTAGTCTAAATGCGAATGCGGATGTAAATGCTGGTCACATCAATATGACAGTTGTCTCATTACATTTACTAACTGCTTGGTTTGTCAGAATGGCCTCCAAAATAAACACTTAATTCTATTGTTATTTATTAAATTGTCATATATTAAAAAATCGAAGAGACTAAACTATTTATATAAAAATACAAATTTATATAAATAGGTTAAACAGTTTTGTTTTGATTATTTTTTATTTAAAATTTATTTATTAACGATCAATATTGTATAAATTTCAAAATTTTTAAATGCGATTAATTATTTTTGAATATTTTATAATATGACACTCCTAGAATTGATTAAAATAATTTAAAACTTATTCTAAATTAATAGTGAACTGAAGGACAGTGCACATACTTTACGCCTTCTATTAAGCTTTACTTATTTAGTGAGGCTCATTTAAACGGAAGTATTATTATTAGATTTCTAAAAGTATGTGTTTCATTAGTCCTCGAATTGAACAAATCAATTATTATATTTATTATACCAATATTTAAATGCTAGTGTATTTATAAATCTTATTGTTTATTTATTTATTTTTTTATTATAGACATGTATATATATTTATATCTTGATTTAATATTAATTCATAATTCCTACATGAGTACTTAACTCATTTCATATTTTAATGATAATATTTTTTAATACTATGCTAAAAAATTAAAACTATTGAATGATGACATAAAAATTTCATTATTGTATAATTAAAACATTATTTTCCAATTAAAAAATAATGTTACATCATTTTTAGTACTCACACTTGGAGAAAATACATTTATAAATCTTTATTATATATTACTATGAAAGAGTGTTCAACTAAATCATAATTAAACATTAAATTATGTATAAATAATGAGTTAATGAAATTGCCTACCTTGGAAAATGATTTACACGTTGAAATGATTTCAGTGAACTAATAATTTCGGTCTTGACAAGATTGTTTGACCACATTAAATTGAAATCGTTCGAATTAGAGCTGACCTGTAAGCGATAAATAAAGTCATGAGTTAGTCCCAAACTAACACATGTATGCCGGTAACTACTAATTAGTGAGTCATACATCTCATAATAAAGTATTAATTATAAATGAAACATTAATGACATAATTGATACTAAAGCATATCATGGAAGTGGCAGTTGGAAGTTATCGAGATTAAGCCATCAGTAATTTAATTATTGATGAACATATATATGTTAAGTATAAAGTAATTTAGTTTTCTAGTTATAAGTGATTAATATTTTATGTTTCTTATTTATTTTATTTTCACGTTTATCATTACAAATACTCTTAGAAAATAGACTTAGATGGTTTGGTCATGTTATGAGAAGAGAAGAATCGGAAGCCGTAAGAACAGTTGTAGAAATGAATGTTGCAGTAAGAAGACGTAGAAGAAGACCCAAAAAGAGATGGATACATGTTATTGAATGCGATATGAGGACAGCTGATGTGAGCGTAGAGGATATGGGAGATCGTCTCAAGTGGAAGTTTAGGATAAGGATGGCCGACCCCTAGTAGTTGGGATTAAGGCGAGGAAAAAGAAGATATGTCAAATATTTGGATTCGATATGAGGGGACGGCTGATGTAAGCGTAGATGATAGGGTGATCGTGTGAAGTGGATATTTAGGATAAGGATGGCCGACCCCAAGTAGTTGGGATTAAGGAGAGAAAACAGAAAAAGAAAGAGTCAAATATGAAACATTGAATAAATTCACCTATAGTAGTATTAATTCTAATAAGATTTCACTATATTAATTTAATTTATTTCAAAATAAATATATAAATGTAAAATTAAAGTAAAATTTTGGTTATAGTAGATAAGAAAGTATTTTAAAGTGATTAATAACAAATCATCCTGAAAATTTGTAATAAATTTATCATTAATTACTTAATTTCTTCTAAAATAATTATAATCTTTAGATTTATTTATTTTCGTTTAGTATTTAGACTCCAAGACTCTTCTAGGTTTAGATTCTTCTCAAAGTAAAATAAAAACGTATTAAGGTAAAGTATACAGTTGTTGAAATCTTAATGAAAATATGTAGGTTTCAATAAGTGGTAATTTATATTTGTTTTATTACCTAAGTTGTATTTAAGTAAAATTATTCAAATACATTTTTTGGAATTATTTAAGTACATAATTTTTTAGTACACAAAAATAATTATAATTTACAAAAAAAAGTTATGAATAATAATTATTGAGTATTAAAGTGTCCATGTCCTAAAATAGTAAAATGATACCACTGCTTTGATTGTTTTAACATCGTTGGCCACTAACTAATCAAGGAGAATTTCTATTCTGCTACCCTGTTAAATGATTTACTTGCCTGTAATACCACTTATTTTGAGCAAATTATACATTTTAGATATTTTCTTTTAATTACACAACAATACCTACGATTTTGTCAAATTATAAGATTTCAAATATAAAAAAAAAAATTTCTTAATAAATGTTGTAAAAGTTAAGATTTTATAGTCTATAACTTGGTATATATTCAACTACTATTTAATCAAATGATACTGAATTTATTCTTTTTTTTTTATGTAGATTATCATTAATTTATTTAAATTATTTTCAATAAAATATCTGTATTACAAGTTATAAAAAAAATAAAAAATAATTTTTACCTAAATTTTAAGCTCACAAATTGGGAAAAATTTTTCGAATAAACTATGTATATTGTTTTTATACTACTATAACAATACAACCAAAAAATTATAATTCTGAACCACCCAACTGAACACTTATCATATTTTGTGTAAAGATGGTTGGTTTTTATTTAATTATTTTCTATATATTTTTTATTTCAATTTTGGTTCCCAGTTTAATAATTATAAGATTATTGGGTACCAGTCTAAATACTTTCAGTTCTTTACTCTACCGATTTGTTCTTTATTTTATTTATAGAAACAAATACAAGTATATATGTTTAAAAATATAAATGACAACTTAACTTATTTCGACAAAAATATGAAATGAACTTTCATTGATACTGTTCAGCAATTAATTTAAAACACTTAGATGTTTTATATTAGCTATTAAGGTTTTTTTTTATGAACCATTAAATTTGGTATTTAATATTTATCCGAGTTTCTTTATTTTAAGTCTTTTATGTAAAAGATGCAGAAAACTGTGCAATTACATTAGAGCAAATAGTATTTAATTTATTTATCGTTAAAACTGTGTTTTTACAATTTCATCGACCTTGGATCTCATGATTTTAAAATTATTCAAGAACATGTATTAATACTTAAAAATTGATCTTCTCCTTATAATTAACTAATACTGTGAATAATATTAAATATATTTTTGAAGCAGATAAAACAAAATCGGCAGTATTTTGATAGGTAATGTACAATAATTCGATTATTTTGTTGGAATTCAAATGATAATTTTTTACATGACGATATAGTATCAAACTAGTTTACAGGGCCAGTTCAAGGTACACGCACAATGGACTACAGCCCTGGGTAGTAAATATACTTATTTAGTAATAAAGAAAGCTAAGAAAAATTCAAAATATAATATTTCTAGTTTTGTATAGAATAGTCTACCAAACCTATACAAAGTGTTCAGTAAGTAAGGAAACGGGCCAATTGTTATAAACAATGAGAACAATAGAAACCTGTTTCCTTACTTACTGAACAACTATATATATATATATTAATATTATTAAAGGCAATACGCATTCGATTGGTATAATACTGATAACAACATTATTTTTTAGGTAAAATTTTAATATATTAGATTACCATAAGTTATATATATTTAGTCAGCATAATTTGGACGATTCTAGCTTGATAGCATCTACATTGCCTTGAAAACTTAGAATTTTTGAATCTATTTCATGAAATTATTTTAATATTGATAAATGCAATGTTATAAAACAGTATGTATTTTATGGGTAACATAAGAAAAAATGATAAATAAATAGAATATCCATAGGCAGAGTTAGGAAAAAAAATTGAAAAAGGCTTAAAGATTTTTCTCCCCTTAAAAAATATATTTTTTAACTATTTTAAAATACTTTTTTTTAAGCTTTTTTTTAAAAAATATTTACAATCCTAGAACAATTATTAAGTTTTAAGAATTTTAATACGTTGATTAGGTACAGCTCGACTAATGTATATTTGTAACACATACACTAACCGCGTTTCATACCAATTCTAATAATTAAATGTTTTTAAAAATTTTAATTAAATTTTTGAATCAAAATTTATACTTAAAAACAAATAATATAATAAGATTTTAACGTAGTCTGACAAATGCATAAATTATTAAAATAATGTACAGCGTAATGTCTTAGGAGTGGTCAGTTAGTTTTACTCTGTATAGTGGCGAAAAATCATTTTTCGTTAGAGGAGTGATAAACCCTTTTAATATTTATTCAAAGCTATAAATTGTGGCTAACAACATATTACTAAATTTTTAAGTCAATCAATAAAAATTTGTGCTAACTGATGGTGTATTCAGAATAACTTAACAAATTCTATAAAATCATTATTCCAGAAAAAACAGATATGCATAGATAATAATAATCAAATTTCGAAACTCTACGTGGTTAAAGTTCAATATAATAATAATATTGCTGTAAACTATTTCATAATAATAGATTTATGTTTCTTTTGTAATATTATTTCAGACATAAGTAAGAATATGTTGTAATAGACGTTTATTTTTTAAGGAACCATAATAGTTAAAAAATATAAATAGTTTTATTTTATGACACGAATTTATTTTAAGGCAAACTACAATAGTTTAAAATATAAACAATAATATTGGTAATATTTATAATATTAACAATCGTTACGAGACGTCAGAAGTGAAACTGATATCACATTGTAATCAGTAAGCATTTCCTTTGCTAGCGAAGCATTCCGTCTCAATGTCAAGAGTAGTGGTACGAACCACATGTGGAGTAAACAAGAGCCGGCGGATTCATCCAACTTCAGTTGACAACGCGGTTCTCCCGCAAATATGCCCGTGTACGGAATCACTGCTGTTCAGAATTTCAGACTCAATTGTACGGCTTGATTCTTGTTAAGGTCCAGGGACACAAATTTTGATTGACGTTAAACGTTGCATATGACGTCGGAGTAATAATAATTGTAAGTATATTTTATTAATAAATATTTCGTTAAAACACAATTTTTTCACGTAAAGTCTACGTTTCAAATTTGAATACGAGGGAAGGGGAAATTAAATTTAACCTTCTTAAAATTTTTTTCTATCCGTGGTGGGTATAAGACTGTGTAGATGTATATCATATATATATTTTACATCGACCCTTTAGTTAAAGATTCCCATGACTAAAATTACAGGGTTTCGCAGTACTAATATATTATTACCATTACATTTTTGATATATATTTTCATATCTTAAGATTTCTTGAAAATTTATACTTGGTCGTGATGTCCAAGTTTTTCTCGGTAAATAAAAAAATATTTCATTTTTTCATAAGAAACTTCCATTCAGTATTCATTTCTACACAAATGGTCAATTGAATTTTAATATTAGCATAAATTATGTATATTGTAATGTATTATTTAAATGCAATTAAAATTGTTTTGGAATTTTGGCACTAAAATCATATATTTCTACCTCATTTTGATATACTCGTAGCATAAATGCATATATATATATGTAGTGAGTCAAGTAAATATTCTGACATTGTCTATAAAATTAATTTACCTTTCGAATAACCATCTTCTTATAGACCTTTGAGTATGATTAGCACCATTAGAAAAATGTGTTGAATGAGTTATTAAACCATACTTAAAGGTCTGTAAAACGATAGCAATTTAACAGGCAAATTATTTTTTCTAAATGATGTCCAAATATTTACTTGACTCACTTGAACATTTAACAAATCCGTATATTGATAGCGATTTATCAAAATTTCTTATATATTTGTTCTTTAAAACATTTTTGTAATAAAATTAATATTAAAATATTTATTATTAACTTACAATTATAAAAAAAAAATGAATTTTATTGAGTTATTTATTCATTTTCAATTTTATTATTAAATACTAAAATTGAAATCATTCCATTAAGTAATAATAAATAATAAATTGTAATGAACAAAAAAAAAAAAATTTCAAACTCGATGTTTTAAACTGTTTTTATATGTTAGTTAATTATTAATTAATATCACGACAAATTTTCGAAAATAGCTAAATCACCCAGATACTATTAAAATCTCAGGGAAACTCTAGTTGTATGACGTATATCTGAATTTAATACTGGTCACTAACCATTTACTATGTTACCGTAAAAAGGTTTAGGTATTTAATTTAAAAATGCATAAAAAATTGTTATTATCACCAACACAATACTATATCTTGAAGAAGTAAACCATAAAACTAAAATATGTATAAAAATAAATAAAAATGTTTAAGTTTCTACTGTAGATCCATAAAATGTTGACACTATAGTTAATTATTACAAGAAGTTTTTATTTTATATAAACTTAAAACAATTTAAGCATTTACATAACTTTTGACAGAAGTATGACAAATATTGTAATGAGATTTTAATAGAATACCACTAGTTTAAGTTATTACTAATAAGTTTTAAACGTTTATTTCGAAAATTATTTTCAAAAAAAATTATATGGTTCTGATGTTACGTTTTAAAAAAATGATCTTGTAATGGCTTTACTTATTAATGCAAACGCATAATGATGTTCAGAAAATACAAATTTTGTTTAACGACCTAAGATAACAAATAACAATAATGATATACTATATAACCGAACACGTTTTTGTCTATTTTTTAGTATTCAAACAAGATTTTTAAAATGTTTCTTTTTAACTACTAAATTATAATAACTGCAACTTTTTTTTTTTAATCACGGAATTATTTTTTCCGAAACACTCACAATTATTTGTTTACAAATTCTAATTGGATTGATATTAATTATTATTATATGATTAAATATTTTAAAATTTGAGTGTTATTTTAATTTAACCAATACTCTTATTGTTCCTTTTTGGTACAAATTGTGTAAATATATAAAAAAAAGTTGAGTGCTATAAATGTAGTTGTAATATAGAATACACCGCAGTAGTTTTGTGTAAAATACCACGCGTTCTTTCTGTTAAATTTAAATACATAAGTACAATGACCAGAGATATCGAGTCATTCAAAAGTTACAAAGAATATTTCTGTCATATTCCATGATAAGGTAAATTATCTTTTCAACTTCCTAAATATTTTATCTGTATAGTTACCCTTATAATTTAAAAGATTCAATTCGAAACAAGTATAACTATTTAAATTAATTTAAATTAATAATAATAATAATAATATTTATAAATAACAGTAATGTATAATTTGTAAATTAATACAGATAAACTGTGCACATTAAACTAATGTTATATTTTAAAAGTGCATTTTTCGATTGTGTAACTCACTAAAGAAAATAGTAACAATCCGGAAACAAAATAGTTTTGATTATTTTGTGTTTTCATTGACATGATTTGGGGCAGTCTACCTTGAGAAATTAAAATCCCACTTACTAAGTTTATAATAAGTTTATTATGTTTTAAAAATTACTCTTTATTGACTATCATCACTAATATATAAACACAGTGTTAAATTATTTTAAATAATTGATGATCGTAAAGTATAAATTATAGATACTTTCATTTATACTAATACTAGTAATATTTAATCATTTTCCACTGAATATTGTAAATAATTCTTCTTTATAGCAAATTTATGCAACATTTGGTTTCACTAAAAAGTATATTAAATATTGTATTTTAATTGTTTGGTAATTATGACCAATAAATATAAATATATTATTAGACTTTACGTTTAAATGCTACTAAAATATTAAATTAAAAAAATTGTAAGCTATAAATCATTATAATATTTTATAATTCCTTCTATAAGTTTGCAATATCTGTTAAACAAACTAATAAAATTTGCAATTTTTAATTAAATTGTAATTTTATAATAGATTTATTAATTTGGATGTAATTTCTTTGATCATTTTTAATGTACTTAGTCCATGTTTCCCAGTCGTTTCTAATTAGTTGTTTTTTCCGTATTCCTACAAGTGTGAATATATGCATTTTTTTCTTTAGATTTAATTTACCTTCCAGCTATTTATGTTTTTGAAAATTTAATAAATATACGTTAAACTATTCTATCTAGCTAAAAATTGATGTGCCCATCTTTTATTTTTAATTTGCAACAGTAGATTTGAAGTTAAAATAGTGCTTCCAACACCAAAAGATTTTTAATGTCATAAGGAACAAAACTAAAAAGTAATTTTTTTTTTCTATGGAAATCATTTTTAGCCTATTCTAGGGCCATCAACAAAAAATAATTTTAAATTTTAACTAATAATGAAAAGTCGAATTTGAATTATGTTAAGTAATAAAAATAAGTTTACCTTTAGGTAAAAATAGATGATCCCAAATTCATTTATATTGATTATTCAGGATTATAGTGAAGATGGACAATAGTGAAGAAAAACATAAACGTTCGTACAATGCTTTTGAGTTTAAGAGCAGCATATATAAATGTCTTTTTATAAGTTAAAGATGCTGAGGTAGCAAATTGGTTTAGGGTACTAATTTCTAAATGGCACATATATAATTATTTAATTTGCTTATTTCATAGATGATGATCTAATTAAGAAATTTATCAGTCGTTTACAACATTTGATTTATTATTTCAGAAGTTATTAACAATTTAAGGTAAAGACTGGATATGAAGAGTGGAAGTTGCTATTTTTATAACTAGACATTTCCTGACCGTACATTTCCTCCCGCCTATTTATAAAGATGCCAATAACTTCCGATATACTGGTCCAAAAGTTATTATCGACCAATCATTTTCTTAATTAAATCATTAGCTATTAAATAAGCTAGTTAATTATGTGTGTTGTTTTTGAGAAATTAAAGTTGATACCTATATAAGGTATAAGGATAGAACATAAAAAATACTTCATGATTGATAAATTTCGAGTAACTAAACTATAAAAAGTACTAAAAGAAATTAATAAAAAATTATTAACTTTATTTTTATTTTTCGATTTACTAGATGATTCATGATAATTAAATCACTGTGTATATATGGATATAATTAAATTTATTATTGTTTTTATGGTTAAAAGAGTTGTTGAGACCACTAGCGTAAAATAATCCCTCGAGAATTCTCATGAACTTTCTACATGTTTTCTTAGATAGTAATAATAGTTATTGAGTAGATACGGCACTTAATATCTACGAATAGTAAACTTTCAAAAGCTAAGAAATTAAAAATATTTCATGGAAGAATCGTGCTTAAAAAAAATAATATATTCCTCGTTTTTGTGAAGTTTGGAACAATAGAAATGGGTATTATAATCTTGTTTTTTTATAACTTGTTAATATTTAGCATAAGTGTAAGGTATACATGAATGTAAACAAAAATTTCATGTTTAATTTTAGAACCGTTCTAAACAATCTTACTGAAACAGCCGTCAATTTTTTTATTATTATCATAATACTTATCAGTGAACTATGAAGTTGTGATATTTGAATAATAGATAACACTTTTTGCTGTTCAATGTCAATATTTTATACTGACATATTGAAATAATATATTGCATCCTATGCACGTACAAAACTCTCAAATACGATGTTATGTTATTTATTATATTGAACCGGAATCCGATTTCACTAGTTTTTTTTTTTATTCAATAGACTAGTCGATCAAGGAAATACAAGGTATACAGTTAGTAGCAGCACGTTATGGTAGTAAATGATTCATCTAAGGCTCATTTTCAGTTCAGTAAAACTAGTTTTTGTATCAAATTTTTAATAATTATATAGATGAGTCTTAGGGATTGTGTCCGTTCGTTTGAGTTGATCACCTCGATTTAAACAGAACAATGTCATGATCATTCGCGGTCATTACGCCGCTGTCGGAATAGTAAAACGAATTAGCATTTGGCAATACATTAATACATTTTGACTTTATGTTACCATCAAATTAATTTCTGGACAAATGATTTCATTTTTCATAGTTGTTAGTAATACGAATAAAATTCCCAGAGGCCATCTCTACCTAACATGCGTCATAACTACAGGTATAACATTGAAATACAAAAGGCTGAAAATGATAAACATTATAGCCATTGTTCACATTATTCGAATTCTTATAACATGCTATTTGGGTTTAGCAGTCCTTTTATCATTTAACCACTTGACATATAAAACAAAATTTACTAAGACGTGCCTCGTGCAAAATATCGTATTGGCCTTGAACTTATACGACTATTTTTTTTCAAGTAATGTAATTTTTACTTTTCGATCGTTAGACGAAATAAAATTAGAAGTGTCTCAGCATAAAAAATATGTCAATGACTTATATTATTTCCAAATTAATTAAAATAAAGTAATTTCTTAAAAATTATTTAGCAAAATGTAATGTTCACTTTCAAATACTTATTATAATTTAATTTATTGTAAAAATGCAACTTTATTTTATCATAGTTCTTATTAATTTAAATGTAATGCGTTAATCAGGTTAAAAAGTAACTAGTGTCCTAACTTGATTAAATCAACTTAAGTATCAACTTTTTAACGCTTAATGCATAACCTTGATTATAACAAAAAAAATGTCTATTATAACAACGTCTTTATAATAGTTGATTGTTACTTGAGTTTGACTATTCTATTTTGTATCGCCATACTCTTAATGCTGAGGAAGTGAACAATTACGTACAAAGATACTGACAAGTAAACATTACGAATGGATGAAGTTTTAGATTAAAAAACACGTCATTCGATAATATTGTTTGTGAGATAAATTTGACACAAAATTTTACGTGCTATAATGTTAACATGAGAACATATGACATATAGTGTTTTTGGGATATTTATTATTATTTTATATAATTTTTAATCATAGAACTTTATTAACAGTTCTATAGTAGTTAAAGAACACGATTATCTTAGTGCAGTTATTTTAACTATAATTGTCAAAATATATTTCAACTACTTTAGAATTACTCAATATTTCGTAAGGCGTAGCCGTATGGTGTGAACACTTAGCCCGTTTAAAAATGAGTTACACCAAACATTTAACAAAAAACCCAGCACAAGGGGGTCGCGGCATAGTGATGACGTTGCATAGTTGGGTCAAGTATAATGATATCTGACAGTGATTAAAATCACTATCATAAAAAACGCTTCGATGCAAATTTGTAGATAGTGTTTAATTTTAAAAAATTGGTGGATTATTCTAAAAGCTACATGATATGCTAGTTCCTTATTTGTATTCTGATTAAGATATAGTATGTCGAATGAAAGAGGGATATAAATATTATTTCTTATAAAAAAATTGTATTGATCCATACATTTTTCAAAAAGTTATAAAAATATAAAGTTAAAAATGTAAAAATAAAATCCAGAATTTTCACACAAAAATAGTATTTGGTAACTATTTTCACCGTGAAGACAAAATAAAGTCCGAATATTTTTTTTTCCATGATAAAGAAAGTATATTACATTAGCTTTAATTTAAAATATATATAAAAGTGTCAGACTTTCCGGAACACTTTCAAAAGTTAAGAGTAAAAACTAAATTTTTTGTGAAAAATTTGACATTTTGAATCCCCCCCTGTGGGCAGGTAAAGGGTCAGATATATAAAAAAATATATACTATATGATAGGTAAAGACATCATGCATCTAAAAAAAAAAAATTATTGATTTAAAAAAAAAAATATATTGATTTGTTTATTTTTGAAAAAGTTATGGCAGTTTTAAGTAAAAAAATTTTCTATTTTTTTAGAGTAATATCTTCGACTAGATACTATTTGTTATCTTTTGACCTATCGTTGAATGAAATCGGTTCGGTGAGAGCTGAAAAAAAGTGGTAACAGACACAAAAAAAAAACACATCATAGTAAAATGTACTTCATGAAATAACTATTTACGAGCGGTAGAAAATGAGGTTTAGCTTCCTCAAAACGTTTTTAACACACTGTATTAGTTATTGTAAATCATAAATATCCTATAAGTTCTCATGTTAACGTGTACCCGAATCTCTTGCACTCCTTATTTGTATCAATGGACATGAATACCAAAATAAATATTTTTTACTTGAAATAAATGTTTATACCTAAAGCAATGGCGTATCCACCCATACAAAACAATCTTCAGCTTTTAATATAGTTAATACTTAAAATAGTTTTTTCATCGAAATTTATATGTCACTACATCAAGTATTAATAACTTTTTATGATTTTAAATAACTTTTTTATTATTGTATAAAATTAATCGAAATAGTATAATCTACCTAGTGTTATTTCAAATATACGATAATGTGCAAGTTAAATATTAAGATTAAACATTATTTTTGTATTTCATTAAATTATATAAATATATTATTTTATCATAAAACGTTGACATTCAAGGGAATTGTTGAAAATCGTCATAAATTGTTATTTATTACACTTCCTAAATCGCTGGATAATTATTTTCAAAAATATATAAATTTATTGTAAAATAAATCGCTGAACCTTGGAATTATTTTACAGATTAATTCAACAATTTTCATTATTACTTCTTTTAATATTGTAAAATAATAATATATACATTAAAACTATCAAATAGGTACATGTTAGAAGTGATATTGTGAATGTTACATTGTTAATTTATTGTATTATTTTGGCAATTATCTGAAAATATTATATTATTATTTCATTATTAATTTGTTGAACAATTGAAGCGATTTTCAACTTTTTTGAATATCGCTTATAATTTTGACTTAAATATAAAAATAAAACTGATGGTTATTGATAATTTAACATTTAATTTGATTTTTATAATTTTCATTACAATACAAGCCAACTCATTGAAAAAACTAAATAAAATTTATCATTTTTTATTCACAAATTGAATAAAAATTGCTAATTAATTATTTAGTATAATAATGTGTATAATTTATTTAATAATTTGTATTAATTAATTTGATTTAAAAATACAGTAACTAAATTTTATAATGACATCAAATTTAAAAATTGATATATTTGCTGTCCGTTTAACAAAAAAATAATTACATCATCTAAAAATTATTACTTAACTTCATATCAAAGAGATTTTTTTAAAACATTAGGTTTTAGAAATTAATGATGCAATAAAAAAATTAGGTGATTATCTATCTTCATATCTTTTTCGTTTATAATTTTATGATTTATGTTTTGTAATGATAATTAACTATTATAGTTAAATGAAATTAAGTAAATGTAGTTATCTTAAAATAATATGTAAGTGTTGTACAACACAGTAATAATTAAAATTGCGTATAAAAATAATTATTATGATTATACAAACGAGCAAGGTTTTCTATCTAAAATGTCTTAATATGTTATCATTTATATATGTATTATAATTGTTGAATTAAGCTTGCAGAATAATTACTATTGCTACAATTTTATGTAAGAATAGTACCTAAAATAGTTAATTATATTCCACTAATGTTCTTTTCAAAGGGAAAATCTTGCATGTTTTCTTTCATACGTCATATATTAACTAAAATTCTGATAAAAACATAAATAACCATTTTAAAATAATCCATTTTGATTCTAGCAAACTTTGATTTCTAAGAGAGATTACTTGACACCCATGTATTTAAAATAAATACATTTTTACTAATTCTGCGCATTTTATTGTGACAAGCGCAAAAAAGCTACAAAAAATATTGGCATCCCAAAGTATAAAATGAATGTTTATACATAACTTAAATAAATACTTTTTTAAAATAAATAATTTAATATTGAAATTTAAAATATGGATAGCTAAAGTATAATTTATGGATAAAGGAAAAAATTAAAATACTTTTTTTTTTCATATCATTTTTAAGAATATTTTTTTCAAGTTTTAAAATCTATAAAACAGTGTTTAACAATATAAAATACCAAATAAGATTAAATAAAAAAATTTGATGCGTATTAAAATACGTGTAAACATTTTATACAATTTTGAGTAGCTAAAAAAAATCCAACACTTGATAGCTTCAAATATTTATTGAGACTATATGCACGTAATTCATAAAAAACAGGTCATTAAAAATTTTAAAGTCCGATTTGGTAAGATTTCGGTGGGAATAATCTTTCAAATTTTCGTCATTATATAGTAATAAATTTATACGAATACATAATATGTACATTCGAGTAGTCTTTCTCTAATAACATTTTTTTTTTAAATATATTATAATAATATTTTTATAACGTTATAAAAATCTTTTTAACATTTTTCTTATTTTTCCTTGCCTTAATACCAACTACTTGAGTCGACCAAAACATATAATGTTATATTATTGTTTTAATAAAATTGTTATGTGAGTTAGCTATAGAAGAAAATTATTTTAAACAAATTTGTCAGCACCTCTCAATTTTGTTTTAATGATTTTAAGAAATATGTAAGTGATGTTGAGTTTAATCTGTCCAGCAATTGTCCATCATTTTCCCATCATCAAATTTTAAACCCCTCAAGGGACTTGAAAATTGGTAGATGAGAACTAAATAAGTTTTTTAAACATAACTTATTAAATTTTATATTTATATAAAAAATTTACTGAACTCTTTTTAAAGAATATATTATTTATTAAAAAATGTATCAATGATTTTTTCTGTAATATTAATAGTTCACTGCATATAGATAAGGTAAAAAGTTGGAATATTGTTTACTCTTCATATTATTTCCATTTTTAGTCATATTTGTGATGTCCCTATTGAACATATTGTATGTTATCTTGATGATAATGAACATTTAATTCAACAATTGCTTATGATTTGAAAAATATTAGTAATAGTTTATCGATGGTATAAGTGACATATTACATAATACTGATTTAAAAAAAAGTTTAGTAGTGATGTTTCGATTGTACA
Organism: Daktulosphaira vitifoliae; assembly: GCF_025091365.1. Classification (NCBI taxonomy): domain Eukaryota; kingdom Metazoa; phylum Arthropoda; class Insecta; order Hemiptera; family Phylloxeridae; genus Daktulosphaira; species Daktulosphaira vitifoliae. Next base: position 44,340,916 of record NW_026099573.1, read on the forward strand.
ATTTTGTGTATTTTTAATATTGCTTTATTTTGATATTTAAATAAATTTTATATTTGCATTAATTAATATACTAAGACAGCATATATACTTAATTAGTCCAATGAAATACTATTTTACTGGTTCCAAATTGCCTTCAAAAAAAGATTGCTTAGACGTTTTATTTTTTAATATGAAATTTGTTAAATTAAGTGTACATGACAGTCACTTGATTATGAACAAGTGTTTTGAAGAAAAACCCCTGTATATGTACATATGATCTATTCAATTGCGTAAAAAATCAAACAAATTATACACAAATATGACTACAAAAATAGACATAATATGCAGAGTAAAAAATATTCCATCTTTTTACCTTTTCTGTTTATTATGCATTGAACATTATTAACATAACAGAAAAAATAATTTATACTTTTAAAGTAAATAATATATTCTTTATAAATAGTTCAGTAAACTTTTTTTATAAATTTCAAATTTAACGAGTTATATTTAAAGAACTTAATTTCACCCCTCACCTACCAATTTTCAACCCTTTTGAGAGACGAAAAATAGTGGACAAATCAAACTCAACTTCACTTACATATTTCTTAAAGTTATTCAAATAAAATTGGGGAGTGCTGACTTTAAATTTTTGACTTTTAAAATTAATGATCTATCTAATGCACATAAAGTATACGTTAACATAACTTTTTTTTTTTACCGAAATCATTTTTCAAAAAAATCATCATTTTTTTAAAGAGTGATTTCTGGGTTTTCCTGTAATTTTTATTTGATATTCCATATTTAAATAAATTAACATGTATGCCTATCATTCTAGGTGAATCTAAAAAATTGGACAGTTAACATCATGCCGTGCCGATATCAACCGAAGAGTCTGCTAAGTTTATCGGAATCTAGAGTCGTATCCAATGTTGTTTATACGTGCTATGAGATACAAGAGCTAGTTTACTCCGCTCAGACATTCTTATTTGTAAAAAACCAAATGCGACAATTTTGGCAATTGTCCGTACCTGTTGTCATTCGCCGTCGAATTTTGATCAAGTGTATGAATATGCTTGCTGATGTGACGCGCGAGGGACACTCCATTAGTCCAATAGACACAGTACCATTATGTTTATTAGCTGTTATGCTAGATAAAGATATTGTAGAATTAAAAGTACAGCTTTGTTGTTACTACGGCTGTAGTCATCAAAATGCTATGCTTAGATTATTAGCATCGGAAGCTAAAGGCTTGGAAAAGTTTGAACTTTCTAGATCCACACTTCTACGATTAGGTATATAAAACTCATTAATATATGATAATATTCAATTTGTTGATTCTGATCAAATATATTGATATTTTTTCACAGACACACAATTATTCCATTCGGCGTTGTTGTCCATGAGTAATTTAAAATGTTTAATTCTTAAAAACATTGCATGTGATAAATTATTGAAAATAATTGGCCTGTCGTGTTTTGTGTTGGAAAAACTTGATATTTCTAATTCCAGCCAAGTCACTGATGAAGGTCTAAAAAATTTATTGTTACAAATTGAAATCAGAGACAAACAAAAGTTGGACAAATATTCAATCGAATCCAAAGGTCAAACAATTACTAAAATATCATTAATGAAAATCCTAAGAACACTTTCAAGGTACCAAAAAAAGTTATCAGTTTTAACTTTAATTTTTAATTTACTTCAATTTTTTTTTAGAAAACTTAAAACTAAAATCTCGGGTGAAAAGGTCAAAATTGACGATATGTCTTTTATACTAGAGTACTGTCAAAAGAGCACTCAGTTATGTTCCACAATGCGTGTGCTTAATATGGCTAATACTAGCATTACCTCTCTTGGTATACTTTTAGCGTTGAAGAATATACCCAATTTGGAAAATCTGGGCGAATACTGTCATATAGGAAAAGCTTTGGAGTTGCTTGACAAGTTAACAGAGGCTAAACAGCTTCAATTGACAATGATTAACGCATGTCGAACCACATCGGCCCGATTACAAACGTTGTGTGATTCATGTACAAGACTAAACCGACTAACTATATCAGAACCATTACATACACCTAACATGTTGAGTTATTTACCTCATACGCTCATCAAAATCAACTTGCAATCCGTACCAGTAGAACAGTCGTGGGTGAGCGAGTTGTACAATTACTTCTCTGGATCAGCTTCAAAAAAGTTACGAGAAGTGTTTCTCAAGTTTCGTCGAAATAACAGTTCACCTTTGATCGATTTGAGTAAAATCCTTCCAGCTCTTTCTGATCTCGAAGTTCTATCCATTGATAATGCCGAAATTCAATGGATAGAATCGCCACCTATAGGCAACCAACAGATACCTCCATTTAAAAAACTCCAGAAGTTGCAACTTTGTAATATTAGAGACGTTAATACTTTTCGTGTATTACTTAGACGGACACCTTTTCTTAAAGTATTACATATCTATAGCATAAATACTGAAAGTCAATCTAGTTTAATAGAAATGTTAAATGAGCACGATGATCTTACGAAAAACCTTGACTGTCTATACTTTAATGAACTTTTACCTAGTGGCAATCCAGACACTCTTAAAGAATTAGTAACAACTTGTCCGAAGATTAATAAAATTGGTAACGTTGCAAACTGGAGCGGAGTGAATCGTGATGAGATCAAAGACTTAAATGAGTGGATACAACATAATAATTATAAATTGGAATTGTGTGCTGGTTCGCATTGGTATTGTTCTGAATGTTTCCCTATCGCATGATAAATAATACAAAAAAGTTATAATCATTATTTATCAACGATTTAAATTATTTTATCAAGTGATAGCAATTATATCACCTTTTAATTTGATCTTTATATCATTATTTAAATCTTAATGCTTTTTAATAAGACAAAAATTATGAATTTAGTCGAAAATAAAATTTAAAAAGTCATGCATAAGATATATTTTTTAATTTACTCAACATTTTAATTTATTCACGCACTAAGATAAATATTATTTGTTAAATTTGTAACATTTTATCAAAATGGACTTGTTTGTATCTGATTTTGTATTTAATGTTAATGTTATTGTTTAACTATTAGTTAATACAAAATATAGTGATTAATGATTTATCTTTATTTTGATTGTATTAACTTTAAAATGAAACACTATCTCATTATTTACGCTATTGATTTTTTCTAAAATGTCGATATTGTAGATATAAAGTACAAAAATAAATAAATTATTCATGATTTATAACAAATGTATATCAAATTATTCTTATAGTTTTTATATCAAAAAGTATTTCAAGACTATTATTGTAAAGAATAAATAAATCACATACTTTTTAAAAATTTACTAAAAATTACTAGAATTTAAAGTTGAAGATATAAAATTTTAACAAAAATGTAGCATGTTCTTTAAATATGATGGTCATTTGCACATAAAAGATAAGTGGTGGGGACAACATTTTTTTTTAACATAGTATCTAGCATAACCTTTAATTCAACGTTGGAAGAAACTAGGAGTATTTCCAGGAAATTTTCAAAAATCAAGTTTAAAAGGTTAACTTTTCATACAAAAGTAGCAATTTTGAATCCTCATTAATAGGCGCTGGTTAAGAGTCAGATTTTCAAATAAAGTTTTTTTTATACAAGATAATACTGAATTCAACAATACTAACATAGTAATGCCCGGTTGTATAAATACTATGAATTGCAATTTCAAAAATCATTTCTTCATTGGATGAGTCGGAAAAAAAAGATGAACATGAATCGGTTAAAGATAAGACTGATGATGAAGACATGACTTTCCCGAGTTAAAATTCAATTTTATAAAATAATACGAACACAAGAATACTTGTTTAATATTTTTGGTTAAACTGTTAGTGTATGAAAACCTAAATAAGAACTATTTTTTATAGCAAATATAATTCGATAAAGAGAAAGATAAACAGCTTGATAAATTTTACAGATCAGAAATCGGACCAACAAATATCGATTTATAAAATCAACATTTAATCATTTTTCGGAACTATTTTTAAATTTGCGGAACCGATATTTAGTTATTGGTTCTGTAAATGTTCATGGGATGGGGTGTTAAACTTCTTTATTAATAGATAATGATTAATAAAATCGAGGCTGTGGGTGAGTTGCGGCCACCGTGTTATTTACGATATCAGAGACCGATGAATTTTGGCCCTTAGAGATTTTGTCATGAGTTGATTTGTGTCCCGAGTAATTGTCGCATTTGTAATTATAGTAATGATAAATAACCTACATTGATAGCCGGGTCTCTTTGTAGATATTTAAATTACTTACTATAGTATAACGTTCATATTATAGTGTAGTATTTTTCATTTACATTGTCAGGCTAAATTCAGCTACAATAGAGTTTATTTCTAGTGAAAAATCAAAGCCACTTATTATTTTCACAAAACACTTAAAGATGATCTACAGAGATGGTCTTGCTGTGTAAAACATTGCTTTCTCTTTGAAATAAAATAGTCGGGATAATATTAATTACAGCAATGGTAAAACTGATGAAAATGTCCTAAATAGGAATATTTTGAATAATTCTTTGAAAATAAAAAAATAGCATTAGATAACATTTCGTGCAATTCAACAAAACTTATTCACTCGGAATTAAAAAAAGGGGAAATACTGACTTCAACAACCTCAAAAAATGCTGATTATTCGTTTCGGCATTTATCGATGCAATTCAACAACCTTATATACTTTTCCTTAACTTACGTCAACACGACCGAAACTCATAATAATACGATTACTACACAACTGACTTTTTATTTGGTACTCTTTCTTTATAATTTATGTTGTTGCACCCAATATACGGATATTATCGTATTGTGTTTTGGCGGATATAAAAATTTGTATCAATCTATTGTTGTTATAGTCATTATTATTATGAATTGTTGATTACGACTTAAAATATATATAATCACATCTAATTAGTACATTAATTAATGTGTTTACTTGTGTCACCTTCCTGTAATGGATTGACGGCGTCCTAAGCACATTACTGGTTTATGTCAAATGGTGGCTGGAGTGTGAAGTGTTTTTTTTTTTGGTTTGATTGTATGTACTCATTTTAAAAATACCCAGCCAAAAAAAAATTGAAATGAAAAAATTATATTTATGGCGAATTTAATTTAAATAAGCACCTGAGAAAGGATATAGTTTCATTAACCTGAGTTATGCCACTAATCATAAATTTGTTTTTATTTAAGTTTTCTTATCAAATTATCGTCTTTCATGTTCGGAAGCAAAACGTAATTTTTATCGTAAATATGTATTCAAATATTTTTATTAGTTATAAATTTGAGATGAAAACTTTTTTGTTAATGTTATTTGTCTACCTCATCAGTCAACTTATGTTTTTCTCTATTCCAGTTAAACCTATTAAAAAAAGTAAGCATAAACTTGATTCTAATTACTCAAGGACATGAATTTGCTTTTTAAGATTAAATAATGAAATAGTTGGATGTTATGGTGACAAAAACAAAATATAATTTCACTTACGTTTTCCATAGCAACAATACATATTAAAACATAATTTTAACAATTAATAGTTACGACTTTACTTAATTACTATATAACGTAACTAATAATATATTTTGGGTAATATAACAACCATGAATCCAGCAGGTGTATATGAAGTGAGAGTTTATCTTGTTTAGCCATTAATTTCAACCGACAAAACATCTATGAATAATTTGTACACATTTTTTTTAGCAAAACTCAAATCATCAATTTAATGAAATTGATAATATAAAAGACGATATTATAAATATTGAAGAAGAAAATATTACAGCGGAGGAGTCGGTAGTGTTGAGCGATGCATTTCCAGATTACCGAAATTGGATTGAAGAAGAAGAAGCCGAGGAATTCACTCACAACGAGTATAAAAAATATACTAAAATAGATAAACTTAAACAAGTATGTAGCAAAATTACGCATTTTCGTAAGACTACAATATATTTATTTTCAAAAATATTAATTTCTTCATTAACTGATTTAAGTGTCTTGTCTGAAAAAATGGGTTTCTTTTTGGAAATTAATAATATAATTTTCTAACATTCAAATATTTTGCATTAAATAATTATTTGAATTAGTAGGTTGTAAATGTAGAGAATTTGGTATGTGCTCTAGTCTTAAATAGAATTATATTTTTATTTAATAGTACAAAAAATCTATCATAAAAAATTCAGCACCTATTGAGAAAGCTTTAACAGCTGAAGAAGCCGGTAATTGCCTTACGAGAATTGCTCAAGTGACTGAAGGATTTAATTATGCTTTTATTCAAATCGATGCGGTTTTAAAGTAAAAATAACAATAAAATTAAATATTAGAATTTATATAGGACAAATAGTGTTTATAAAATTAATTAAATTATTAAACAGTATTACAATTCAATATTTGTTCAGAGAGGAAATTATATAAAAATGATTAACTTACACACATAAATAAAATATTCTTGTTTTAGGGATCTCACCAATATTGACATAATACCAAACTTTAAATATTTATCATATATAAATGTTTCGTACAATTATTTGAGCTTGAAGGCTTTAGACTCACTTAAAGATTTGCCACATGTGTTACTTATATATGCGGACTATAACTTAGTTGAATCACTTCATTTGGCTCCCATGCCTTATTTGAAGGTAAAAACGTTAATAATAGTTTACGAAATTTTGTATAATGTTACAATTATAACGTTGGTCAATAATGTATGATCAATAAAAATGTTTTATAACTTCAAGGAATATTATTTTATTATTCTTTTTATCAATACTTTTCATAGGTTTTGACTTTAAATTCCAACAAGGTGTCGTCGTTATCAGGATTGAAGCAATCTTCATTGAAGTGTTTATCGTTGAATGGTATGAAAAAGAGTTGATTAATTTTTAAAATTTGTGATATGAAAACTTTTATGAAGTTAATTATTTATTTATTTTGAGATACAAGTTTATTTTTCATTGTAAAGTCATAAGAACAGCGTTAAAATTTTTTTATTCTTTATTTAGTAATATGACAAGCTTTAGCAATAATTGCAACACTCTTTTTTTAATAAATTAACAATAAACAGAATTAAGGAAATTACATTATTTCATTCGCGTATAGCAATAAAAAAACGCAAAAATTAAAAATATATATATCTTTTAAATAAAAAAATGAAATTTTATTTTTAGTGATTATTTTGTAGTCTATATGGGACCCAATGGTTTATTAGGATAGGGTCTTCTTAAAATTAAAGCCTCGTGCATGAGCATCTCTTATCACATGTCTTGCCATGGCTCCACTAGTTCATCGTTAGTTACTGACGATGCTTATGTTTGTGGCACAAATAACGGGTAGCAAAATTTCGTGTTCTCTGCCATCAGTGGCGTATCGAAGTCAAAGAAAATAGACAGAATAAAAAATATCTGAACTTTAAAATTGTCAACCATCTTTAAATATCTAAATACACTATTGGATAGAAACTGCTATTATTTAGATGATACCATTTTTAGTGACTATATTTTAAAGATTGGATATAGTATAAAGTAGTGTACAATAATATCAGATATCTAATATTTAAAAATCATTTTTATGATTAATTATAACTTTGACCATCATAAAAACCATCGATAACGCATGTACCCACGTCATTTTAAGATCTAGTTCTACAAAAGCATAAGATCGATGTTCCTGTCCTGCATATTATATCACCTCTTTCTTCACTCAAAATACGACTGATGGAAGGTGTTCAATTATTATCTGATATAACAATTTATATGAGCACCGTTTTCAAAAAAGTGTTCTTTATATTTGATTAGAATATTATTACATTTTTTTTTCAAAAATATTTTGGTACATAGATTAAGGGGTTCTAATGCAACTGCATTCCCAGCATTTGTCTATTTACACCTCTGGTTTTTTGTTTATATTAAGTTACAGTTAAAAAATAAACTTAAAACTGTTTACTTGATATCATATCATTATTTTAGATAATAACATTTCCCAATTGATATGCGAATCTGATAATAATTCAAGCTTTAAAGACAACTACTTCAACGGAATCGATTGTCCTGAGCTTATGGCACTATCTATTTGCTCTAACAATTTGATTAATATAAATAATATTTCTCAAGTTTCCATCAATTTAAGTGTGTTATACTTAGTGAGTATATTATGTATTGTTTAATTCATTGTTTGTATTATAAATATAAATAACAGTGTTGAGTAAATTACTTAATTTTAGTAATAAAATAAAATTACAAATTTTCAATTAAATTAGTAAATTAAACTATTTAAAAATATTTCAATACAGTTTTAATGAAATACATTACTATGATAATAAAAAGAGTTACTTCATTACTATAGAAGATTTTTTTTTCATTTATACGTTCAATATGACATTTATTTGAATTAAATCACTTATACCATTGAAATTTTTTCATATGGGAGTATATAGAAATTTAAAATTTAAAATAGAGAGGGCATACAAATATTTGTCACTTAAGTATATAAATGATCTAGTTAAGCAAATAACTCAAAATTTGGACCAGTATTTAAAAAGATAGAGCACTTTTATACAGGACCAGAAATTTAATAAAATAATGATTCGGGTTAAATATTTCACTTACAGAGTCGCAATAAGATTCAAAATTTAAAAGGCTTAAAAGATTTAATCAATTTAGAAAGATTACATTTACGGAGCAATCATATAACAAAATTGGACGGATTTAATGAAAAAATGAAAAAATTAAAGTATTTAAATATAAGGTAAAATTACAGTAATAAATAATAATTTTAGTTTCGATGCGATTACTACAATGTTTTTTTTTTGGTGACTTTTCCACTTTTTCTCAGCTCTCATTGGACCGACTTTAATGAACAATATGTCAAAATATCACAAATCATATCTAGTTGAAGACATTATTCTTTAAAATTCCCTCGTTCCCCGTAAATGGGGGATATTTTAAAAAAATTACAATTTTTAAAATCGGTAAATTTTGTCATTTTTTTTTCACTTTTTTTCTTAAAACTACCATAACTTTTTAAAAATTAACAAAACAACTTTTATTTTTTTTTTTATTAAAACCTTAAATATTTCCCTTCCACTCGATATCATTTTTTTTGAAAATCTAACATTTAACCTGCTCACAGGGGGTGATTTAAAATAGCAACTTTTTTTTACAAAATTTAGCTTTTTCAACTTAACTTTTGAAAATATTCTTTTAACGTATACCAAATTAAAGCTTATGTCATGTACTATAAAATGAAAAATAAAAATTTGTCCCGACGACTTATCTTCTATGTGCAAATAGCTGCCGTAGTTAAAAACATGCTATTTTTGTATTAAAATTTTTGATTTTATATTTTCAAGTTTAAATTGCTATAACTTTTAGAAAGATTCTGTCATATTATGTAAAAATGTTTAAGCAGATGAACGTGTCCTGTCAGTATTCCATTCAGAGTGCTTATTGATGTCTAATCATGTTATTAACATTTCTCAATAGTATATTGGAAGTCTCGAAATATAATTTTAATTGTTTGGGCACCACAAGGCAACCCACATGTTCCTGTGTTGTTCTCTATGCCAAATTTCGGATAGTACATTGAGGGATTGCTCTATGAGTCTTAATCACTGGTTCAAGTCTACATAGATATTTTTTGTACCTTTCCTCGCTAGAAAGTCTATTTTTTCATTAGTTGCCACACCGCTGTATCCTGGTATGCATTCTAGTGTAACTTTATTGAATCTTGCTAGTGATTCTAAAGTTTTATTTATTATCTAATAGTTTCTAATTAAATAGCGCTATTAGATCCCTACCTAAGTCTGTGGACTCGTATGGTAAGTATCTTGAGGTTACTGTAATATTTTTACTATCACTTAATGTTACTATAATAGTTATAAGTCTATGCTTAATAAATTAAATATATTAACTAGTTAAATGTGTATGTTGGCATTTAAAAATATGAGGTTGACAGGCCTATAAGACATAAATAATATAAATAAAAACATTTTACAACTGTAAGTGATAAATGAAGATGCATAAGTTTTAGGCGACCTACATAAATTCAGTCGGTAACGAGTCGTGTCTCGGTGCGTAGGTACCCGAATTCGATTCTGTTGCGTTTGGCTATGTTGATTTTCCATGTATCTCGAGTTTAGTTTGAATTTTATTACTGTTTTGAACCATTTGGAGAAATAAATTTACTTCCAAATAGCTTCCGAATATACAGTCCAACGTTTATTTTAAGTAAAATTCTCTATAATTTGTTTATAGAGCTTAATTTACAATTCTCAAGAATCTAGATATTCATTTTTTGCTCACATTTTAAAGTATATTAAGCGTACAATTTTCAGTTTTAATTGAATATGATAGTTGTATTTTGAAATTTTTATGTACTAGAAGCCTTTAATCGTAATAGTTAATATAAATGTTAAAATGTTTACTTATATATTATAAATATTTTTTTTTTCTTCAAATTAAAATACACTATTAAAAAAAAACTCAGCACAGGTGGTCGCGGCACAGTGGTCACGTGACATAGTTGGATCAAGTATAATGATATCTGACTGTAATTAAAATCACTATCAAAAAAAAAGCTTCGATGCAAATTTGTAGATAGTGTTTAATTTTAAAAAATTGGTGGATTATTCTAAAAGCTACATGATATGCTAGTTCCTTATTTGTATTCTGATTAAGATATAGTATGTCGAATGAAAGAGGGATATAAATATTATTTCTTATAAAAAAATTGTATTGATCCATACATTTTTCAAAAAGTTATAAAAATATAAAGTTAAAAATGTAAAAAATAAAATCCAGAATTTTCACACAAAAATAGCATTTGGTAACTATTTTCACCGTGAAGACAAAATAAATTCCGACATTTTTTTTTTACATAATAAAGTATATAAAGTGTCAGACTTTCTGGAACACTTTCAAAAGTTAAGTTTAAAAACTAAATTTTTTGTGAAAAAGTTGTCATTTTGAATCCTCCCCTGTAGGCAGGTAAAAAGTCAGATTTATAAAAAAAATATACCAAATGATAGGTAAAGACATCATGCATCTATAAAAATAAGAATAATATTGATCCATACATCTTTCAAAACATTATAGCATTATAAAGTTAAAAATATAAAAAAGAATTTTTTTACAATAATCGTATTTTTTTTATTAACTTTGCCTGTTTTCACCATGAAGATAAAATAAAATCCGAAATTTTTTTTTACCATAATAAAGTATATTACATTAGCTTTAATTTAATATATATATAAAAGTGTCAGACTTTCCGGAACACTTTCAAAATTTAAGTTGAAAAAGTTCTACTTTCTACATGCATTTTTTATATTTGAACCCCCCTCGTATATAGGGAAATGATCCGATTTAAAAAAAAAAGGTATGTCCAATAAAAGATGTATATAAATACTACTTCTCATGAAAAAATTGTATTGATCCATACATTTTTCAAAAAGTTATAGCATAATAAAGTACATTACATTAGCTTTAATTTAATATATATATAAAAGTGTCAGACTTTCTGGAACATTTTCAAAAGTCAATTTGAAAAAGTTAATTTTTTGTAAAAAAAATTGTCATTTTAAATCCCCCTGTAGGCAAGTAAAGGGTCAGATTTATAAAAAAATTCACCAATTGAAAGGTAAAGACATCATGCATCATAAAAAAAAATTATATTGATTTGGTTATTTTTAAAAAAGTTATAGCAATTTTAAGTAAACAAAATTTCGAAAATTTCGAAAATTAGTGATTTTTAAATTTGTAATTTTTTTGGAGGTTTCCCCTATTTTCGGGGAACGAGGGAAATTTTTTCAATTTTTGAGGGTAATGTCTTCGACTAGATACGATTTGTGATCTTTTGACGTATCGTTGAAAGAAATCCATTCGGTGAGAGCTGAGAAAAAGTGGTAACAAACACAAAAAAAAAAAAAAAACACACATCATAGTAAAACCTTCTCAGCTTCGTATCGAAGCTAAAAATTATTTAAATTATACAAATTTTTTTTCAGAGAAAATCGAATTGACAACATCAAAGAACTTAAAAAATTAAAGTGCCTCAGTTCTTTAAAAATATTGGTAGTAAAGTCGAACAACTTCAATGATAACAATGAAAATACTAATAACAGGATGAATATATTAAATATGCTCCCTTGGTTGAAACGCTTGGATAAAGATGAAGTGACAAAAAATGAAAAAGATAATATAGAATATGAGGAAACAGATGATGCATACTCTAACATTGAAATAGATTCGAGTATAGGAAACGAAGAAGAATTAATTTTTGAAGATCAAGATTTCTAGAGTTTGTTATTTGTAATGTAATGTAATGTTTTATGTTATGTCTCAAAATATTAATAATTTAATCTTATAGCTCTGCTTAAAAAAATCATAACTGACTTATTTGAATAAAAATGGATTGGTTGGGTTAGACTGTGTTTAATCAATTATAAATAGACTACTGACTTGTAGTTTTAACTGAGTTCTTAAACTTAAATAATAGGAGATAATAAGTTTATAAATGGGACAATATTAAAACTTAATGCAGAGGGGCCATGTAACCGAATCAATGATGTGGGATGGTTAAATATTATCAACAACTTAAAAGACTTGCGTGTTGAGGATTAAATATGGATTGACTATGGTGAATCTCTCATCCGAATAGCAAGTGACCTGGGTTTGATGTCCAGAGCACTAAAATATAAATTTTTTTAGTATTCAAGTTTCTGGTACACATAAATATACTTGTATATTTATTGGGTTTGATCTAATTTTGTTTTCTTAATAAAAATAAGATACTTTTTCAAAAGGTTTTATATATATTAGACGACAGTAATATGAGTATTCATGAACATAAATATACAAATGAACGGCGGTACCTGGTGTCACGCAATAAAAAAATAAAATTGAAAAGTTTATTATTTTGAGACTAAAAAAGTTTACAAAAAAAACCAAGACTTGAATTATTTTTATTTATTTCTTACTTTTTGCATCTTACATTCATTTTACTGATACGAGCATTGGTATTTCACTACTAGTGCAACAATAAATGTCAAATATTACTTTTTAGATGACAAATGTGTACATTAAATTATTAAAAATATTAAGTTAAGTTGATTGTTTTCCTAATTAATTTGAATAATTTAATTTACCGTTGAAATAATATATTTTTATAAATTAGAAATAATCCTACTATCTTTAATTATAAATGTTTTAAACATTTTTGGTTATAGCGGTTATACATAAAAATTACTGCAGTTATAAATATGTAGAAACACCTAAAAATATGTGATTTTCCAAAAAAAGCAAGGACTCAAATAGAGTTTAAAACATTTTTAGCCATTTTTTTGGGTTTTACTGCTTAAATTGTCTCAATAAATTTCGAGTTTTTAATTACGGACTTAATAGTTTCATATAAATTTTATTGTCATTATTTTGTGTTTTGAACATAGATGCAACTATTGAGACAATAATTGTGTTAATTCTATTGCAAAATTATTAAAAACTTCAAAGACACAAGATCGTATTCAGACGAATGGGATACAATAGACAATGATACGTAGGATAGTTGAACTAAGTTAGGATAGTGAAAATATCACGAGTATTTAATCGAAATTTACTCAAAAACACTATATTACAAAATGTATACTAAGGTAAGTTTCAAAAATTTGTCCAAATAAGCATGACAAATAAAATATTGAAAACGTTAAATTCGATGACATCTAGACTTGGTTGTACAAAGTTTCATTTTTTATTACGAGCAAGTAATGCGTTTCATCATTGCATGTCGTAAATGTCGGTAACTACTTGAAAACATTAGCGAAGCACACTTGATTATTAGTCTTTTGACGTGCTTAAAACATTAGTCTCTATAAATTAAAAAATTTACAATACCGATAAAATAAACTAAGATATGTAAAAAATAAAATATGCCTTCAAAATCTTATTATACTGTTCTAATGTTTTATTTTTTTCTTAAATATTATAATTAATAATAATTAATTTACAATATTTTTCTTACCTCTCGAAATCCATGATTTTCAAGCAAAGTAGACAGTAGTCTTGAATCAACATTTAATAGTTTATACGATAAATTAACTGTTTTCCAAGGAACTTCATATAAATATCTTTCCAACGCCGCCGCATGGAAAATGCATGTGTCTATACCCGTAGATGATTTGAAAATGTACTTTTTGAATTCTTCATCTTCAGTTTTATTTACCTCAACCATTTTTTTTTTGTAAGATTTATGTTACAAAATAAAATAACAGAGAATCACAAAGACTGATTATCAAAATGCCTACCACTTACTGTTATTAGAAAAATAAAACTAATAAAAATATTCATTTCTTTTAACTTTACCTAAAGAGTCAGTTTTGGGGTCTTATCTGTATGTTTAATCAATTATTGAAACGATGTGCACGAATGAATTTTTTGCTTAGTAACGCTTACAATCTACTAACGAAACAAACTTTGGTGGAATTATTTTACCGCCTAAAGATATGTCTCATTTTATTATATCTTAAATAGTGTTATGGCAATAGCATTTAACGGGTAACCCCAATGGTTTACAATAAAAGAGCAATATCATGAAATAACATTTATTTGGGAAATTTATTTCCTCGAAAGACATTAATGATAAACATTTGAGTTTTATAAATAATACTAAGTTATGATATGATATAATTCAAGTACAAATTCACCTCATAAATGTAATGTATTAACAAGGCTTAATTAAGACCAACGTGGATCTCGGGGCGGTGCCTCAATGAGTCCCTGTATGGAATATATCGTTACCATAAAAAGAGTAATGAGCAAAAAAATCAGAAAACTGCATGTCACTAATCATGAATAGTTAGTGAAGATGGGACCTTTAAACTCATAGGCACCAGGCCATTTATCCCTCTTTAATTCAGGCTAGAGTATTATAAAGTTCGGTGCAAGAGGAAGGCAGGACCGAGCGTTATTTCAAATTATACTAAATCGAGGCAAAATGTGTCACTGGTCCATTTCACAAAACAACTCGTTATTTATTTCCAAAATATAACAGCTAAACTAATATCATATAAAAAAAACAATTTAAAAAAATGGCTATATGGTTTTTTTTTACAATTTTAATATAAATAAAAAATGGGAATTTTTAATGTTTGTGCTAGTTTGAAGGATGGAGTTTTATAACAAAAAAATAACAAATTTTAATATTATAACTTAGAAAACCTAAAATAATGTATTCAAGTATTCAAAAATTGAACGCACAGAAACAATTTTTAATAATTTAAAAATCTAATTTAGTCTGTTTAGTATCATTTTGAACCTTTTTTTTAAAGCTCGTTTTTATCTAGTTCTTTTTGGGTATCACTTTTTCTTTTAGTAGGTTCTGACATTTTATTCTATTTCAAAAAAATAACACCACACATTCAACTAATTATACATAAAATCATAAAAATCAAGTTGGATTCTCTTATTATGAATCCAGTTTGATAAAAACGTTTAATTTAAAATCTAGTGATAACTGATAACAGAAGACTAAATTATGTATGATTATTATTAACACTATGATTCCAAAATTGTGCAATTTATCAAAAGTTTTTGAGGAAAAAAAAATTTTTTTTCAAATAAAATTTAGGTTTTTAAATGTTTTGTACATAACATTTAAATAACTCGGTATAGCTCGGCATAGTATAACTATAGGTCGACCGGTCTCCATATGTATTGAAAATTTAGACTGGGACAGCTAGCCCCCCTAAATGATACTTCGAAAATAAAGCGATCCAGATGATTACCCAGGACACTAATGTATCAAGGGACACAAAACATTTTTTTCATAAAAAAAAAATTAAAGTTACTCACATATTATTTGAACTGAGTCATCATCAGGTATGATGATGACCTAATGGTTCTGTATATTAAGCACATGAAAGTGCAATTATCTCAGTGCATTTTAATATTTATTATAATTTTAATCTACAGCATTAGTAAAATGTTTACAAGTACTATAATAAAATACAAAATATTAGTTCTTATTGAGTAATGAAAACTGTAAAATATTTCGCTGCCTCGATTTTGCCTATTTGACGATAATATAGAAGCGCATTTTATACAAGACGTTACATTATTTTTTTTTAATGAACAAAATTTTAACAGCCCAATCATTGATTAAATACAAATAGGGCACTTTCTTTTGGCGGCTAGATAGCGTTATTTTTATAGTTAAAAAAATTATAAACCAATCAAAATTTATAACATGAACACTATCTATCAATTAGCCTTATTTAGAGTCCAAAAACGCAATGCTAAAAATTTCTTCATATAAGGTATACTTGTACTTAATCAATGGGTCATTACATACTAATAGCCTAGATTAAATACATATACATAGGCTACGGCAATCAGCCTACTGGCAAGCGATTTTTTTAACACGCTTTTATTAGTTTCACATGTATGTTGTTTGTATGTAAGTTTGTAACTCTCCAAACGCCACGCGTTATCGCATATTCCGTTGTCTAGACTAGACTGTTATACGCATTCACCCCTCCCCACGCCTCGCTCACAATACGACGGTACACTATTCCTATAAAAATTTATTTTTAGTTATCGTACCCGTACACGCGTGCTTGTCATCAATATTATATATATGTAAACAAATTTTTATTTTGACTGACCAATAACGCCCGCGTCTAATGCGCCTTACGTATATATATATTTATATTCCTACCGCCGTTTATACCTCGGGTATAACGTTAGTCCGACCCGCCCGGCCATAAAACACAGCTATACTTAGTGCATGATACTTTTACGTAGTTAAGTCGCATTATTTGTATAAATATATATATTCTAATTACTATTAAAATTAATATATTAACACGATTTATTCTAATTAAGAGATATAAAGTATTCATTCCGATTACGAGGGATGATTTCCGTATCGTCATTTTTCGTCACTACCTCCACGTTCCGGGAGTGAGTAATTTACGCGCCTGCTGCTTTCCTTGGATGTGGTAGCCGTTTCTCAGACTCCCTCCCCAGAATCGAACCCTGATTTCCCGTTACCCGTAACAACCATGATATTGATAGTAACTACTATCATAACATGAAACTAAAAAGTAAAAAATAAATATAGTTTAAAAAACTAAAAAAACACGCTTTTAAAGTACATCGAACTAAAAAGTTAAAAATAATTTTTAAAATAATTATGAACAAAAAATACTAGTATTATTGTGATAAAAGCGTGGGTGCTTTGTGCCATATTTTTCGTATATTGAGCGCCCGACGCTTTTATCACAATAATACTAGTATTTTTTGTTCATAATTATTTTAAAAATTATTTTTAACTTTTTAGTTCGATGTACTTTAAAAGCGTGTTTTTTTAGTTTTTTAAACTATATTTATTTTAATTTATGCCTGGAGAGAGCGCTATAATATATTAAATATTTAATAATTATACAGCTTGTTGATATTTGGGTAATAGCCGCAATTATCAATGTGTGATTGACATCTGCTAGAGCATATTAAGGTAAGAATCAGTTAGTATTAAAAGGTAATTACTTATTATTTCATTTTACATACGAGTACATAATGTTTTTTGTTTTATTAATATTGATTTATATTTCACTATTGTTTTTTTTTTACATTTACAAAAATGGTATTAATTTTAACTATGGCAGCCATTTGTACATAAAAAATAAGGCGTCGGCGAGAAAATTTCTTTTTTATAACTTATATTACGTAAGATAAGTTTAATTTTACATATGTTTAATACTTAGAATAATCCCGAAACATTTAAAAAAATTAAATAAAAAAAGTTTAATTTGTTTGCAAAAATTGCTATTTTTAATCTCCTTATATGAAAAAAATTGCTAAAAAATAATTTATAACAGTTTAAAAAAAGTAAAAAAAAACACAGCACAGTGGTGAAGTGGCATAGATGGTTCAAGTATAATGATATCTGACAGTGATTAAAATCACTATCATAAAAAACGCTTCGGTGCAAATCTGTAGATAGTGATTAATTAAAAAAAAAAAATTTGTCAAAAAAGTAGGTCAAGTGAGAGCTGAGAAAATAAATGATAGCTACAAAAAAAAAACTACATAGTAAAACAATTTCTTCTCACGAGAGGAGACTACAGTAATGGAATCATTGATATTTATTGAATATAAATAGTTATATAGTAATATAATTTCTAGTTGAAATCTGTTATCATATCAAACCTAATTCGACAATAAAATTTAAATAATATTAGAAATAAAAAGCTTTTTATTTGATAAAATAAATTTTTAAATTTGTAATTTTTGGGGGGGATTTCCTCCATTTACGGGTAAAGACCGAATTTTTTCAATTTTTGAGGGTAATATTCTACTAGATAGATACGATTTGTGATCTTTTGACGTATTTTTTAAAGAAATCAGTCCAGTGAGAGCTGAGAAAAGTGGCAACAGATATAAAAAAAAAAAACACATCATGGTAAAATTAATACCTTCTCAGCTTTGCATCGAAGCTAAAATACCGATTTTAAAAATCATATTTTTTGGGGGGTTTCCGCCATCTAAAGCGAACGAGAGATTTGTTTGTAATTTCCAAGGGCAATGTCGTCTTTAACTAGATACGATTTGTAATATTTTGAAAGAAATGGGTACGCTGAGAAAAAGTTGCGACAGACAAAACAAAGTACATAGTAAAATTTATACTTTTTCAACTTCGCATAGATACAAAAAAATGTACGTAGGTTGATGGTCTATTTTAAATTCTTCCTATACTTGGGTTTTTCACGCCAAAACTAAATTTCATTTAGTTCAGTGTTTTTAAAAAAGGTTTTAAAATGCTTTTTTTACAGTAGCGTAATTTTGAAATATTTTTTTTAAATTGAGCTTTTTTCAACATTTCAGCTCTGATAGGTTTAACTATAAGCTATACTAACTATAAGTAATTTATTTAATACATATCAGTGTTTATAACTTTTAGCTCAATTTGCAAATTTGAAATTGACATCATAAATTGTATTTATTGAGAATTAAAAAATTGTATCGTTAAGAGTAATATACAGTCAGGAAATTTTAAAATAATTATTTATAGTAAATTTATCAGAAAAGCTCAATATTTTTTTGCATTTTTATCATAATAGATAACTTAAATAGAAATAATTGTAATCATTTCCTAGTAACTATTGGTGATTAAAATGATTCTTTAATATACTTTATATAATGATACTTTAACTAAAAAACCTATCAAAAAAAGTTGTTAAAAAGATTTAAAAATACATTGTTAATTCAGAGAAACTAAAAATAATTTTTTTTAGAAATGATTTATATAGCAACATGTTACCAAAAAATTTGGAATATTTTAGTCTAGTAGTAGCACGCATGAATAGAGTAAAAAAAATATTATATTCCAAAGTAAAATGATTTAATTTTGTAATTGAAACCTATCATATCGAAATTGATTCGTCAATAAATACTTTGAAAACATAAGAAATGAATGATTTTTATTGTCTGTACGTAGAACATAGGATAAGTAACTGATTAATTGATAAATTTGAATTTTTTTTTTCAATTTTTGAGGGTAATATCTTCAACTAGATACGAATTGTAATCATTTGACGTATCGTATAAAAAGTAGGTCAGGTGAGAGCAGAGAAAATAAATGATAGTCACAAAAAAATACATTCCTAGCTTTGCATTGAAGCTATAACCTAAAATATAGTAAAATAATTTTAATATGAATAAAAAATCTCTTCTCGCGAGGGACGACTACAGTGATGGGATCCTTGATCTTTATTGAAGTTATTCAATCTAAATGAGATAAAAATCAAAAGAGTTGAAAATTTATTCTAACTTAAAAAGAATTAAGAAAAAAATGCAAAAAAATTCCTTACCATACACGGGTTGGAACTTGTACCTCAAGTTTTATTACCCCCGTAATAAACAAGTTTTACCAACTCGCCATCCGCACGTCGCTTCTGTCGAATGAAAAATATGGCAATTTAAACTTGTTCAAATTTCAAAATTATTTTTCTCAACTTAAAAAAAGCAAAAAAATTTAAATAAGTTCAATTTTCTATGCTATATCAATTTGATTTATATAATATTTATGAAAATCAGTGTACTCCCCTTGTCAGGCATTTTAAAATAAAATACAAAACCCAGAATTTTAATGCAAAAATAACGGTTTTTAAATACGGTTAGTCATTTTCATCATGAAGAAAAATTTTTTTTTTTTTCAAATTAATGTATATTACATAAGCTTTAATTTAAGATATATTTAAAAATGTTAGTATTTCTGAAACATTTTGAAAAGTTAATTTTTTGTGAAAAAGTTGCCATTTTTACAAAAAATTTGTTTAAAACTAAAACTAAACTAATTATATAAAAAAATAAGGTTATCATTTGAATATTGAAAGTTGATACTGATTTAAAGCATAAGGGATGATCATAAAAATGTAATTTTATTCACTTCCAAGATAGAAACATAATATTTCATAAAGAAAAAAAAGATAATTCTTATATTCTCAGAGATAGTTTGTGAGGCGTAGTCAATCAATCACTCTGTAGAGCCCACCAGTACTTCCGATTGGGTATTAAATCGTATTATGGAAAGTACCCAGGGATGTCGATGCTGTTAGGCAATGTACATATATTTATTTAATGATTATTCAAAAATTTTAAATACCGCGTATAATTCAACTAATCGGAAGGCTCAAAAATTACGCTATCTATCAGCATAATCGCTTCGTTATAATCGTTTCGCCGTGTCTATTCTTGATAAAAATTGAACTGCCAAAAAGGTTTTCAGTGTCACCTATATAAGTGTATTTAATCTACGACAATAATAAGTTTTTTTTTTTTTGTAAATAATGCTCATATTTGAAAAAAATGAAATCTCATTGGCTATTAAAAAAAATGGGGCCGTTGTGCCCCAAATGACTTTCTTCCATGAAAAATATTACTATTATTATACTCATACTTAACGTCTTTTCTAAAAATCTATACTTGAGGATAAAGGACAAAAGAACCTTTACAGTCTAGCACAATGGATCCGTACTCTGATTGGATTGGATTATTTAAACACTAATTACACCACTATTTTGTGAGGCCTAATAAAGCGCATTACCGGGGTATGTATCCCCACACCAGCACTGATATAATGATCGTTTTATTGAAATAAAAACATCAATTTAAACATATTAAGGCTCTTTTGATATATTATTTTAAAAAACAAAACAACAATGTGATAATTACATTTTATTGTAAGCTACAACTAGTACTTTTTGCCAAAGTAAAAACATAATATAATATTATATAATTAACATCAAAAATATTTAAAAATAAATAAAAATTACAACACAAATTGATTATAGAATGATTAGTGATGACAAGCGCGAGGTATTAAAATAAATGTTTTTAAATAATTAATAAAAATTATTAATTTTCAGGTAAAAAAATTAATTATTGAAACACTCATTTTGGCACAAAAGTATAAAATAATATGATTTAAAAACAAAATACAACAACATACATAAATTTATATAGTTTGAGAGCTAAGAACAAATAAAGTAATTAATTTCATTGAAACACACGTTTAACATAAATACTTAAAGATATGATAAACATACAAAATGTAAACATATATTATAATATAAATATGCATGAATACAATAATAAAAATTTAACTTAAATAATAATACTGAAAAACTTAACTTACACATATAGATGTATTTAACATTAAAATCAATAACTTAAAATAATAAAACAAAACAAATTTAATTAAAAATACCTTGGTGATGACAATGTGACTAGGACGTTGTACTTAATGTTTGCTTATAAATGTGAAACAATTTGTTCGATATACTTGTAGTATTTATGAGATTTCAAGGTGTTTTTTATTTATATATTTATACTTAAAAAAATTAAGAACACTAGCAGCATAAGGCAAGATAAATATTAATAAAATAAAATAATCATTTTTGTTGGGCTGATTCTTTAAAAATTAAGAATATTTTTATATTTTTGAAACTCATATATTTATCCATATACATTGAAGTGTAATTATAATAAAGAATGAAAATTAGAAAATTAGTTGAGATGAAAATTTTCATATTTTCATGTATCCTTAGCAGAGATTAAAATTGTAGTTTAATCATTAAGAACTTAATTAATACACATTTATAATAATTAATGTGAAAATGTTTTTAAGTATAAAAAATATCTTAAATAATAGACAGAAAGAGAGAAAAAACAACTTGAAAAGCTCACAATGTAAATGATTAATAATATTTTCTTATTCAATTAACTATCTGTTATACCTAAAATGTGCAATAACATTTTTTTTTCATTGTTTTAACTTTTATTTATGGTTGGTAAACGTATCTACTTAATTTTAATCTATAATTTATATACACTTGAGAAATTACTGTGCCTCAATAACATGATTTACTCATCTTATACTCAACAGAAACTTAATATTAATGCATTTTAATGAATAATTTATACAAATGCCTAAACAATCAGTTTGTTTTTTAATTTAATACTACACAAAAATTAAGGCAAGGAACATATGCTTACAAAAGATATTTCCCGCTTTAAGTGATGGTTTTTTAATTGTGTAGCTAAAACAGAAATATGCAATTTGTATAGAACTTATTCTAAAATTTATAAATAAATCTCTATAATTTTAATATGTATGAGTTACCATATTTTTTAAATTATTAGAAAATTTAGCAAAAAAAAAAATATTTTTAAGTTTAAAAATTATACAAAAAAACAGTTACAATAATAGAATTAATTAATTTGTAACATATTTTAAATAAGTTTTAAAAATAAATAAATTTAGTTTAATGTATGGTTACTAAAACTTAAATGGTTTATTTTTATTTAAAAATTATTTACAATTTAACAGAAAGAAAAATACAAGTTTTAATTTTTACAGCCTTTTGACTAACTTAAAATATTATGGATCATAAAAAATGTTCTTAGCATATATAACAGCTCATAAAAATGTTGGTTTAATAAAATTTAGGTTTTTTTTTATAATAATGTAGAAAATGTACTATAATTTAAAAATGTTCATTTTATAAGAGTATACACTTAAAAATAATTAAAATAAAATTTAAAAAACAT
Organism: Daktulosphaira vitifoliae; assembly: GCF_025091365.1. Classification (NCBI taxonomy): domain Eukaryota; kingdom Metazoa; phylum Arthropoda; class Insecta; order Hemiptera; family Phylloxeridae; genus Daktulosphaira; species Daktulosphaira vitifoliae. The sequence continues at coordinate 44,364,012 of NW_026099573.1, forward strand.
TTTTTTAATAATAGGATTATACTTAAATATTTTTATTTTTAACATAAAATAAAACTTTGCATTGTTTTCCGATAATTCAATTGTTTTATTAGAACAATAATTAAATTTGTAAAGAAAAAAACATAATTTACAATGAATAGTAATTAAAATGTTCTAAACAGCTTTGAGACTAAATAAATAGTTATACGATGATTAATTATATATATATAACTATTATTTATACTTAAAATATGATATATATTTAAGGAATGATCTTTATTTAGAATCCAAATAAAGTTTTTATGATATTCAATATTATTATTAATAGTTATTAATTATTAATATAACTAAAAATATTTTAAAATTTAGTAATTCAGAAGTCATAAATCATTAATGTAAAATGTAGTTAATCTAATACCACAAATAAAGAAATTTGTTAAAATAAAATATTTACAAAAAATATTGTTAATAGACTAGACCAACATAATTATTATATGCTATAATATTACTACAATTGTGAAAGTAGTCAGTGATGTGTCATTAAGTTGTGTAAAAATAGTATGACTAAAGACATAAAACCCTGTTAGTAATGGTTAAAAACATTTAAATTAAATTAAAGTTATAGAATAAATATAAAAAAAATCGTTATTGGTATTTAATTAAATTTTGAGTTTAAGAATATATATTGAAAATAAAAACAGATAATAAATGTTTTGTTAGCTAAATACTCATATTGATAATAGTGTTAAACATTTTATAATTATTAGGAAATGGATAATGAAAAACTTTAACAATACTAAAATGATCTGTGTCTTAATCATGTATTGCATATTTTACTAAAATTTAATATATAAAGGCCACTTAATTGAACACAAAATATGCTATCTAAGGGCATTTATATGAAAAACAAAACACAATAGTTAAATGGTAGATTATTAATATAAATATTAATTATTTTACAATATTTATACTAAAATAATTATTATATAGACATACATAAATTTGAATAATAATTTATTTACATATCTACCATGATTGTTAATATAAAAGATTAACTAGGCCTAATTTGTTCATAGAACACATTATATTTCTTTATATAACTTATTAATTATTAACTGAAAGGAGATGTTTTATGTATATAGCACTGCATTATATAATGGACATGTATTAAAAACACTTATTTTGATTGAATTATTGAATGGTGTTATAAATAATAGTATAAGCGGAGTGAAAATTATCACAATTTTACTTTTTTAAATATTAAATAGTAATTTGAATTAAATTTTTTGGAAACAAAACCTTATCATTAAATTAAAATTATAAATGGAAGAATCAGAACAACATTTGTCATTTAACAAATAACAAATTGTAATAACAATTATTATAATATAGAAAGTGAAATGTTAATATTTTGAATAGTCTTTCTTTCACATTACTGTTTACGTAAACAATATTAAGCAAACAAACAACTCAACCATTGAATTGGATTAAAAAATATTTTTTTTCAAGAAAATTAAGCCACAAATAACAGATATAATTTTTTTTTAGATTTATAGAAGAATTAATGATTTAATACACCCATATAAAATATTTTGAACCTAAGAGTATATTAGTAACAAAAATTAAATTTCAATGAATAAACATTCAATATTAAGTTAATTAGTTTCATTTTTAAAATAAAAATTAAGATTTTAAATGACTGTTAAAAATTACTTAAATCAAAATTTAAAATTTGCCCAAAACTGAGATTAATCAACAATTTACAAAAATTTACCAAAAGATTTGTAGTTATATACATTAAACTAAAAAAGAATAACTTGAAGATTCATGGTGACACGAAATATTAATCATGGAAAATAAATAAAATATAACTTACAGGGAATCACAAATAACAGTCAAATGTACTGAATGATAACAATTAAAAATAGAAAATAAAAAATGACTAGTTTGTGTTTTATCAAATGCAAAAATAATACTGCTCAGAAATTTGATAGAATTCTAAAAATATTGTATCTAAGATTAATTTAAACAAATAATTAACAAAAAACACTGGTCAGATCCATGATTATAATTGATCCTGGACTAGAAAAAAATTGGTATTCAGTTAAATCTAGTGGAAGAATTTTTTTATCCATACACATTCTACATTAATATTTAAACAATTTATTTTAAAAAATATTGGTAGAAACTATATATGTCTTATATAAATAGAAACATTCATCCATTTCTTCAGATTGTTTACTTGATAATTTAACCAGTTATAAGCTCTAAAAAACAATGATTACGTAATAAAATTTTGTGGGAGTTATAAGTATTTGATAATAGTTATTATTAGGTTATATTATTAGATAAATATTTTTAAATATATTTAGCTATTTATAACTAGAGTAAAAAATTAACTAAGTAAAGTCTTGTAGAAAAGGTCAGAATATAAATGCAGATTAATTTTTGGTTATAAAGGAAAGTTCTAAAATAAGTGTGTGTTTTCTAACTTTTAAAGAAATTACCTCAATATGTAGAAAAAATTGACTAAACCTTTTACCCATGTTATCAAACAAATTATTAGTAATAATATTATAATATTATGTTGATTAAATCTGTTTTTGAACAATGGAAAATAAGTAGAAAAAATACAACATAGAATTTTAATCGGTAACCTAAATACAATGTTATCATATTATTAATATGCAAAAATATAACTTTTATATACTTTTGTTAGGTTAAAAAACCGAGTGTGGATGAGGAAACAACATATAATTATATAATAGTTTTAAAACTATTCAATAAAAATTATTTAAATATTTGATAGTTCATGATAAAATTAAACTATTTTTTAATAATATTTTATTGAAATATTCAAGAATCCTAAAATTAATTTTATAAATGTATAAAGTCCAGAGCACTAATTATGACTAAGTTATAATTTTTTCCTGGATTTTTAAAAAAAAATTCTATTATATGTAATTTGAACTTACCAAAATTAAGTATGTTTATTAGAATTGTCTATTGTAGTAGAAATAAATTTGCTAGGGTTGAAATCTAAATTAACAAAAGAGAAACCTTGAAATTCTTCTTGATTAATTGATAGAGTAACATCAACGGGTACAGGAGTTAAAACTGGTTCTTCTTTCGTGAATTCGGCATCAAAATTCAAAGCATCTTTTTTGTTTTTCTATTATAAGAATAAATAACAATTATTTATGTTTGAAAATAATGTAATATATATATTTAACACAAAACATATACAGAGGTGAGTCACAAAAATATGAAAAATTCAATAATTTTTAATCTAGTAAACACTTTACGTTACTTTCTTTTTTTTTAAAAATTGTTAGACTTTCAGTCTATTGTTTTAGAAAAATAAACAATATTCTTTCATTAATGAAAAAAATATTTAAGTCATTTTGTAAAATAAATTGTATAAAAAAATTTCTTATTAATGTTTCATAGTTGAATTTCTAGAGTATTTTTTATAAATAATTTTTAAAAATTGGAATTTTTTAATCTATATTTTATGGTGATACAGCTGCCAAAGATTGATAGATGATCATCAGAATAGTACTGGATATTACATTAAAAAAATGAGGCACATTACAAAATTGATTAGTTACAACGACTCAAAGCGTTGTAGAAACAAACATTATCACTACGCTACTGTCCACTTATTTTTTATATATCGATAAACTTTTGTTTAGGTTAAATAATGTAGTATTTGGCTGAGGGAAATGTGGTACCGTTTCGATAATACAAAGAAAAATATAGACATTTATGCTATTTAATAACATTTATTAAAAAGCAACATTAGTCTAGGACTCAATTTTACAATTATTTTTCATATGGAATTAATTTTTGAAACTTGTATTAAACTGATGCTATAAATTTAAAATAATAAAACAAACAAAAATATTTGCTTATTTTCAAAAAAAAAAATTATTTATGTGACTGTTAAGTCCAATTTATACAGAGTGATATTTTTATTATAACCCACTCAATTATACTTATAGAATAAAAAAAATTTAAACACGTTTTTTTTGGTTACCTTTATTTTTATTTATTCTTGAATTATTAGCTATGTAATAATTTTTAAGTTCATCCCTTATTCGTTGTAAGGGTATCAACTTAGTTTTTTTTTAAAAGGACCACATATTTTGAATTTAAAAAATTGTTTAAATTATTTTTATTCTATAAGAAATTGAGTGAGTTATGATAAAAAAATCATTCTGTATTTTAATTTTAAACTAATTTTATTTCATCATATATCTTATGATAATAATACTAACTATTTTTGGTTTAAATGGTGGTTTAACTCGTCGACTTTCTAATGCTTCCCAATCCAATTCTCGGAAAAATGGATGAATTCTTATAGCAGCTTCCAAACCATCAGCCACAACACAACCTAAGCGTTTGTTGCGATTTTTTGTCATAAACTATAAGAAATAATTTATTTCATATACATCAATTATTTTGTATTAATTTTAAGGTGACTTTTATGTTAGTTGAGTTATGATATAGAAAACATATTTTAGACTGCAATTTTTTATGAACTAGTAAAATTTATGATATTCTGTTGTAGTTTCATAATAGATTAAAGCCTCTTTTTTTAATAAAAAATGTTTCTCTAATAATGATCTTTATGTAGTACAAAATTATTTATGAAACTCCTGAAATATCACTGAAAGTGTACTTAATACAGAAGTGTTTTATACAAGGTGTTCTGTAAGTAAGGAAACAAGTCAATTTTCACTAACAATAAGAATAGAAACCCCCGTTTCCTTATTTACTGAACACCTATATATTTTTATGATTATTAAACAATAAGTACCCCTTTTAGAATTAAGACTGCTTCTTTACTCAGCCAGACCGGATAAAGAACATCATCATGTAAAATTGATTCAAATAGATCATCTTCATTATCAGCTTCAAATGGTGGTTGTCCAGCCATCATTTCATACATTAATACACCTAAAGCCCACCAATCAACACTTGCACCATAGTTCAACTCTTGAAGAATCTTAAAAACAAAAAATAATATTACCAGACACATATTTTTATTTTTTTAATATAAAATGATCTATCAAAAAAAATATATATATTTATACTTCAGGAGCAATGTAATCTGGAGTTCCACAAAATGTAGTAGTAGTAACACCATCAACAATGCCTTCTTTGCACATACCAAAATCAGCAAGTTTACAATGCCCTTCATTGTCCAATAAGATATTATCCAATTTTAAATCTCTGATACAAAAAAAAAATCAACCATTTAAATTAATGAAAAATGGGTTTTAAAGTTTTATTTAAAAAATCTTATTTTTAAAACATTATTTTCTAGAATATTAATTAAATTACCTATAAACAACACCATGTCTATGAAGGAATTGTAAAGCTAATGTTACTTCAGCTGCATAAAATCTAGCTCGAGGCTCATCAAATTTTCTTGCACGTTGAATTTGAAACATAAGATCACCCCCATTTACATACTCCATAACAAAGAACAATCGATCCTATAAATAAATAATTATAGAAAAAATTATGTTAAAAAACAAATAAATTTCAAGTATTTACTTTAGTTTGAAAACAAGAATGTAATGCAGTCAAGAAAGGATGTTTAGCAGCAAGGGCTAAAATTCGTTTTTCAGTCATTGTACAATCAACGTCATCATCTTGCACTATAACATCTTTTTTCAATACCTACACAAATACAAATAAAATTAAAAAATTATAAAATAAATAATTAACAAAATCTAGCAAAACTAATCTTAAAAAAGTTTATCATACTTTTACAGCATAGATTTCATCAGTGCCTTTCTTTTCTGCTAACATAACTTTACCAAAACTACCTTTGCCCAATACTTTTATAAATGTAAAATCTGTTACATTCATTTTACGACTATTCAAATTATAACAGCTTAGACTTTGATTCACTAAAAATATTTCATTTTATTTTTTTATCCATTTAATTTATCAAATATATTTAAAGGTTATTTAGGTAAGAGAGTTTCTCTTACTTTTTGAAGATTTTTCTGAAATGCGTTTATTAGTTTCTGATTGGGAATGCTTTTCTGACATGATATTCAAAATATTGGAAGCTTGATGACTTAAATCACGGTGTAAATTAGTACCACTACTACCACTGCTTATACTAAAACTACCATTTCCAGCAGGCCAGTCCTATATAAGAATATTACATTTAATTAATTGAAGTATTTCTTGATCTTAAATTTAAAATAATAACTAATTATGGTTTTAAAATATAACTTACCACATTTTTACTGAGATTAAGCCCGCAACTTCGTAAAGTATCAGCCATCTCACGAGGATTAATACCACAGTTATTTGCAACATTTTTAACACAACGTCTATGCACATTTAATGTACATACTAGAAATAAAATTTAACAAAATTAATCACAGAAAAAAGTATAACTTTTACAGGATTTTCATACAACTTTAGAAAAATATATACTATGTAATTTATTAATATAACACTTACCAATTTGTTGTTGAATAATGATTTTTTCATAAAAATATATTATTTTAAATTTGATTAATTTTTATAAACTATAGTAAATATTTAAGTTTGTCAAATAAAAAAATGAAAATTATAAAATTACAAACTAGTCAGAAATTATTGAAACCATTCTTTATCTAATAATTAAAAATAACAGGTTCCTATTTAACTTTTGAATTTTACACATAACATTTATCCGAAGAAATATTTTATTACAATAAACTTAATATTATGGTTCATAAAAATAAAACAAATTTTTTACTTCACACATTTTTATGATAAAATCAATATTCAATGAAAATTAGGATAATATTCTTAATAAATCACATTTAAATTTTAATATTTTAATAATGTTCTACAATGTTATTAAATGGAACAAGATTTTTATTTTGTAGTTGAAGTTTTTATTAAAAATGGTTAATATACTAAAATAATTGGTTGTTAATATATTTGATTTATTTATTTATATTGGGGTTGTTGCTACAATACCACATAATATAAAGTTCCTAATTGTTCAAGACAGACTAAACTAATCATAATCATACATCAGGCACCTAGAGCTAACAAAAAATTAATTATGAGATAATTGGAATTTAAAAATAACTGTTATCTTTAGTAATGATATAATCACATATATGTGATACAAAATATATATTACATCATTGTAATGCCGACTAGGCTTACATCATTGACACAGTGACAAGTATTACTACAGAAGGGCAGACTGCACACATAAACACTTTTGGAATTCACGTCTACTGTGCTATAATACTAATATCCTAAATAACAGTTGACTATTTACCATCATCGCAACCATTACTCTTTTGTCTTATATTAAATTTAAATTAGCTACCACAGAAATAGTGTGTGTGTGTCGCCGTCAGCTCCCTGTTGGATTATTATCATCTCTAGATGTCTAGCAGACATCTAGAAAATCTGTTTCTGTTCAGAAACAGGAAATCAATGTTAAAAAAAACTAAAATTTTAAAAATCCACTGTAATCATTACTTAAAAAAAGTAAATCTCAATTTATCAATCATGCACACATTTTTATGTTCATTCCTTATTTATTGTATAGGTATAAGTTTAATTTTTCTAAATATGAACATACACATTGAACTAGCTTTTATATTAATAATAGTCATTTATCATAATGATCATCTAATTAAAAAGAAAGCTAACCAATAACAATTTCTGGACCAGTTTTTCATACGTTATTAATACTTCTATGCCTACTTAGGTGTCCAGAAATATCCAATGATAAAAAAAAAATCTGTGGCTCACCATCAGACATTGCTTTAAATTGTTAATAATTTCCAAAATACTGATTCAATTAGATACTTATCTAATAGATAATCTTGTATATACTATACATGTTCTGATTAAAAAAAAAAAGGTGATTCTATGGTAAGGCATAAGGAATAAACATAAAAACTATTTTTTTCTTTCTCTTTATGACAACTACTTGGGGTTGGCCACTCTTATTCTAAACTTCCACTTGACACGAAGTCAAGTAACCTAGGCAGATAGATTATCCACATGAGGCCTATTCAGGACTCCTCATACTTTTTGACAAAATTTTACACTGACTGTTGATTTGATGTTACCTTATTATTCACCTCTTACGACAGGCCAAGGGACAGTGGAAGTATTCTTATCCCCTATCCACAGGGTTAGGGGTATATTATTCATAAAAAAAGTGAGATAGAAATAATATGTATCATCCATAAAAATTAGACAGAAACACTTCAATTATAACTTCATTACTTTTTCTATTTAATTGAGATTTTATTTTTAATTAAATATTGTTAGAGTAATCATTAACAAACCTTCACATTGTAAACCTTGTCTATAAATGCCATAAAGGAGAGAACCACAATGATCACAGAATGTAAATATTTTATAAGTGTGTGGTTTGAATCTATGAGGAACATTGACACTAAACCGTTGAGATTGATTACCTTGATTCAGCTGTAAAATATTATTTCCAATTAAATTTAAATAAAAAATATTTTAATATTTTTTCTAGAGTAATTTTTATTTTTTTGTACTTTATGAATCATATGATTTTTTACAAGTTTATATGTCTAAGAGAGATAAGAGAAATATTATATAAATTAGGTGCGCAACTACGTTCTCGCTGTTTTTATTATAAAAATTCAACTTTATTGTGAAAAAATAATTACACGTAAATCATTCAAAGTATAGCCCATTGCTAGCTATTGAATCATTCCCATTGCATGAAATCATTTGAAGATAGCTAGGTGGTTAACTCCTAATACCAAAGCCTAGTGTTTCTGCGATCCTCATCAAGCAATTTCTTTAATTCAGCATCTTCGTAGGTTTTTGGCATTCCTTCAACATTAGTCATCAACATCAGAATCACCGTTCTTTAAATAGCAGAACTAATCACAACACATTGTAAAATAATTCTTAAGAAATAAGAAAAGAAAAACTTTCCGCAAATGACAAATATTTGACACATAAAGATATTTTCACAGAACTAAAATTATATGACACCACATTAAAATCACTAACAAAGGGGTTTTTTACCATATGTCTCAACTTGGTTAATGACATTTTAGAAATGTCAAAATCAACCAGCACTTAATGCTGGACCCATCTATTGACAAACAGCGAGAACTTAGTTGCCCACCTACTATATATGTATTATTAAGAAATATCCTCCTATTATTTTAATTTACAATACTCACTTCTTTTTTTCCAAAACCTGGACATATTGTCACTACTTCCATATGACAACGTTTATGAACAACACATGTGCAAACTGTAAAGAAATACTAAATTATTGAAAAATTATTTAAAATAAATTTTTTAAGACAAATTTACATGCAAAAGAAAATTGTATCATTTTTATTGGAAGATTAATTTAATTAAAATAATATATTGTAGTTATTTCCATAATTAAATAAAAACATAAATAATACATTTATTATAGAGTTGAGAATTGAGAGCCAAATTACTTTTTGCTAATTTATTTTAAATAAATAATTTTAATATGAATGAAATCTATTACCTTGACACTGATAACCTTGTTTTCCAAATCCCCTGAAAAAAAATAAGTATAATTTTAGAAAAAATTAATTTTTACTTGAAATTAAAACTGTTATTTTTTTTAATTAACTTAATATTACCAAATAAAATTACGACAATGTGAACAAAATGTTGGTTGTCTGAGAAATGTAGCCATAAATTTGTGCCCGTTAACTTGATGAACTCTTCTCCTCATAGCACCTCGTCTTCGATTTAATAAACCTTGACGTTCTTTGAACTCTGAAGGACGAGTAGGTAAATCTATAAAAAAAATAAGTATTTTCAAACATTTAATACTCTTTATTAAAACACATGTGAAAAGTAAAATAGATGTATATATATTATTAAAATCTTAAACTAAAGATTTTGAAATTAAATACTATAAAGGTTATCTTTACCTTTGGAGTTCCATTTTAAATCAATACGAAGATGCAGTTTTCCCTGAGGCTCTAAATCCACCTAAATAAATAAAATATATATATATATTAATTTGTATATATATATATAATATATATTAAATACAAAATATAAAATCTGAGTGTAGTGTTGTTACTTTTTATTTTAATGCAAACATAAGGTATTAAAAATTTTAAAAAAATAGATAACTATTAAAACTATATTTAATCTTTACAATTTTTGTTTGACCAATTCAAAATATGAGATTAAAAAAATGTCAGACCAACCCGACAATGTTGAAGAGACAGGAACTTAAAATTTGAAATAAATAAACTTTAGAAAAACGAAAAATATATATAAGTTTAATACCATAACTGATAAGAGATATACAATTACATATTTATCAATTTTTCTGTAACTGAAATAAAATATCTAGCTTAATTATGTAGACAAAAACATATCAGTATTTTTAGATAATTATAATAAATATTATTGCACGTTTACACAAACTAATTTTGGAGGTCAAAATACTTCCCATCAGTGTTGAATTCACAATTTTTTTTTTTTAAGTAGCTCTATGCATTGGTGTAAGAAATGTAAGGAGAAAATAAATGTTACCATATTTTGATGAAATTACTACTACTACAAAAAATAAAACGTAGCACAGTGGCACAGACTGTGCCGCACAGTATGGATATAGAATAGTCGGGATGAGTATAGATGAAATATGACAGTGATTTTAAATATTGTAATTTTTACGGAGAAATAATAAAACATGATAAGTAGTTTATTTTGTCATTTCTATGATAAACATGTATACAAATTTTTTTTTTACTTATGAATGATTGCATTAATCAACAAGGAAATTTCATCGGAATCAAAAATATAATTTTTTAAATCAACTTTACTCACAGTTTTCAAATCTAAAATTAGACTTTTTCTATCACAGTTTTGATATTATTACTTATTATTAAAAATGAGTATTTACATATAAAAAAATAATTAAAAACGAAAAAAAAATTGTTTTAAATTATTATTCATTTAGATTTTTAATATGTTAAAAATAATCATTGCTAAATATTAATTTTAACCTACTTTTTTCGTCCTTTAAAGTTGATTTTTGTGAAAATTTATAGTAAAAAAAGTTAAATTTATTACCATGACTTTTAGCTCCACTTGCAAGTTTGAAATTAACATCATTAAATAAAAAAACTTTATAAGAAATAAAAAAATGGTATTGTTAAAACTAATATGCAGTCAGAAAATTTTATAATTACTATTTACAGTAAATTTATTAGAAAAGATCAATATTTTTTTGCATTTTTATCGTAATAGATCACTTAAATAGAAATCATAGTAATATAATTTCTAGTTGAAATCTGTTATCATATCAAACCTAATTCGACAATAAAATTTAAATAATATTAGAAATAAAAAGCTTTTTATTTGATAAAATAAATTTTTAAATTTGTAATTTTTGGGGGGTATTTCCTCCATTTACGGGTAAAGACGGAATTTTTTACAATTTTTGAGGGTAATGTCTTCGACTAGATACGATTTATGATCTTTTGACGTATTGTTCATCAATATTGGTCCAGTAAAAGCTGAGAATAAGTGGAAACAGACACAAAAAAATAAATAAATAAAAAAAAACACATCATAGTAAAATTAATACCATCTCAGCTTTGCATCGAAGCTAAAAAAAATTGTTACAGTACACTTGCAGTTTGTGTTTAGCTTCAATAATGGTAACATTGTTCTCGAAATACGTATCCGTAATTTTTTAATAATATTAGCCTCAAATGATAAATTTTTATTGTATACTTGGATTTAACACTGCCTCCTCTCACTCTCAATATTTTATAGTAATGAGTAGTAAAGAAAACACATTGTTTTTCTACAATAATTTCGACGAAAAATATTTAAAAATTTCTCTTCAAAAAACGTGAGAATATTTAAATTTTACAACATTATGCCATGTAATACAAATTATTTTAAAATTATAGTTCATTATTATTTTTTTTTCTAAAAAATGAAAAAATATTAACATTTATATTTTGTTTGATTTGTTGTGTAATGATTGAATAATACATGATAATAAAATAACACTTTGAATGAACACATTGACACAGGTTCCACGAAATCTATAGTTACACCTAACTGAACATTTTAAGGTAAATTTTATTTTTGACAAATTTAATCACATCGATTCTTTTATAAAAGCTTGAATACTGTTAATTTGTTCGAATTAATGAAACAATGAATACGAACTGATTTGAAAAGAAGAGATTTTCTTACCTCAAGCTAGAAATAAATAGTGAAACATATCAATAATTAATAAGTAAATATCTTCTTACCTGTAGAATATCATAATTTTATTTTAATGTGTTTATAGTTATATGTAAAGTACTAAAATTAACTGGTAAAATACAGCGTAATACTACATTTTACTTGGATACATTAAAAAATCTGTACGTTAGGATCAATATTTAAGAGCATAATAAGGGACGTAAAAAGAAAGATACCCAGAGCAAATTATTTTTGTTAAATTGATATGTTATTATTCTAAATACAGCAAATTACTACATCTAGTGTTCGACAACTTATTTTTTATGAGTAATCGGTCAGTTAAGATCTTCAAGCACATATGTATAGAGGCATTATACGATCGTGATTTTAATCACTAACAGATATCAATCTATACTAATCTCAAATATGCTTCATATCCAATAGTCGCATTAATTAGTTAAAAAGTTAAAATTAAGTTGAAATATTGATTTTTTTAACTTTTCAACTTAAGTAGTTAGTTATTTTTCTAATAAACTTTTTAACTTAATTTTAATTTTTCGTCGAAATAACTTAGCTTTTTTTCAGTTAATTAGTCAAAATAACAGTTAAGCTGAATTCGAAATTTCATAAAAAATGTGTGTCTTTATACGCTGTGTATGTAGTTTAATTAAAAAGTATGTCGAATAAAAGAGGTATATATATATAGTATTTATCATAAAAACTGTATTGATTCATACATTTTTTAAAAAGTTATATCAGATTAAAGTTAAAAAAACCCAGCACAGGGGGGTCACGGCACAGTGGTGACGTGGCATAGTTGGATCAAGTATAATGATATCTGACAGTGATTAAAATCACTATAAAAAAAAAACGCTTCGATGCAAATCTTTAGATAGTGTTTAATTTTTAAAAATTGGTGGATTATTGAAAAAGCTACATGATCTGCTATTTCCTTATTTATAACCTGATTGAGATAAAGTATGTCAAATGAAAGAGGGATAGAAACATTATTTCTCATAAAAAAATTGTATTGATCCATACACTTTTCAATAAGTTATAGCATTATAAAGTTAAAAATGTAAAAAATAAAATCAAGTATTTTCACACGAAAATAGCATTCGGTAGCCATTTTCACCACGAAGACAAGTCCAGAGGTCAAATTTATTTTTTTCATAATAAAGTATATTACATTAGCTTTAATTTAAGATATATATAAAAGTGTCAGACTTTCCGGAACACTTTCAAAAGTTAAGTTAAAAAAGTTAATTTTTTGTAAAAATTTCGAAAATTAGCGATTTTTAAATTTGTAATTTTTTTGGAGGTTTCCCCCATTTACGGGGAACTAGGGAAATTTTTGAGGGTAATGTTTTTGACTAGATACTATTTGTGATCTTTTGACGTATCGTTAAAAGATATCGGTTCGATAAGAGCTGAGAAAAAGTGGTAACAGACCCAAAAGAAAAAAAAAAATCATAAAATTATAGTAAAACCAATACCTTCTCAGCTTCGCATCGAAGCTAATATAAAATCAAGAATTGTTTGAAAACGGCAGCTATTTTTATTATAAAGACAAGTCCAGATGTCGAATGTTTTTTTTTTTCAAATTCAAGTAACTTAATTAAATAACTTTTAATTTAAGATATGTAAAAAAGTGTTAGTATGAACATTTTTAAAAATTAAAAATGTCCCCCTATGGACAGGTATAGAGTAAGATTTTTACAAAAAAAATACCAAATGATGGCAACTATTTAAGGTATCTAAATATATACTCATATATATATGTGTCGATTTTTTCTTTTTTTAAAAATAATTGGGAGTTTTAAGAAAAAAAAGTTAAAAAAATTACTGATTTTTTAGATTTCTCCCATTTATGGGGAATGAGGAAAATGTTCTCAATTTTTTAAGATAATGTCTTCGACCAAATACAATGTGTGATTTTTTGACGTATCGTTGAAAAAAATAGATTCAGTGAGAGTTGAGAAAAAGTGGAAATAGAAACAAAAAAAAAAATACTTAATAGTAAAATTAATACCGTCTCAGTTTTGAATTGAAGCAAAAGTGGAATTTTTCCTATTCTAAATAATATATTTTTCATTAATATAATTTTCTGAAATTTTTCAGGGTGGGGATTTTTGAAATTAAAGGCTAATTGCACCAGTGTTGCTCATTATAAATTAGAAAAACCAGAAAAAAAATATATGTGACTTTTAACTGATTTTTTTTTCAATTACTGGTTTTAAAGATAGAACAGTACGACTAACACCAAAATGTACAAAACGAATAAAAATAATTTTTATTATCATTAATATTTTCTTCCTATTCAATTTTAAAGTTGAAAATCGATTCATAATACGACAATATGGAGTTTAAAACAGCAAAGAATAATTTCTCTATTTTAATGTTATGTTTTTTTTTAGAAAAAAGTATTTTTAAAAATCAACCGGTTTCATGTTTGAAATAGATATTTTTTCTATTAACTGTTTTGAATACCATATAAAGAAAGGGGCTTCTGAAATATCATTTTAATTTCGGTCTATAGCTTTAAGCAGCGAAGCATAATCTGATGTTAAATATAAACAGGCATATACTTATAAAAAAATAGTGCAGAAAGGAACATAAAATTCCTACTTTTCTTTTTCGCCTTAAAAAAAAAAAATTGTTTTGTGAGAGTACACTATTATTATTTGTTTTCTTATCTTTCCCACAAGATTAAAATTAAGGTTAAAATAAGTTTTTAATCAATTTTTATATTTTCCGTCCCCAAAATATTTTTTTGTGGCGATATTTTTTTCAAATTTCCTAAATCTTTGATAAATTATTTTCTAGAATTTACTGTATCCCGTTAAGTATAAAGTGATAATCTATTTAACAATTTTAATATAAAGCTACTATATACCTTATTTAAAAGATGAGAAAAGACAACATTAAGAGTATAAATTATGTTATTTAAAATAACAAACTATTTTTTCAAAAATAAATTTTTTGCAAATATTTTGACTCTTACGTTAGAAATTAAACTATTATTTTCTAAAGATTCTATTTCGGATTTCACTAGAATGGGCAAATTTTTAAACAATCTATCATCTTACAAAGCCGCTAACTTCACTCTTAGTTTATTTCCTAACTACTCGTGCCTTTCATTTTATATATACATTAAAAAACTTTTTCTAAAATCATTTTAACAATAACCAATAAAAAATGTTCAAAGAATTTTCTATAAAAGGTTCTTAGGAATTATAAGAAAAAATTATATATATCAATCAATTGTATAAAAAAATTCAGTAAAAACTTTATTAGCCGCAGCTGTTAGGACTGAAATGATTTTGGTTTTTCAACATTTTTTACCATATTAAATAAGTTAGTTGGCCTACATAACATTTTTTTCAAAAATTTGTAAGATAAATAATCGTTGAAACCGTAAGTGTTAAGAAATAATCGCTTAAAAACCAAATTGAAACTTTTTTAAAGTCCATTAAGGTTTGAAAGGTAATCATATAATATTTTTGATTTTTGTAATTATTTTTTCAACAGGCACTAAAAAAAATTTGATATAGATAAACTAATTTGATAAATACAAGAAAAATTGCCGAAAACTGAAATTTTTCGATCGCAGTGCCAAAAACAGGATCAACATAATTATTTCCTTCAACTTAAATTTATAGATTTCAAGATTACATACAAACAATTTTTGGATATGTTAAAAACTAAAATATAAACATTATATACAAAATAATTAGAAATATTTTTATTATATTTTAAGGCTTGAATTGTTTGAATTACATGTTTTGTATTTAACGATGGAGTAATAATCTATGTTAAATTTGATTATGGTTATAGATAAAAGGGAGAGTTTGTTCAAATGGGGTTTCTTTTTATCGAATAAAAATTCATTGTTTTTACATTTCTTAGATTATTATAAATTAGATTTTAACGAGGAACGGGCTTGCTCAAAGTATCCTGCGTTCAGCAAATATACGGATCAATCGACCCAGTTATCACTAAAATTTAGACTGGGGCAAATATTTAAGTGCCAACCCCCAAATAACGCCCCATGTTATTTTCGTATGTTACATTGACTATGTGCAAGAACAATCGCTTAGAATGAAAATGCAATTAAAAAGTTTTGAGAAATTTATAATAATTATTATGAAATAATCTAAACATTCTAAAAATATACATATAACCGACAAAATTTGTTTCTTGAGTAATATTTTGATAAATTTTGATTTTCAAGACCTGTTTTTTAGAACATATATAGAGTATTTACTAAAAAATGTTCAACATGCATAGGATTAAATGCTTTTAAGTATCCTTACTTTAGAAAAAATTTCAATTAGTGTCTGAACAATGTAGATAATAAAAACTTATCTACACAAGGGTTATATAATATTTTTCCTCAAAAATAAAACGTATTAAATAAGTTTAATAATGAATTTTCATATGAAATATTCTACTATATTTGTAAAATTCAAGAGTACGCACAAAAAAGATAACTGAATAATATAAACACTTTTATTCGCTCTAAGATCAAAGTCTCGTCATTTTTCGAAATTGGAGTAAAGACATTCAATTGTACAGATATAATTATCAACGAAAACAGGAAGGAGCTGCTCTAATGATTCGGTATAAAATAATGAAGCATGACTAGTTGAATTTTTAGTTTATCCTAAATATCCCCTTTAATTACATCAAATCAAAATAAAAAAGACGATATTTTAATTTTAAAAAACTATCCTAAAACAATATATCTAATTCCTAAGAAACTAATGTAACCTTATCATGAAATTTTATACTTTTACTACATTTACTAAATTCTAAAGTATTTTTTTATACATTTTCAACGTTAAAGTTTCAAACAGTGATTAATCCACGAAGCCCAAATCTTATTTTTTTTTAATGTAATTAAATTTTTTTATATTACCATATGAGTGCGCTAAAACATATTAAGTTAAAATCATCATCACAAAACCCTTGAATACAAATGTGCATAAAGATAATTTGATTATTCACACGTTTCCCGATTGTTGATAATTTCAACATGAATAAAAATTACCTAAGTCGACAGAAAAACTTTTTAGTTAAACAAATGTTAAAATGTAAGTCAGTTGATCAAATTGACTTGGTTGTCCCTAAAAATAAACACGACTACTACATCCTTGTACCTGAAGAATAATATATTTTGTATTTATAAAAAATACTTCGTTTTGATCTATGCTTTTTTCAAAGTTTTAGCAATAAAAAAAATATCCAAATCCAGCTTATTTTTACAATAGATGTTTATTTTTTCATGATAATGTTCTCTAAATGCAGAGATTATGGGCAATATTTTTAAATTTTAAGATTAATATTACGATTAGAAATCATTTTTTATTCTCTTAACATATTAATAGTTTTATCAGTTATGTCTAAGTATTTATGTTGGTAAAAAACAATAATTATAAAACCAGTAATCTCTTAGCTTCACATCAAAATTAAAAAGGAAGTATACTAATTATAGCAAAATGATGTCAGAGAATTATATTCAAGGATAACAAGTTTTTTGAACACTATATTAATAATATAGAAATTATATAATTATATTATAATAGTTATATAATTCTATTAAATAATTAATTAATTCAGATTTATAAATTTTCATTTTCAGAAAAAACTGTTTAACTAAGTGGTTCATGAGTATGATGCAACCAAGGTGATTATTAGAAGGCTATAACCCCCCAAAATGTTAAACAATGTTTGAATTTGATTAAATAACAATGTAGAACAAAAAATTGTATGATGAGCAAAAAAAAAAGGTAATAAGTAAGTGTTTAATGGACAACAGTTATTATGGGTAATTGTTATCCAGATTTGTATTCTGAACTAAATTTAAAATTATAAATTATAGTATCAATATTATATAAGTGATAAAAATTTTCTTCTTTAAAATGTTAACGTTTAAAGAAATGGCAAGATGTTAAACAAACATTTGTGATAAGATAAAATAAAAAATAATTAATTATCTGTCTTTATCTAATAAATATATTTTTTACGCAGTATGGGGATCTATACCAAACATGACTTATAATTACCAGTAAAGGGAAGATTCAATACCCCTAACTTTCTGGTTGTGCCACTGTTATATGTAGATTTTTTATTATGTTCATAATATTTTTATTAGAAAATGTATATACATCTAAAGCTGTAGGTTTTACTGTTACTGAAGTCAACATAAATTACTCAGTTACTCTAGCACCCAATTTTTTCCATATACACTGTAGAATTCTACGTCTTGTATAAAGGAAAAAAAAATGAAGCTTTCAAATTACCTAAAGAAAACGCTATCATCATAAGTGATCATATGCTCTTTTATCTTAAAAAAAAATATTTTCCACAAAACAAACTAATCCAAGAACTCACTTCTAACTCAAACAAACCAATAACCTTCATATGGATTCCATCATATTGTTAGATAATCAATAACAAAAAAGTTTTTGTAGCTGCAAACAAGCAAACAAGCAAAAATCAATAATTTAAATATCAAAGTCAAATTAGCACCTCTGAAGCAATACATGAAATTAAAAATAAAATAACAGAGTTGTAGCAATCATACTAGGAAAATGTATCACTTCCAAACTAAGAAACATTAATAAGAGTGTACATAAATTTTAACACAATATGAACTGTAGTAAAAGAGAAAACAAAAATGTAACGAAACATAGAAATAGGATATGTTCACTTGACCCACTCTTACTTAATCAATTGAACAAGTCATAATCTACTACTTTAAATACATAAATATACATTAACAAAAAAATTAATATTTTACTCTAATTTTAATTTAAATATTAAAAAAAAAAAAAGAATATTTGTTATGTTTAAATAAACCAGACATAGAGTCTAGAAGTATAATTTAAAGTATGAATTTTATTTACATTAAATAATATTATTAAAATGGTATTTATATATATATATAACTGTGGCATCATAGGCATTGGTTCACAGTTAATATATTTTGTTATTTATAAGAGTTTGAAATGGTATTTCTAATTAAAATACCCTTACATATTTATTTAAATACCTATATCAATATAAATAATTATATAGAACTTTATGAGATAATTCATTGCTAAAAAACAAGTTAGGAGAAAAGGTACAAATAGTACATTTATGGGAATGCTCAATGAAATTTTCTCACTCATTAATATTTTTATAAAATCATGAATATAATTTTTCAAAATTTGGAAGTACTGAGTATCTAAAGCACTTACTATATGTGCCTATACAAAGTATAATGTAAAGGTAATCTTTAGAAAAATGAGCTAAAATAGTAAGATAGTAAAGATTGAAGGAAATTTTGTTTACAGAATGTATCAATAAATTTTAATTATTTATTTTTAATAAACTTAACAAAAAAAATTTATTTAGAAAATACTCTTTTTCTTCCTCGCCTTAATCCCAACTACTTGGGGTCGGCAAAATACAATTATGTAAATATATAAAGATAATATAAAAGAGTAATTTTTGAAAATTTATTATTTCCATTTTTTAATTTTATAGGCTAATTGAAAAAACAACTGTATTAAAAAAAAATATGTATTTTTCTACAAATTAATTTTAGGTAATGCAAATGCATTAGTTTCTCTAATGCACATAATATTTTTGTAAATTAAAAATATGTAATTTAACTATTTTTAATTAAATTTTCTTGGAATCAGTTTTTATTACTTAAGTTCTATCAATCAAAGTAACAAGAACTGTCATTATCTTTTCTACAAAGAGCAGATAGTACTCTATGAATCGTTTAATCATTTAAATAACTATTTAATTAAAATATATATATACATACCCAAAATTCTTGATCTTCAGATTTTTCTCGTTGTATCAACTCACTAAATGATATTTTACAATTAGCAACAAATAAATCTTCAATAACAGCATCATGAAATACAGTTAAACCCAATTTATTTGCTTCATGCACATCTTGAGTAAAATACTCATTCCATACAGGGTCATAAGTCTTAGGAATTGTCTGAGACCGTAAAAGGATGTTATCATCTACATCTATGCTAACATAAGCATCAAGCAATGGATCTTCAGGTTTTAGGAATGACATATTTTTAAGACGTGTTTGTAGATCAGTTGGTCTCAATCCAGATGCTTCACACAGTTTGATACGAATTGTACCTGTAAACTGCTGATCCATGGTAGGAATTGAATGAACTTCACCAATAGCACCAATACCTGGATCTTCTTTTTTATCTATTCCACTCATTTTAGCAATTTTTATTCCATCATCAATACCAATTTTTACAGATCATAATACAACAGTAGAGTGATAACGTCACAAAAAACATTATTTAACTAATTTTTTTAATTATTTATTACATTTACACAATACTTGACTAAGTGGCGGCGACTTAAGGCTAGGTGTCAAGAAGTTAACAGCACCAATACCAGATGAATTGAAATACGAGCAACAACATCGTCAAAACAATAATAATAATATTATTATTATTATTATTAGAACGCTAGAAATACTGTCTCAGCTAACAATGCCCGATGTTAATGATCGGTTCCACAGTAGCAATGTACTAACGACGACCGTCGCCGCCGCCTTTGAATTGATAATAGAATTTTTTGCCGTCAGATCAAACGCGAGTGTCCGTTTTCATCATCAGACTCCACAAACTATCTTTACTACATCCTTATTCGATGTAATTCACAATCGCGCACGCAACGTTTATATATACATAAATAACATACATGTTATAATACTAAAGTCCACAGATCAGTTAGAGTGCTAATGTGCTAGTGTTTGTATGTCGTGTAATATAGTGAGTGTACGACACAGGACTAAGGCAGCAAAAACGATTTTTCTCTAACTGTAGTATCAAGAAACTACAATCGATAGTGATACTACACACAATATTTACTTGCTTCGTTTAAGAATAAAGCGTACCATTTACGTAACTACAAGGAATAGAAAACACGGGTTTGTTTTACGGTTTGCTGGCGATACGTCATATCTGCGTTATCACATCCATAGTAAAACAAAACAAAAAAACAATCGATTTCGTACTTTTAATCGATAAAAGTCATAATGATAGTACTAATAATAATAATAAAAAAAAAAATGAAACAATCGACACCGTATTTGTAGTACTGATAACTACCACGAGACGCGCGCACCACTCTGTTTTGATATACAGACTAACCGAGTGGGTGTGCTCACCCCAAACGGCGCCAATCGAATATTATGTCTATAAATACTGCTTTAATACACAAGCCACTTAAGATGATTAACTGTAACCATGATTATCGAAAGCATCTATACTACATTTAATGTTCTTACTTTAAAAATCATTTATTAATAAATTATATGATAAACAATGAATAGATTTACTTAGATAATGAGGTTATTGCTTTAACTTTTTTGATCTTTCAAAAATATATAGTTAATTTTAAGACAAAATATATTCTAGTTTTCACATACATCAGAAAAAAAGCAGAGTAAAACCAATTGATTCTCAGCTACACCTAAAAGCTGAAATGTAACAATAATAAAAGGCGTACTAGGATTATAATTAAAATAACTTTTTAACACAAAAAAATCGATCCCGAAATGAGATATTATGTTTTTTTTTTTTTAATTGTTTTGAGAGGTCTGACAAATTGTAAAGTACATTAAATTATAGATTTTTTAAACGTACGTTATTGTTAATAAAAAAACAATTCGACAATTTAACCACTAAATAAACACTGAAGCCAACATTTCTATAAGTTATTGATATTGTATATTACTTTGGTTATAGTATTCAAAGTTAAAAATTTAATAAGTAGCTTGTGTAATTAGTTTGATAATAATAGACTATAGTGCAATATATTACAATTTTAACTATGTTCTAAATTTAGCACTATCCCACGTGATTACTAATATGTAATCATTAGTTAATTTTCTTTGGTGCGTTAATTAAAAAAATAAAATAAAGAATTATGTTCTTTAAGAATGTTTATTTCTTCGTATATTTTTAAAATGATTTATCTGATATCTTATTCGAATTTGACAAAAAAATATATTTAACTCTTCTGTATCTAAAATTCTTTTTTTCAATTTTACGTAACTATTAGAAGACTTAGGTAATCTAAAAGAAATATTATTACTATTTTTCAAAAAAAGGAAATTTTATTAATTTTTTACTAAATTTGGATCTTACCAATAATAAAATTACAACAAAATTTCAAATTACTGATCTAGAGGTTTTTGATTAACTTTAAAATTTACTCTTCTCAAAATTTGTCATATTTTTGACATTTGTTCTTATTTTTGTCATTAAATATTTAATACTGATAGACATATTGTTTCCAATATTATTTTTTGTGGATTTTTCAGTTAAATAATTTTAATTTAAAAAATATTAATAAAAAAAAAATTTCAGATGTCTAAAAACCTTTATTTTTCTTATAAAATTAAATTTAATATGTTTTTTTGTTTTATAATAGCAAATATTTAAAGCAAAAAATAGTCCAATTAAATATATTAAAATTCAAAACATAAATTTTTCATATAATTAAACTTAAATATTTTACAAGACAAATATAAAATTAAAATTTTTTGAAAATATAACCTAACACAATAATATATTATTATTTATTTTATCATTTATATGTATAAATAATAAGAAAATGTTTAATTAAAAAAAAAAATTACACATTTCAAATAAAATCTTTAGGCAAATCAACCACTCCTAAATAGTTGTTAAATGGAGATCCTAGATATAATTTATCACCAACAATTTCAATATCACAGATATTAAGTATATCACCTTTGGTTGAATGAAAGCTTGATGTAATGACTCCATTCTCATTGATTTTAAGAATAGTAAGCATTTTATTTGGAAAAGAAATTGATTCAAAATGACCAACCTGTAAATTTATAATACATAAAATAAATTTATTTTAATTATAAAATAATTTTTTAATTTATTTAACTATTTAATTATTAAATAAATAAAAAAGATAAAAATTAAACTTCCATTGTTATTATAAATGAATAGGGTTTCTAATCCTTTACTATGTGTAAAATATTTCCTAAAAGAAAACTGAAGAAAAATAATTAAATAAATTAACTATTATAGAATTAGAAACATATTAAAATAACATAAGAGTTTTAAAATTAAAGTTTTATAGAATTTAATTTTTAAATTTCCAAAAACACTTTCAATCAATATTTATTTAGAAAAATAATACTTGCCCAGTGATAAGCTTTTTTAAAATAAATGTTTGGATAATAAAAGTCCATAGTTTGAAGAGTAAAATCTAATACTCCTAATAATTTTGCAAATATCATTCTTAAATTTGGATAGCTACCAATATCATCAAGATATGGTGTTCTGCTTATCACGAGTGGAACATAAAATGAACCTCTTTTATTTGACTTTAAATTGTCAGGCATTCCTGGTAATCCATCAACAAATATTTCACTTTTTTGAGCTTTAGGTCCTTTAAGATAATATCTGTTGAATTTGTGTTATTATTAAATAATAAATATAAAGAAATTAATAATATAAATTACTTGTGGATGCGAAATTTAAGAGTTTCAGCTACAATAATGAAAGATTCATCATCAGACAATGCAATACCATTTGCAAATTGTAGATTGTTAAGTAAAACTGTATTTTTTTTTGATTTAGGATCATATTTTACTAATCTGAAACAACAGAAATTTTAGTGAACAATAAAGTAAAATATTAGATGATATATTCAATGGTACCAGGATTCTGATAAATTTTTAAATTCTTATAAGTACTGGCATTTCTAAAAAAAATTATCCCTGCAAAATTTGAGACTAATCTGATAATGTTAATGTTTAAATTTGACTTTCTTTTTAAGTAATACTATTTGGAATAATTTAAGTGCATAGCATTGTTTCAACACAATGTAAAATGTTTTAAATTAAATAAAAGGTTTATTGTTAATATTATTTATTGTAATTTAGTGTAAAAATTAATTTTTAATAATAAATTCTGGTGCATAACAAAGATATTAATTGAGTTACACAAAAGAAAATTATTTTATGAAATTTTGAGATGTTTATTTTCTCAATATTTTGCTTTTTATTCTTTAAATATTGGTTTTAGACAAAAAATAAAAAAGTAAAAGACATTTGGGATTAAGTAAAGTGAAGTTGATATTAATATTAATTAATATTTGACAGTGATTAAAAACACTATCATAAAATGTTTTGACATGATTTTTAAACATATTAAAAAAAAAAGTATATTAAAATAAAGATACTTGTCTTAAATTTTACTGTTGAAAATTGTAATTTGATCCAAGTATTATTCAAATAGTTAGACAGGTTTATAATAAACCCCAAAAATTAATTCACTATCAAATATAGAGAGCAATTACTCATAGTAAAAGTCATTTAAATGTCTTCTTTCTTTTATAATCGTTTCAGTGGGAGCAGAAACATTGACTTCCCAGACATAAAAAAAAAAATGAAAAGTACAACCAATGGCTTCTAGCTTCTTATTGAAACTAAAAGTACTTTTTATAGAATATGCAACTTCTTATTCCAAACATCTTTTTGTATTTTTAATACTTGGTAAGTTATCAGAAATAGAAAAAAAAATATATTTACATTCTAATTTTAAAATTAAATCGCCATGTTTTAATGTTATCAGATTTGTCTTGAATTTCGCAGAGATAATTTTTTTATTGGTTATAATAAAATAAAAAAAATTCGAAATTTTGACAAATTCCTAGTAGTTTATGTACTCTCTAGATTTTTATTTATAAATAATAAATAACCTTTTAAGGTCAGATTTAGTACAACATTCTTACATTTTGAAAATACATCCTTGCCATTCACATAAGTGGCATATTCAAGGAAATATTAATACCTAAGTAAACTATTATATAAAATTGAGGTATGATATGGGAATGGTACTAGGTACCTGGTTAAGTTTGAAATAATTATTTTGAGATACCACTCATTTTAAACGAAAATTGACTTACACCACTTTAACCCCACATATGCAGATGTTATTTATTATTTCATTGGTATATTTGTGTTTTATTTTGGGCTTTTTTTTTTTTTATTTCATATAGCACAATGGTGAAAACAAACTAGAGGAAATACAAAATTAACATAAAAATAGAATTTAAACTTAAACATAAAAACAACAATAATTATGTGATAAATTAAATAGTAACTAATTTCTATCTCTATCCAAAATTGGATTTCAAGATTGTACAATCATTGACTGTCTATTTTTCTCCCTTGCATTTATTATTTTTTTACAATTTGTTCGTATACATTCCTCTACAATATGTCTTATAATATGAATTTGTCTATAGTCACAATAAGCTTAGTATTTTTTACTTATGTAGTAGGTATTTACTTCTACCCTGTTTTGTTTGTATCCTATTTAAAGAAGTTCATATAGCTCTTAATTAATCTAAACCTGCAACTCTTTATATAAAGTTACTATAAGATATTTATTATTGACATTACATTTTTCTCAGCTATTCTTTCACTTATCAATAACATTTTCTGTGCTGGTTAAATTTTAATGTTCTATCCAACTTGATTCCTAGGTATTTTGGAATGTTATCACTCATAATTTTTACATTCTGGACCACTAAGTTAAGTCTCCTGTTTGTTTATTTGTTATGAAACATAATAGGATGTTGTTTTATTTAAGTTGAGAAAAATTCCAGACTTGAAAATATTCTTGAACTCATAATAATAACATAGTTTAGTGTTTCATCCAATTTTTCAAGTTTCTATTTGAGCTACAAACCCTACACATAATCTGAATACATAAATTTTTGTGATTTTATATATGTGGTATCTAAAATTTAAACATTAAATAAAATAGAAGATAATACAGAACCCTAAGGAAAGTTAATTTGTAGAAATTTATATTTTCTCATTTACATGCAATTTAAATATCTTGTCTGACAGTATGTTATCTATGAGTCATAAACACATCCTGCATATTAATATTTTGGCTAGTTGGAATAGTAGATCATTTTCCATACTGCCTCATATGCATAAAATAGATTTAGACAAACTGCTCCCGTTTTTAATTTCCACTTTTCACATGTGTAGTCAAATGATTTTTTAGGCATTTAAATTTGTAAAAACCAATGTTAATTGTATTTCATAAACATAGTATCAGCGACATGTAAAGTACATTTTTCTTTTTTTTCAAATTTGAAAAGTTAAAAGTTGAAAATTAAATGAACTAAACTAATTTTGCATTGATAACATAAATTATAGAATTTAATCATCAATAAAAAAAGGGGGAAATATACCCAATAGTAATATTTCCTATCATCAACAATTGCTCAAACATATTAATATTACACTATAAATAATTTAAAATTTTAAATGTACGTGTTTTTATCATAATAAAAATCATATTTAGAATTCTTTCTATCTGAATCATAGTTTAAATCAAAATTAAAAAATACCTTCCAGTTCCATCAACTAGCATTGTAAAAATACCATCATGTAATGCATGGTTTGTATCAGAGTCTGTCCAATAGACAGTTCCATCAGAAGCTACAGCAACTGAGTTGGGTATTTTTGGTGTTTTTCCTTCAATTATATCATTCATTGTAACTAAATGTTCTTTTTGATCTAAAATACAAAAAAAATGATCATTTGTATCAATTTAAATGATGTGTACTATGTACATCGACTCTGTAACCAATGTATATCTGATGTTTGAATAAAGAATCATAAGTTTAAAAATTTGAAAAATTTGATTTACTATATATACGTTTATCAAAATCATAAATATCAATTGGCATAGAACAAAAGAATACAAAAGGGATATTATATGGTATAGACATAATGAACTGAAGATTCAAAATTCAAAGAATCTACGAAATTTGGCAATGCTATGCTCTTGTAAATAAGCTTAATTAAAATGTCAGGTTAATTTGAACTTTACTACTTAGAATGTTATCTTAATATTTACTTTATACATCAATAATACCTTAAATTTTAATATAAATTTTATAATTTTATAAAATTATAAATTTTAATATAAATTTTATAATTTTATAAAATTATAAATTTTTATTTAATTTTAATATAAAGGTACTTACCAGTAGAACTAACATTGACCTTAAAAATACCATTATAACAATCTGCAATATATAAGGCTCCTTTAGAATCAAAAGTTAATCCCAGCGGTCTTCCACAAAGATGTTCTTCATATAACCCATCTAAAAATAATAATTATTTTTCCTTCTTTTATTAAATAATTTAAGTATAAATTTATAAAATAAAAAATTTGTGGGGTGGCGGCACAGTGGGGTCGTGGCATAGTTGGGTCCAGTATAGATGATATCTGACAGTGATTAAAATCACTATCATAAAAAACGCTTCGATGCAAATCTGTAGATAGTGTTTAATTTATAAAAAAAAAATTTGTTAAAATAGCATATTTTTGAATACGGCAGCCATTTGCGCATAGAAAATAGGTCGTCGGGACAAATTTTTTTTTATTCTATAGTACACAAAATAAGCTTTAATTTGATATATGTTTGAAGGACGCAGTATTTCCGGAACATTTTCAAAAATTAAGTTGAAAAAGTTATTTTTTGTAAAAAAGTTACTATTTTAAATCCCCCCAGTGAGCAGAATAAGTGTTAGATTTTCAAAAAAAATTATATCAAATGAAAGGGAAATATCTAAGGTTTCAATACAAAAAAATATTATTTTTATTTGTTCATTTTTGAAAAAGTTATGGCAGTTTTAAGTACAAAAAACATCCCGATAAAATGTAATTTTTATCGCAAACATTACATTTTTTTTTAAATTTTCGACAGCCATTTGCACATAGAAGATAAGATGTCGGGACAAATTTTTTTTTTTCATTTGATAGTATATAACATAACCTTTGATTTGATATATGTTTAAAGGACGCAGTATTTCCGGAACATTTTCAAAAGTTCAGTTGAAAAAGATCTACGTTTTTTACAATATTTCAAGTTTTGAACGCCTCCTATATAAGGGGAAATTGTCCAATTTAAAATAATAAAAAGTATGTCAAATGAAAGATGTACTTATAATGTATTTAGAAAAAAAAAATTTGTGCTGATATATACATTTTTCAAAAAGTTATAGCATTTTTAAGTTGAAAATTTAAAATCGAAAATCGAAAATTTTAACACAAAAATAGTGTTTTTTTAACTACGGCAGCCGTTTAAATGTAGAAGAAAAAGTGTCGGGACAAATTTTTTTTTTTCATTTTGTAGTACATAAAATAAGCTTTAATTTGATATATGTTTAAAAGACGCAGTATTTCCAGAACATTTTCAAAAGTTAAGTTGAAAAAGTTAATTTTTGTAAAAAAGTTGCTATTTTAAATCCCCTCCAATGAGCTGGTTAAGTGATAGATTTTCAAAAAAATGATATCAAATGAAAGGAAAATATCTAAGGTTTTAGTATAAAAAAAAATTATGTTGATTTGTTGATTTTTGAAAAAGTTATGGAAGTTTTAAGAAAAAAAATAAAAAAAATGACAAAATTTACGGATTTTTAAATTTGTAATTTTTTTGGATATTTCTCCCATTTTCGGGAAACGAGGGAATTTTTTTCAATTTTTTAAGGGTAATGTCTCCAACTAGATACGATTTGTGATCTTATGACGTATTTTTGAAAGAAATCGGTCCAGTGAGAGCTAAGAAAAAGTGGCAACAGACATAAAAAAAAAAAAACACATCATAGTAAAATTAATACCTTCTCAGCTTCGCATAGAAGCTAAAATGAACATTTATATATTTTTAGTTTCAATGCATAGGTAAGAAATTATGGGTTTTACTCTGCTGTGTTTTTTTGTTAGTAAACTAAATTGATTAACTTCTACTAGATTAATTTTTCTCGGCGATATATCAAAAGATCACAAATTGTAAATAGTTGAAGCTATTACCATCAAAATTTAAAAAAATTCCCTAGATTTTCTACAAAGAAAAATTTACCAAAACATTTTAAAACATTTGATATTTTAGTTGTTATTGTATTAAAATAACTTTACAAAGTTGGACATTTTCATAGACAACTCTTACAATGAATACTTAGCTAGCAATCAGGAATGATCTCATATCTAAAATGTTTAAACAGTAAAGTTTTTAAAAGGTCTTTGTCTTTTGCTCATTAGATCAACAAAAATAAACAAATCAATGTTGACATAATTTTTTTTTATTAAAAATTAAACTCCAAATGATAATAACAAACATTGCTCATAAAGAACTACTTATAGAGCTTTTTGTTGCTCATAAATAGAACTCAAGAGTTCAGTTAAAAGAATTGTTTTTCTTAATTAATCAAAAATGTATATTAACTAAGAATTTTGTTATGGTAGAGTCATCACTCTTCCCTAGAACAATAAAGATTCCTGTGTATTGTATATAATATTATTAAAAAATATTCACAAGTTGTATCCAGCTATATGCAGCCCAATATAGCAATTTTAGCGCCTGTTGCCAACCAACTTACAACAATAATACTGTGGGAACATAAATAAAACACCCAACATATATTTTTTCAATTTTTGATATTTCAGAGAACTTGACTTCTTTAAATTCACATATAATTATACCTAATAGGATTAAATTTTGAATAAGCAAAAAAATACTGACCATTCAAGTCAAAAATTTTAAAATTGCAAGTAAAAATAGCTGATTTTGATGTTTTTAGTACAGCAACAAAACACTTACAACATTCAAAACTAAATTAAATTAAAGCGCATTAAATGTATTACTATATGATTATAAAAAAATAAACATCCCAACAACTTGTCTTCTATAAACAATATTTGAAATAATAATAATTACTCTTCAATATTTTTATTAGCATTTGTGTATGAAGCTCAATATTAGTAATTTTATCTTTTTCTAATAGAAAAGTCTCAAATAAAACTTAATTGAATTTAATTTTGGTTTTATCAGATGAAAATTTTAGTTAATATTAAAATAAAAGATTAATTAATTAGAAATAAATTGTCAAAAAAACAATTACTAGATTTTGTATAAAGCAAAAATACGGCATTATTTAAAGCATTTGGTATTAAAATTGTCTTTTTAAGGCCTGATCCAAGAACATGGGATTCAAAAAATTTATTAACAGTAAAAAAAAAAAGTTGATCTTGAAAAGTTGTGAATGACGCAGAGTAGCATCAATTTCTTCATTCAATACAGTTTTAACAGTCAAGAGGAGCAAATACAGTATTTACTGTTTGTCATTGAAAAACATTGTCAATAACACGTGGCGAGTGAAGAGTTACACACAAACAAACATACATGTGAAACTAATATAAGCGTGTTAAAAACGACATCATTTTTAAATAATAAAAATTGATATTTGTGACTAATATTATTTAAAATTTTGTTTTATTTTAATCTAACTATTCATACCTTTGTTTTATAATTTTCTTATAGTCATAAAAGCATTGTATTTCAAACCAATTATACATTTTTATTAAATGTATATTCAATCATTAATTAGCAACAGATTGAACATGTGCTGCAATTCACAAAACTTTATTAAATTAATTTTTATAAAAAAAAAAAACAATCCCAACATACAGTAAGAAACAAAAACAATTTTATAAAATTTATAAACTATTAGTATATAAAGACTAAAAAAAGTAATTAGTGTGAGTAACCATTTAACAATATGAAAAGATTTAACGTTTCTATATAGACTTAAATTAAATATTAGTTATTTTTAAAATAGTACTTTTGTGTTCGAAAAATATTTAAAAAACAGAAGACTTACATGTAACAGTTATTAAATAATAATATAATAGTTATTATGCAGTATAATTATGATATACCCTTATTTTATTATTATAATTACACTGTTAACATATTAGGACGATAATATTGTATGAGTTATTGTTCGACCACTTAATATTACCAGTTATTATTGTATTATTGTTATGCTGTTTTGCACTTTTTATTAAGTTTTTGGTTTTCAATAAGATTTATTGTCGTAATATGTAAAATTGCATTTAACATCTAATATATGTATATATATCAATAAAAATTGATTAACATATTACTTGTACACAATAAAATTCATAAAAAGCTCTGACGACAATATACTGCGATGAGGTAAGTAATAATGATCAGTTTTATATCCTTCAAGTTTCTGAACTTAACATGCTACAGAAGGAGCTCTTTTTTACATGTTAGGGAGTCAAAGATAGTTTTTGGCTATGCCAATGATGGACAGAGCTGGTATTATAACCGGCTTGTATCAAAGACCAGACACCACCAATGAGAAAATCATAAGAAAAGATTTGTTGGCACCATGGGGAACCCGTGACCCTGTGTGACGAAACATACATTTCTACCAACTAGGTCAGACCGACCTCTAGATGGGGTAATTAAATATTAGAAAAAAGGCTAAATTGGACTCACACTTCAGCACGAGTTATGTATTCAAAATATCAATGACTAGTTCATACCTTGTACATATCTACATTACAATGTATTCGTCAATGGGCATTTGAAATATATATGAAAAAAATATCAATCAATACAACTTTTTTTAAAAATACTTTATATATTTCTCTTTCATCCGACATACTATTTTTTAATCGAATCATTTCCCTTTATACGTGAAATTCATATTTTCACATTTTAACATAGTCATTTATACAGGGTAATTTTTTTTTTTTTTGAAAACATGACCTTTTACCTGTCCACAGAGGTGAATCTAAAATGACAATTTTTGCACTAAAAGTTAACTTTTGAAGCTAGGTTTTTTAATACATGAAACTGCCATAACTTTGTGAAAAATAAGGTCGTTCTTCAGCTCTGCTTGGATGCTGTTATCGAACGCCATGAGAAACTTCCTTGAGAATGGGCGCCAGGACATGTTTTTCAACTTTATGGACTCCCATCAAGTAAATGCCGTGTCTCTTAAAAACTGTTTTTCAATCACAAATCGTAATGAATACCGGAAGGGGCCAGGAGATTTTCTAGCTGCTCCAGAAACTACCTTGGGAGATAAAATGTCTATAATTTATAATTTTGTAATTCTCCACCAATTTCTTAGAATGAAACATTATCTACAGATTTACATCGAAACGTTGCTTTTAATAGTGATTTTAATCACTGTCATCTATACTTGCATTGATGTATTTAAAAAAAGAACCAATACCATCTAATTTTTTATTCGAAAATATATATTTTGACTTAAAATTTATGTAATTTAGAAAATATATTTAAAAAAAAAACAGCACAGGGGGGTTACGGCACAGTGGTGAAGTGGCATAGATGGTTCAAGTATAATGATATCTGACAGTGATTAAAATCACTATCAAAAAAAAAATGCTTCGATGTAAATCTTTAGATAGTGTTTAATTTTAAAAAATTGGTGGATTATTCCAAAAGCTACATGATCTGCTAGTTCCTTATTAATATCCTGATTAAGATAAAGTATGTCGAATGAAAAAGGGATTATTAAAAAATATTATTTCTCATAAAAAAATAATGTTGATCCAAACACTTTTCAATATGTCATACCATT
The DNA here is from genome assembly GCF_025091365.1 of Daktulosphaira vitifoliae. NCBI lineage: Eukaryota > Metazoa > Arthropoda > Insecta > Hemiptera > Phylloxeridae > Daktulosphaira > Daktulosphaira vitifoliae. The sequence goes on from NW_026099573.1 coordinate 44,396,782, forward strand.
ATAAAATTAAAAATGTAAAAAATAAAGTCGAGAATTTTTACATAATAATAGCATTCAGTAGCCATTTTCACCGTGAAGACAAAATAAAGTCCGAAATTTTTTTTTTGCATAATAAAGTAAATTACATTAGCTTTAATTTAAGATATATATAAGTGTCAGACTTTCCGGAACACTTTCAAAATTTATGTTGAAAAAATAAATTTTTTTTGAAAAAGTTGTCATTTTAAATCCCCCCGTGTGGGCAGGTAAAGATTCAGATATAAAAAAAAAAAAACCAAATGAAAGGTAATGATATCATGCATCTATATAAAAAAAAATTATATTGATTTGGTTATTTTTAAAAAAGTTATTACAATTTTAAGTAAAAAAAATTGAAAAAATTTCGAAAATAAGCGATTTTTAAATTTGTAATTTTTTTGGAGGTTTCCCACATTTACGGGAAACGAGGGAATTTTTTTCAATTTTTAAGGGTAATGTCTTCGACTATGTACGATCTGTGATCTTTTGACGAATCATTGAAAGAAGTCAGTTCGGTGAGAGCTGAGAAAAAGTGGTAACAAACACAAAAAAAAATAATTAAAAAAAAAAAAAAACACATCTTAGTAAAACCTTCTCAGCTTCGCATCGAAGCTAAAAAGTGAGTAATAAAAAAATATATGATATACAAATTTAGAAAAACGAATAGCAAACAACTTTTAAATGAAACATCTTTCTCTTCTTATTCTTTTTCCTTGCTTTCATCCCAACTACTTGATGTCAGCTACCCTTATCCTAAACTTCCTCTTCACACAATCAATTTGTTTTTGGTCTTCCTCTACCTCTTCGTCCTTCAACATTGATTTCTATAACTGTTCTTACAGCTTCCAATTCCTCTCTTCTCATAACATGACTAAACCATCTAAATCTATTTTGTCTCATCTTATCCACGTTTGACGCTAAACCTATACTTCCACTTATATGCTCGTTCCTTATCCAATCTTCTCTAGTCACTCCACTCATCCATCTAAGCATTCTCTTCTCTGCTACACTCATTTTCTGCTCTAATTTCTTATCAACCGCCAACACTTTGAACCATACATCATAGCTGGTCTCACTACAGTCTTGTAGAATTTACCTTTTAGCTTCATTGGAATTCTTTTATTGCATAAGACGCTAGATGCTTCTCTCCACTTCAACCACCCGCACTTAATTCTGTGTCTTACATCCTCGTCAATAGCACCACTCTTTTGCACAACTGACCCTAAATACTTAAAGCTCTCCACCTCTCCAATCACGTCCTGGCCTATTGTCACTGACCTCCTCATTTCACCTACCTCGTGTTCTCCTTTGTTAAACTCATACTCTATATACTCTGTCTTACTTCTACTTATTCTTAAACCCTTTTCTTTAAGAGCTAACCTCCACACCTCTAGCCTTTGATTAATTTTCTCGTATTAACACTATATCGTCAGCAAACAACATGCATCACAGCACCTCTCCTAGTATTTCTCTAGTAATTTCATTAATTACTATAGAAAATAATTAAGGGCTTAAAGCAGAACCTACTTTTACCCTAAAACTTTCTGTTACTCCTCCCACACTTTTTACCCTGCCATCATACATATCCTCCATTATAATAATGTACTCTTTTTCTCATTAATGCCCACTTAAAACCTCTCTCGGAACTTTGTCATACACTTTCTCCAAATCTATAAATACCATACACAGATTTTTCTTCTTTCCCTAAACTTTTTTATTAGTTACCTCACACAAAATAATGACTAAATTGTTGACTTACCAGGCATAAATCCAAACTGGTTTTTGGATATTGATGTCTCATTTCTTATTCTCTTATCTATTACCTTTTCATAAATTTTCATACTATTACTCATAAGCTTTATGCCTCTATAATTTCCACACTCCTGTATGTCTCCTTTACCTTTAAATATCGGCACAACAATACTATTCTTCCATTCATTTGGGTGTTTCTTTCTAAAAAGATTTTTTTAAAAGATCTTCCAACCACCTTATGTCAACACCGCCTAATATTTTCCATACTTCTACTAGCATTTTATCGGGTGTTTATACTGCTTTAATCTTTTTAATTGATGCCACAGCCTACCATACCTCTTTCTTACTAATTAAATCTACAAGTCTCGCGTTCAATGAGATATCCTCTAATGTCTCTTTTGGATTCTCCTCATTCACTAATTTTTCAAAATACTCTTTCCACCTTTATTCACATAATTATCACTCAATAGCATCCTATTATCAACACTTTTCATACACCTTACATAGTGATAATCTTTAGAACTTTTTTTTTCTGTTAAAGCAAGTTATTTACAATGAAACTTGTAATAACCTTTTTTTTTATAGCAAATAACTTTATAAACATACTGTCATCTAATCACTTTTATCATAACAGATATATTTTAAAAAGAAAAAAAAATACTAGAAAATTAACCAAATTTGGGTTAAATTTTCAATCCAATCTTGACTAAATTTTGTAGAACTTAATTTTTATCGCTTGAAGTGCTTGAGGATATATCCATGAAAGCTTTAACACATTCATAAAATAGTTTAATTTTTATCATTTTGAATCAATATTGGGGAAAAGTTTAACAAAATTTTAGAAGACCTGATTCATTGCTATCCGAATAAACATGTAGAAGGAGTCTATGACAGTGATTTTAATCACTGTCAGGTATCAATCAATACTAATCTAATAATATTTTTCATTTCTACTACGCTGTATCCCGATTGTACTTAACTTTGTTATGTTTAAAGTTTTTAAAAATATAGACTAATGAAATATTTAATTGAAAATAGTTAATATGATATAATTTCTGAAAAATATTTTTAGTTTTATGTAAGTTTTAAGTTAATTCTAGGAAAAGGAAGATATGTCTGGTTTTTGCATTGTATCATAAAAGAACCATACTCAGTTAGATTTTGTTTTAGATGTTGAAAAAAAAATCTTTATATGGTCTTTACTTTTTACCATAAATGAAAATTTTACTTTGGTACGCACCACATAATTTTCCAAATTTCATAACTGGAATAATTTTATCATCATATATTTTTACTACGTGGCCACCATGAATTGTTGTATATAAGAATCCTTCATGATATGCTAATCCTTCTGGTCCTTTCAATTGATTTTCAAAAAGTTTTTTTGCTCCTGATAGTTTTTCATTTAATGCCAATGATCCTGTTAAGGGTTTAGCTGGTACAACACTACAAAATAAAAAAAAAACTAAATTGTGAATATTTATTTCACAATTATTTGCGTAGGCTTGGCATGAATAATTAAATTTTATGATACAGAAATAAAACATATTGATGTTAATACAGTTTTTCTATATTATGCTATACTTTTCAGACTATCATAATTTGATGGGCGAGAGGGTGAACGACCAATCACAAATTTTGCTAACCTATCATGATTACAGACATACAGTTTATTTTTCTAATCACTTTTTTATGGTAGCAATATTTTCCATTGAGAGGGCCCTTCTCAATGTACATATAATTCTTAATCTGACCTAGTATCATACTATTAATCTTATTAATACTGATCATAGTTTTAGAGGCTAATATGATTAAATAATAATAAATGAATTTGTGATAACAGATATACATTTTAGAAAGCAGAAAAAATTTGAAAAGAAGGCAACCACTGATGGCACTAGGGATTAATATTTTTTCATACTTTATTTAAAACTTCTAAACTTCTATAACTTATTTGTTAATTATTTCTCTAATAAAAATAATTAGTACCTATATTTAGTAAATGTACTATTAAATGGTGGCAGAGGTATTAATGCCAAAAATCCAATTAATGCAGCAAAATAAAGACCAATATTGAAGCAACACTTGAATAAACCCTGAAAAAATATATATTTGTGTTATTTACATTTCAGTGATAAAAACAAATAACTATAATTTTGGTAGGTGATGCATATAATGGATCTATAGGTCTGAGTGCATAGGCAGTTCTTGCCCACCTTTTTACCAACTAAAACTAAAAAACTAAGTATTGTTTAAAACTATTTGGTATAAATAAATAATAAATCCAATATAATAATAGCAATTGTATTATAATTATAATTATAATAAAAATACAGATAAGATAAAACTTATCCTATCTATGATGATATAATGAATAATAAACCCAACCATGCCAAAAGTCTGAAATTTTATAATTATACATTAAATATGTCACAAAATAAAGATTTTTGATTTCATATTTTTGTAAATGACCAAAGTAACATAAAATATATAAAAGAAATTAACCGTAAATAAACTTTTTGCAAGTAGTGACAGAAATATTAGAAAGCTCATAAAAGCTGTGACATCCCAAAATGGTTTTCCCATAAATTGAATCTTAAATATTTTTTAGCACATCACTTTAAATTTACAGTATATAAAACCTCATTTCTTGGAACAAAATTATGATATAATTTGTATACATATATAACTATAGCATATTATAAACATAGAGAGTAAATGGCATTACAGACACCTAGTAATTAATACTTTAAAAAATGTTTAAATTTTAGATTTTTTATTTGAAGTATAAAATATAGATTAAATAATAAAAATATTACATAAAAAATCAAACAAAACTTACCATTATAAAATAGTTGTTTTTTTATCTTGTTTCTATTAATTATTTAAAATAAAATTCAAGGAATTAAATTCAATAAGACACTACACTTTGAAAAAACAATATTTAAAATGTACAACTGGTGACAGCAATAGAAGTCGAAATCATACTAATTAAACAAAAACCTACACTGTTTTTTTGATTATGTATACAATAATAAATGCTAATCTGATGACGGTCTTACATATGTATCAAAATGAATAGTTGCTAAACCAGTCTATTTTCATTATAGGTTTCACCTGCCGGTAATCAATAATTTTATGATATTAAACCTTGATAATGTTCAAAATACCTGTTATCACAAGAACATAATAAAGCAACAGTTTAGTCTATAGAGTAATATACTTTATAGTAATATTACCATTGATATTATTAAGAATAAGATTTACGAAAGGATATTATTATTAGTAATGGGCATTTTCGAATATTTTAAACTGTCGATTAACTATTCGAATTGTTTTTATACAACCGAATAGTGTGTTTTTAGCTTAAACTATCGAATAGTTTCAAAAAATATTCGATTAGTTCTATCTAAATTTTTATTAAGACACAATTAATTATAATAAGATGATAATTAACGAATACTTAAAATAAATTATTATACAATTAATAATAATAAAAAGTATCATTTTATTTATTTTTAGTTTGAGAGTCGTTGGTAATAACTGATAAATATGGATCAATTCATTATTAAATTCGTTTTAGGTTCATCCCTTATAACTTGTAAGTGTATCAACTTTATTCTTTCAAATGGCAATAAAAGTTATTTGTGTAAAATTTGTTTTTGATAACTTACCCCCTTCAGGTCCAAATCGGGGTTAAAAATTCGCTCAAAAAGGTAATTTTTCAATTTTTGATTAATATTTTTAAAACTAACACACTTAGCATAACAATGTTTAGAATATAAATTATAGATTTTAATATTTTCTTCTAAAATGGTATTTATAAAAATTTTCTAAATTATTTTTACTTACTCAAAAAATAAAATAAAAAAATAATTTGCTAAAATTCATTTTTTGAATGTAAATCAATCTTAATTTTCAAAATAATCATCTTACAACAAAATGTTTCGTAAAAAAAAATATGTTAAGTTAAATTTTCTAAAATATTAGTCTTATGTAAAATTATAGTCAGATTTATAGTTTTGCTGTTTTAATAAAACTAACAATCTAAATAGGATTGTTTAAAACTGTTTATTCAGGGTACTACGATTATAAATAGGATACAATTAATAATAAAAAAAACGATAGAACAGTGTGGTCGAGGCACAGTGTAGACGAGTCATAGATGGGATAAGTATAGATGATATCTGACAGTGATTTAAATCACTATCATAAAAACGCTTCGATGCGAATCTGTAGATAGTGTTTCATTTAGAGAAATTCGTGGATTATTCCAAAAGCAACATCAACTCTTATTTCTTTGATTATATCCTGAGTAGTAGTTCTTTGATTTTAAAATATAATATATGAATAAATACTAATTATAATTATAAAATTTAGTATGAAATTGATATTCAATAATTTAATATTTTAATTTATACGGAGAAATTATAAAAATAATAATGAAGTTATATTTTGCTTTACTTTTTCGAGTATAAAAATTTAAAGGGCTTGATACAATATTTTTCAATAAAAACTGTTTGTTACTATAAAAAAAAGTACTGGACTACAAGGGATTTTCATCAGAAGCAAAAATATACTTTTCTATATCAACTTTTCGCGTTGTTTTCAAATCTTCAATTAAACTTTTGCTATCACTTCTAATTTTTTATATTATTACTAATTACATATAAAATAATAATTAAAAGAAAAAAAAAATTTGTTTTCAAATTATTACTGATTTGATTTTTAATATGTTAAAAGTTATAATTTTTAACCTTCTTTATTTCGNTTAATATGTTAAAAGTTATAATTTTTAACCTTCTTTACTTCGTCCTTTAAAGTGAAAGTTTATAATAACAAAAAAAAAAATTTCATTTTTAACCTATATTTTTGGTTCTTTAAACTAGATGAAAAATTTTTTA
>NW_026099573.1:44403555-44423713 GCF_025091365.1 Daktulosphaira vitifoliae
AAAAAAAAAAAAAAAAATAAAAAAAAAAACACATCATAGTAAAATTAATACCTTCTCAGCTTCGCATCGAAGCTAAAAAATTAGTGATGAGCATTTTCAAATATTTTAAACTATCGATTAACTATTCGAATTGTGTTTATACAACCGAATATTTTATTTTTAGTATAAACTATCAAATATTTTTACTATTCGAATAGTTTTTGAATGACTATCGAATAGTTCGATATTTTCAGGGCTCGAAATATACCGGAACGCAGTTCCGGTTCACGACAAAAATTTTTTTAGCGTTCCGTCTCGTAAAAAAAATACATTTATCGTTCCGTTTCAAACAAATGAAGGGTACAGGGGAAAAACGGTAATAGTCCAATTTTATCAATTTTTATATTATAGTTTCATTCGATAGCAGAATATGAGTAGTGTTGACTTTTGAAATCAATTAGATGAAAAAATCTTTTAGTCCGCTGTTATTAAACAAAAAAAACTATATATACTGGCGAAGAAAGACTGTAGTCCGTGTTTTGTTTTTGCTCTCCTGAACAATTTACAAAAATGGACTATTACCGTTTATCCCCTGTACCCTTCAAATGTGTACCGTACCATACTTTGGTAAAATTTAAACATTTTGCAGAATTGTAATTATTGAAATGATAAAAAACGTCGAACGACCACGACGCATAAGTAAATTTATTGCTTATCTATGTATACGATAATCGCCGTTTGCCAATATAGTAATTTGGCTATATTCTCACATACATATGGGTATTTTTAACGTGCGATAAGAAATACTATTTAATATGGACCGATGCATAAGACTTTTCGACATCCCCCCGTGCCACGTGCCCCGTTATCAATTGTAAAATTTTTTGATTTTTCTAAGTAAACATACTTGTATGTTTCAATTAGCGTTCGCCGTTCAGTATCGTTTTAGCTGCAGTAATTTTTGCATTATATTTTGCTGATCGTAAAGTACAACATTATTTTATAGCGTGTATTATTTCGTGTATTATTTCGAAAAATATGAGTTCTTCTTCTTTACTAAATTGGATAAATAAACGTTCAAAGTCTAATGATGAATGTGATCTTACTGCAAATAAAAGACCGTGCGTTGAAAGTGAATATACATCACGTATTAAAGAATCAAATGAAAATATGGAACTCCACGAAACTAGTGACTTGCCCGATTTTGGAATAAAGGTCAGTACGAGAATTTCAAAACTGTAAACGAGTAACTAGTAGTTAAAAATAAAGCATTAGGTGGTTTTTGATTTGTAAAAATATTACAAATTTAGGATTATCTGCTGTTGATAAAACCCTTCGCTTTTCTAAACCTTGGCAATACTGTACTATAATTTCGAATGGAAAGTCAAAAAAAGGCCAAATGTCTAGTCTTAGAAAAAAAATATTTGAACACAAAAAATTTGACGCTCACATCTTAACTAATCAGTAGAATTACATAAACAATCAAAAGAAAAACGATAGAAAAAAGTTTCGAAAATGCATTGAAATCAAAATTACTACTGAAAAAGTTTTTAGAACTGATTAGATACTGAAAAAAATTATTTGCCAAAATACAATTTTAACTAAAACAAAAATATCTATTTTAATCGACGAGTCAACTACTCTTAGCAAATTAACAACATTAGTAGTTGTTGTCCGTGCATTTATTGAAGATTTTCCCTGTGAACCTTATACTTTTAATCTTGACTTAATTGAACTCTCTAATACCTCTGCTGAAACTATTACTAAATCATTACTTGATTGTTTGGATGGACACGGATTTGATTGTATTGATGCTGTACTTTTTGAGTTATAAATATAGAAAAGTTTATATATAGTTCTTTATACATTTTTTTTTTTATTTGAAATATACAATCCATACTAGATTGGCATAATGAGTATGTGTGCTGAAGGATGTGCACGATTATCATATAATATAATAAAAGTATATGTGGATTACATTCATTAATTGAGAATTCATTCATCAATGACACTCATAACTTGATTTTTTTTTAGTATGTATTAAAAAAAAAATGCGTTCCGGTTCAAAAAATTTTCCATTGCGAGCACTGGATATTTCCCATCACTAATTATTATGTTTATGATATCTATGAATATTACTCTATTGTTCAGTCTAAATTAGATTAATTCATCCGGTTACTTACGTTGTCTCATTTATTCATATAACATTAAGTGTTCTACGGCATTTGTTGTATAACAACATTTGTAATATCTATAAGCATGTATGATAATTAATTCGAAACCGGTTATATATTTAAATAATGATACATATATGTATGATGTATTACATGAAATACAGAGTGATTGAATTATCATAAATCACTTAATTAAACGAAAAATAATATTTAATAATCATTTTTGCGACCTTTTTATGTTAATGCATTATGTATGTCATAATACAAAACAAACCAATATCGAAAGCCAGGATGGGTTGAGTATACGAAGATGATGATGATAATAATTTGGTTGAGTGAGAGTAGATATTTTCGTTCGGCTGACATTCCGGAGTCACTGTGGGTGTCGGAAGTCCGTTGTTATAGGAAGGGAATAAGGGTGACACTTATGTATGAGATGCAGACGAAATGTAAGGCATAAGTACTCTGAAATGTAGAGGACAAAAGTAAGTGAGCGTCAAAACGAATGAACAAACTCTTGACTTGATTAAAAAAGTCGGACATCGATAAACGAGTACTGAAACTGATAAATGACTCAAAGAACAAGGCTACGCACTGAAGTCGAATAACCACGATAGCAAATTACTTTGGGTTTAAATAGATTGTTTGCTAATTTCGCGATAATTATTTTTTATGGTCAATTCATCAGTCGATAGTAGCAGATTCGCGGTCTGAGTTTTATTTTATACTATTTTACAATAATGGTAACGTGACAACATCACATGTATATTAAATGGAACGGGGGCTTTGCAAAAAAAATGTTGTAATTATCAATGGCTTATAATAAATTGAGGTAACGAACTACAGGGTTATTCTATAAAATAGCCAATATTGGATACCACTATAACTTATAACAGCCGTTCCGTAGCAAAAAATATGAGGGGGCGAAAAAATTAATATTGCCGACTAAATATTTTTTTAAATAATACTAAATATAAGTTTTTTGTATCAAATTTACATATATATCGAAGAACTGGTTAAAATAATTGACTAACTGTAAAGAGAGATACCACTATACCATAGTTGAAAATAGGGATAATTAAAGTTTTATTGTGAAGGGAGTAATAAAGAATAGTTTTCACTTTCCTTTTCGAAAAAATGATCTTCATTGTGTAATTATTTTTTATTTGAGGGGATTTATCTCTTAATTACGCCCCTGAGTGTTTGAGATCAAAATTAATCGTTTTTATAATGCTTTAATAATTTCTATTTCATTAAAACAAATTACTCTAGTAAGATTAAAATTGCATTTAAAGGTATGTAATACTTATGCATTTTTAGCTCCACCAATTTGTATATTTCTAGTGTTGAACAAACTCTTAGTACCGATCATATTATTCAATATTTACATCTTGTATGGTATTACGATAAAAAATTGTAAAATTAAAATCATCAAATCGTATTGTATTTTGTGATTTTGTGTTAAAGAATGATATCATTTTGTTGTAACATTCCAGAATTACAACAGTTTTTTATGTTTTAACAAAATTTGAGTTTTGTGAATTTTGAATGAATTTGACATTATATTGATATTTATTTTGATCCTAAGTAAGTTTGTAGTTATACACGATTGCATATAAATTTTCACCTAGAACTAGTGGAGTATTGGTTTCAATATATTTACGGGGTTAACATAACTCTTTTTTTATAACGTTAATGTGACTAGCCACTTTCTCATTCTAAGAATATTGGTTGTAGTTAAATTTGGATTCAAATTAATTTAAACCCTTACAGGTTTAAATCAAGAGGATTAATATTTTTATTATAATTTTTTTATTTCTTGTTTTGAAATGTATCAATGTTCAACATAATATATTCAATTCAAGAGTCCAGTATGTAATTAATATAAATTCAAAAAGACTCAACTTAACTCATAGTTAACATTATTGATTACATAACACATCCAATATTTTCTTGTGTATATAATGTATTGTTTAATTTTAGTTAACTCTATAATACTGATTTCAAAAGAAATTATTTATTTTAAAGATAAAAACAAGTCATAAATGTTTAAATTATTCATTGTTTACAATAAAAAAACCTATACAATTGTTTAAAATGTATTCTAATATTAATAAAAAAGTGAATAAAATATTAGAAAATAATATTAAACTATTTTATAATATAAACTTTATGTTATAAAGCACAGGTACTTTTTATGGTAATCAATTGTTAACAAATTATTTTATTGACGCCCAAGTTCAAATCTATGTCAACTCAAAAAATCAAAATTTTCTGTACAATGATTTCAAAAATATTTTACACGTAAATGTAAAATTCAATATTAAAAACGTCCTTTTTTAAAAATAATTAAGTTATATTGAATTTAATTTATAAACTTTAAATTTTGATAATGAGTACAACTTATTAAAGATCAAAACTCAAAATCTAAATTCTTTTAATTGTTTCAGTTTTGAACTGGGGTGTCGTTTATTATTGTTGTAAGTGATAATTTGAAAATTATAAATTATATAACGATAAAATTCATATTTGGATACTAAATTTACAATAAGGCACTATTATCAAATTATTATCGTTGTATATAATATAAAATATACAATCGACTCAATTTAAGCTTGAATTTACTTTTTTGGTCAGATGTCCGGTAGATGGTCAAAATGTTTTTGAGGTACTTTTATTGGCCTTGCCAAATCTGGACTTTGATTGTTGCTCGGGATTTGAGGAAATAATGTTGATGCTATGTTTATGTAATGTCCGTTCTAAAAAAACAAATAAAAATAGTACACCCATATATAACAATACTACTTAGTAAATATTCAATTTGTTAATTCAAAAACTGTTTTTTTAATTTTAATGCTAATATTAGCCTCATACATAAGATCTAACTCATTTGAATTGTTATCCGCTTCTTAAATAGGATTTGGTAATAATTATTAATATAAAACAATAATTTATACATTTCTACTCGTAGAATATTTTAACTAACAAACTAGGTAACGTAAATTTTATTCATTCAACATCAACATTTTATGCCACCTAGAACTTAATTATTATAATATTTGGACGTTCATTTAATTAAGTTAAAAACTCTTTTTATTCATAAAATTTTTTCTAGGTATCAAAAAGAGGAAGTCATGGACAAAAAAATGTCGCTTAGTTAAATTTTTTAGTTAATATTCTGTTTCTACTAATATTTTTTCTAAAAAAAAATTAATTTTCTAACATATTATTATTGGATATATGTCACTCATCAAAATATTCTCTTTATACAATACGTTTAAAACATACTTATTTGAGCTAAATTAATACCTTGGATTTTTCTCTGAACGTTTTTAATTTTTCAAATTCATACAAATCATTTTCTGGGTATTTAAATGAAAAATTGTCAAAGAATGGATGACGTAACAATTGATCACATGTCCATCTTCTTAATGGATCTTTTTCTAAACACATCTATACAAAAAATTAATATGAATTATTTGCAAATAGTGGCAAATTTTTAATAATTGTGCTATTCACATCAATATGTTATATATTCTTAATAGAAGTACCCGGAGGGTGATCAGAATGATCATCAGTACACCCAAAGAAAAACCTCAATCAATTTTGATAGAGAAATTTTATCAAGGGTTTATGATAATGTTTTATTAATACGAACAAAATAACTATTCTTATGAATAATTATTGTTCAAGACAAGAAAAAAAATTATCATATTGATAAATATATCATAGGTTCAATAGTAATGATATATTTATTAAATTGAACAATGAATTTATTATATAGATCGAGGTTTTTCTCTGGGTGTAGTATTACTGTGTATGATGTTTGCATGTCATATTATACTTAAAAATTACAATTTTTCTTAAATTTAATTATTTAAATAAAAATTGAACGTATGTTGTACTGATGTAATTTTCCAATATATTAAACTATCGAATAACTATTCGAATTGTTTACATACAACCAAACCAAATAGTATATTTTAGTATAGACTATAAATATTTAAAAATCTATCGAATAGTTTCTTAAACTATTTGAATATATTGGGTAACTATCGAATATTTTTAATCTTCGAAAAGCTTTTGAATGAATATCGAATAGTTCGATAGTTACTATTCAATATTTCCCATCATTAATAGTAAGTATAAAACAATTTAAGAGTTTTAGACAATTTAAGACTAACACTTTAAGAGCACTTGTTTTGAGAATTTAATCCAATTGTATAATTTTAGAGAAAATTTGTTTAAATTTGTGTTGGGGTTTTATAAAACTTTTAAGAAAATAAGTTTCTTATTGTTAGGACTAATTTGTATATTGAAATTGAACCATTTATTTAAAAAAAATTCTTAGGTAGAAACATGGATGTAAATTTAGCGGGATAAGATCAAGGGAGAATATTCTAAAAAATGTGACTCTTGAAAAGTTTTTGTTTGTATTATTATTTATCTAAAATAAATACATTTTTTATTTTTTGATTGAAATATGATATACTATACAATAGTATATCATAGTGGCGCAAAAAAAATCAATCTTCGAAATGTTTATGAGATACCTTATAAATTTATTATATACATTAAAATAAACATTTTATGAAAATTGGAGGTTTAAAAAAAAAATTTTACAGGTCGCTCAACGCGTTTTAAGAAAATTGACCAAAAATACTCAAAAAAACATAAAATGTCATTGTTTATTCAATTTTTGTTCAAATTTCTTACTTAGTACATATACATATGATATGTATAGTATATATATGTACAGACTTTAAAACATGTTTTAATTTTATATGTTACATTTACTATATAAGATATACAGTACAGTACAGTTGAATTATGTGTTTAATTTTTAAAATATTTGTTTAAAATAAAAATACATGTCATTTAATAGAATACATTACTTGTATTTTAATATTATTGTTTTTTTACTTTTCATGAATTTGTGGTTGAAAACTCATATCAAATTACTCGATAATTTAGATTATTCATACTTAAAGACGGAAAACTTTAAATATATGATTTGTAATATCTTATACATGACAATGTGCTGTAGTGAATTGATGAAATAAAAATCATGGTAGGAGGAATTAAGAAGAGAGGAAGCTTCCAACTACACTACATTCTATAAATTATTTAGTACATGCCTATGATAAAAAAATTCCTAAATATGTCACGGCATATTTAATTTTACTATATTTTTATAGTTATATTGAAATAACATTTTAAAACTGAATGGATTATTACAAATTATTTTTGAGTAATACTTTATACATATGTTAGGCCGACGACATCATTTTTTTTTGAAAATCCAAAAAGAATTTTGAAAATATTTCAGAAATCTTGATTTTTTTAAATTTATATTTAATTAAAGCTAATACAATGCAATTAAAAAAAACCCAGCACAGGAGGATCGCGACACAGCGGTGACGTGAAAAGTTGGATCAAGTATAATGATATCTGACAGTGATTAAAATCACTATAAAAAAAAACGCTTCGATGCAAATCTTTAGATAGTGTTTAATTGTAAAAAATTGGTGGATTATTCCAAAAGCTACATTATCTGCTATTTTCTTATTAATATCCTGAATGAAAAAGGGAATATTAAAAAATATTATTTCTCATAAAAAAATTGTGTTGATTCATACACTTTTCAATAAGTTATAGTATTATAAAGTTAAAAAAGTAAAAAATAAAATCAAAAATTTTCACACGAAAATAGCATTTGGTAGCCATTTTCACCACGAAGACAAGTCCAGAGGTCAAATTTTTTTTCCATAATAAAGTATATTATATAAGCTTAATTTAAGATATATATATATAAAAGTGTCAGACCTTCCGGAACATTTTCAAAAGTTAAGTTGAAAAAGTTAATTTTTTGTGAAAAAGTTGTCATTTTAAATCCCCCCCTGTGAGCAGGTTAAGTGTCAGATTTAGAAAAAAAATATACTAAATGATAGGTAAAGACATCAAGCATCTATGTAAAAAAAATTATATTGATATGTTCATTTTTGAAAAAGTTAGGCAGATTTTAGTAAAAAAAAATTGAAAAAAATTTGAAAATTAGCGAATTTTAAATTTGTAATTTTTTTGGAGGTTTCCCCCATTTACGGGGAACGAGGAAAATTTTTTCAATTTTTAAGGGTAATGTCTTCAACTAGATACGATTTGTGATCTTTTGACGTATCATTGAAAGAAATCCGTTCGGTGAGAGCTGAGAAAAAGTGGTAACAGACACAAAAAAAAAATAAATAAATAAACACATCTTAATAAAACCAATACCTTCTCAGCTTCGCATCGAAGCTAAAAAAAGAAAAAAACATTGACCATTCAAGTCAAAAATTATAAAATTATTATTAAAAATACCCGATTTTGACGTTTTTGGCACATCTATGAAACGCATAATAGAAAACTAAATTAAATAGTAGCTTAGTTAATTTATTACAGATTAAAAAAGTGAAATATTCTAACGACTTGTCTTCTTTAAGTATTCGACCTTTAAGGTCAACAATCACGTAATTATTGATGGATATGGTAATTATTTTTAAATCTCTAATTTGAATAATGTATAGATCAAAATATAATTCTCAGTGATAATATTTAAGACAATTACCTACTTTCAACATATTTTTTTTTTGAAAATATTTATCAATGTTCTGGGAAAGAAAATATTATCAATTTTTAATACAATTCAAAATATCTTATCTATTTAATTTATTGTAATTTAAGTTTTACCTTGAAAAAATCTAAAAGGTGAGGAATTGATAATGCTTGCTTTGGTAACTTTTTTTCAAGAGGTTCTATCAATTCTGGCTGCGGTAAGCTTATTCCACGAAAAAATTCATTCATTTTAAAAATGTGCATATGTCTAGCTATCAAATCGCCTATGAAAATAATATCAATAAGGTTTGTTGGTGACACAAACATTTTTTCACGGGAATTTTATTGAAAGAATAATATATAAAAATATTTTTTATTTTTAACGAGCACAATTCTTTTTAGTTCACCTAAAGTAGATCGTATTAAGTAAAGTTGATCCACGTCAGATTTTCCTGGCCAAAGTGCTTCGCCTCTAACCAGTTCTGCAGCTACACAACCTACAAATTATAAAAATTGAAGTCATGTAAAACAAAAAAAAAGAGAATACAAATAGGATTTTAATCGATTAAATAATCAACAAAATCTCAAATGGCATTCTTTCGTTTTCTAATTTCTTACCAATAGCCCATACATCTACAGATGGACCATATAGAGTATCTCCAACAAGTAATTCAGGAGATCTATACCACCTAGTAGCTACGTAATCAGTATAGTTTTCTCCGGGATCTATGCAAAACAAGTAATTAATAAAGTAATGTTAGAATTACGTAATAAAAGGCATTTAAAAAAAAAACTTTTTTTCTAAACAAAGCATATAATATTTTAATTTCGATGCGAAGTTGGGAAGACTTTTACAAGACCGATTTTGTTGGTTTATTGATCAAAAGAATCTGATTTTATCGTCATCGAAAATTGAAAAAGAAACCTCAAATTTCAGCATATAAAAATTATTTCAAAATTACTATACAAAGCATGTTTTTAATTTTTTTCTGTATTTTAAAATTTATTAAATTTTTTTTAAAATACTGATTCTAATAAAATAACAGAAAAATATAGTATAGATTAGTTTTCTTTGACGTGATTTTTATGAAAAATCTAAGTACAAAAAAGGTTAAATTTTGACTATTTACGCATGTAAAATGAATTTTTCAACTCAACCTTTGAAAATGTTCCTGAATGTCAGTGAAAATGTTAAATCTATATCCAATTATGGATCTTGAAGAGTACTATGATATTAAAAAAAAATTCTATCTTTCAATTATTTTACTTTCAGAAATTGGTCGTCAAAGTTCAAAAATTGCAATTAAAAAAAAAATACTTTACTTTCAATTGTACAAATAATTTAAGAAGTATTTAATAGTTCAGTGAAATTTTAAAATATATGTGAAATTACAATTATACAATTTATTGTAATTATCATATTCACGTCGAAGAGTTTTTACTCAAATAATATAGTGATATTAATTACTATATCATCTAAAAATAGTATATTTGTATAATCTTATATCAATTATACTTATCAAACTATAACACTATCCCACTGTTGTTTTTTTTAATTTTTAGATTTTTTTTTAAAGACTTAAAATTTACTCATTAATCTTGCAAATCCAAAATCGCACAATTTAACTACTCCTTGAGCCGTAAGCAGTATATTCTCTGGTTTGATATCTCTGTGTATGCAATTATGTCTATGACAATAAGCTACTGCTTGCAACGTCTGCCATACAATTTGTTTTGTAAATATTTCTGAACAACCATACGGATGTCTCTCCAATTCGTGAAGTACTGTATGTTCACAAAATTCGAACACTAGATGTAGTTTTCTTTTACGTCTGAATACTTCGAGCAGATTTACTAAATTTGGATGCTTTAATGTCTATTTTAATATATAAAAAAATTCGTTTATTTACATAATAAAAATGAGTAATGTATTTAGAAAGGAAAGGGTATGCCAAGACTTTGTGAAAGCAAAATATTTTTTTCCAATACTCAGTGTTATTGTACGATTAGTCAGAACTGGGTTAAGAAATGGGCGAAGGAAGACTTTTTCATAAACAGAGTGATTGTTTAACTATGACTCATGCAATATCTTTAAAAATTAGAAATATAATATTTTTTCTTTTCAGAAGTTAATTGTCCTATCCCCCTCTTTCTCATCTGTAATTTTATCAAATTAAGTTAATTTTTAATGGAAAAATATATGTTTAACCAACTTACTAATTAGAAATTGACTAGTCGTTATCAATTTTTGCATTAATATTTTAAAAAGATATTAGCAATTTTTTAATAATACGGGAATAGCAGGCATACCTACAGATAAAAATAATCAGATCCATCTTTATATTAAAGAATTAATAATTTCCAAAAAACTAGTCTAAAAGTTGTTATAAACCAGTCATTTCATTAGATAGATCATTTTCTAGTTTGAAAGTATAAACGTTTTCATCACTAAAGTGAATAATATTTCAAAGTAGAAAGAGGAAAGGGATTAAATTTCAATTAACATGAAAAGAAAAAAAAATGTTGTTTTTCATTTTTAAGTCATAGTTTTTAACAATTATTCTGTAAAGGGCTTTTCAAGTAAAGGTATAAATGTAGGTCTGTTTAATATTTTTTCATGGAAAATACTGTATATACACAATTTAAAAACATTTATTCTTTTTTAAACTAATTACTAATAATTACTAAATTATAATTGTTGTCATTACTTTTAGCATTCGAATTTCACGAAGAGCTATTTTTCTTATTAATGGGTCGTCCTCAGATTCAACAAATTTTTTTATGGCGACCACTTTCCCATTTTCACGATTTCGACATTTGAAAACCATGCCATAACTTCCTTCTCCTAACTTACCTATACGTTCGTAGCGTTCCATTAATCTTAACTTGAAACTGGACTCATTTCTAAAATAACCAAATTCAACGTAAAGAGTTATATAAATGTGCCCTTAATTATTTAATTAAACTTAGATTAATTCAATTCAAGTATATTTGTATTTTCCTAAAAAATATGTTAAATAGAAAACTAACCAAATAACATTTTCTTTAATTCATAAAGTAATAAAAAATTACAATGCCAAATTTATCTTACTATAAGATTGGATCAGGATAGTGTTTCATACTTCGTTACGGGGATTTATAATTAAGACATTTTAGCTTCGTTGCGAAGCTGAGAAAGTATTTATTTTACTATGATGTGTTTTTTAAACTTTTAAAATAAAAATAAAAATTTATTTTTATAAATAAGTGAGGTATGTACCTATTATTTGTTTTATTTGTTATTACTTTTTTTTATAAATCTGATACTTCAATAATTTTTGAAATTGTTACGGAAAAACTGACACTTATATCTATCTTAAATTAAAGCTTATAAAATATACTTAAATAAAAAAAAAACATTCGGCCTTTATTTTGTTTTCATGGTGAAAACCAACATTAAAGTTA
Source organism: Daktulosphaira vitifoliae (assembly GCF_025091365.1). Taxonomy (NCBI): domain Eukaryota; kingdom Metazoa; phylum Arthropoda; class Insecta; order Hemiptera; family Phylloxeridae; genus Daktulosphaira; species Daktulosphaira vitifoliae. The sequence goes on from NW_026099573.1 coordinate 44,415,744, forward strand.
AAAAAAAAATACGATTTTTGTAAAAAAATTCTTTTGTATATTTTTAACTTTATTACGCTATAACTTTTGGAAAAATGTATGGATCATTATAATTTTTTTATGATAAGTACTATTTATATTCTTCTTTTATGCAACATACTTTTTTTTTTAAATCGGACCATTTCCCTTTATATATTTTTATATATATATTTATATATTACACTTATAAATCATTAAACTTGTAATCAGAATATAAATAAGGAAATAGGAGTTCATGTAGCTTTAGAAATAATCCACCAATTTTTAAAAATTAAACATTATCTACAGATTTACATTTTATTAAGATTTGCAGCGTTTTTTATGATAGTGATTTTAATCACTGTCAAATATTATCTATACTGGACCCAACTATGCCACATTTTCACTGTGCCGCGACCCCACTGTGCTGGTATTTTTATATCATTACTAATTAATTAAAAACTATAGGATATAACTATTAGGAAAACAGTTCTGAATATTTCAACTGTATTATCTACTTAAACACCAAGAGTTAAACAATAATTTTTAACATTTCTTTTGAAATTATTTATTACGATAAAAAAGTAATTAAAAACAAATTATTTTTATGAATTTAAAATTAAATATTAATACAAATAGCATATTTTTTAGTACGGTAGCCATTTTCACCGTGAAGACAATATAAAGTTCAACATTTTTTTTTTCATAATAAGTATATTGCATAAGCTTTAATTTAATATAGGTTCAGGTGGAGTAATTGTAAATGATTCTATCAAAGTGATTTTTAACTTGTGTTTATGACTGGTTATTTTCCCCATTACGGGAAACGAGGGGAATTTTTTTAATTTATGAAGGTTATGTCTTCGATTAGATACGATTTGTGATCTTTTGATGTATCATTGAAAGAAATCGGTTCGGCGAGAGCAGAGAAGATGTGGTACAGACAAAAAAAAACTCATCATAGTAAAATTAATATCTTCTCAGTTTCGCATCGAAGCTAAAAAAATCTATACCATGTAACTTGAAAATCATATATTTATATTGTCAAAATAAGTTGAAAAACACAGCGGTTATAGTTTTAAATAAATACTTCATGTTCCCAAGAAGTAGTAACTGCTTGTTTAGCAGATGTGTATAACTGAACGATTACAGATTATTACATAATATGAATATACATTATATTATAATGTATATTGTATGAAAAAATAATAACTTTATAAGTCTTTAATATTTTTTTAGAAAAGTTTTAAAATTGTATTTCAATCATAATTGTAAAATTAAATTGAACAAATTATTCTTTAATTTATAAAATTCGCATCGAAGCATTTTTTTATGATAGAGTTGTGAATCACTGTAAATCATCATCTATGCTTGTTCAAACTAAGCCGCGTTTTTATAATTTATCTACGGAATACTACATCTGTCATGATGACAGACTTTACGATTGAACCACTAACAGAAGTATTTTTAGTACTTAAGTAACGTTTTCGTAAATATTAAAATAAATATATACTTATGTAGTAATAAGTACAACAGAATTGTTTAAATGTGACCGCGAAAGTCCTTGAACGCAATAATGTGTTATATAATAAAGTTAAAAATATTATAATATTAGTAAGATGTCAATCGAATATTAAAATTAATACTTATGTAATTAAAAAAAATTAACTTTAGTGATAACACTGATTGATTTAATAGCCTATCTTAATTTACACAATTTTTCTAAGGTTAAATAAAAAAAAACTTTAGTTACTGGCATAAAACTACTAGAATATAATATTAAAATATTCAATTAATATGAACTAACAGTATTATGATGTGTTTGGCGCTTTAGGGCAGTGATATATTTGATGCCCCTACTTAATATATTTTTAAACATAATAAATTTTGTGCAAAAAAAGTATTCATATTTTTTATGTGTGGAACCCTAGAATACCTTACTCTGTAGTCTACCATTATATTATGTGAAATAACTAAATTTCTTGTTTTATTATGTAATTCATAACTATTTTTAAACTAAATGACAATAGGTATTTGCAAGACTCCATCCCATATAGGATAAAAAATTTTATTTGAGTTTAAATTAATGATGAAATTTTAATGATTAAAGTTAAATAAATGTTAAATTTTGATTGATAGTATACAAGTTGATTATTTTTACATTAGGCACTCGATTTCTCTTAAAATAATAATTGTATTGTATATTATATTTTAGTACTATATAATACTTGATTTTTCAATTATCAAGAATTTTTTTAATTCATTCTTTATACCTTATAAAGGGGAGTTAACTTCATTTTTTTTATGACAACATACATTTTGAATAAATTAATAAATGATAAAAAATTTTTAAAGAAATACATTTTCTTTTAATATATTTTTTTATTTACATTCTTTTGTATCTTGAAAGAATCGACCTTAATAATAACGATTTGATTTAATTCTAAATCATATGTTCACAGAAGGTAATTTATTTATTTCAGTGTTGATAAAAAATAGACATACTATAAAATTAAAAATCGACTAGATGTTAAAGTTTATTCATTTATTTTGTAAAAATATATTTTTTATAAGGAATATTTTTTTAATAAATAAAATATCCTAAAACTCCATTAAAATTGAAACATTAATTTTTTAATAAGATTGAATAGTTTTTACTTAAATTCTTTAAGGCTTCTAAAATATATAGTAAAGAGAAATATTTATCAACCCTTATTTAATTAAAAAATTTTAAAGAGCTTTTTAATAATAAATTTCTTTTACTTCAAAAAAAAAAACATAATACACATTCGACGTTTAAAATAATTGCAATTATATTTAATACCAAATTATAATTTTTTGATAAAAGAATTATAATTAAAAATAGATAAAATTAAAAAATATCTTTATAACTTCACATTGATTCTAAATTACAAAGTAGAAAAAAGTAAACAAAAAATCTCAATTTTAATTTTTACGCTTTTAAAATATCTTTAAGACCCTATTATATAGATGCGTAATATGTGCATGATTTTGTTTGATGCAGAGTGCACTTTACAAAGCTACTAATATTTAATTGACTATTAAAATTACATCATTTAAGTAAAAGTATTTTTATTTACCTGCGTGGAAGTAGTGGTAGGTTATTACCATACAGCCACAGACTTTTGTCAAGCATTCGCTATATTAAAACCTTATTCAGAATTCTGAAACATCCGCGGCAATAACAAAAAAACTGTTTCACAACACTAAAGACCTAATCAATAATATTGATTGTTGGGTCACCGTGGTTTTGTTTTTACTAAACACATAACAGTAATTTTTAAGGAATAAATTATACAAATGTGTTATAGGTATACAAGAATGTAATTATCCAGAAAGTCTACTACAAGGAGTATTTAATAGGTTAAAAAATATTGATTTTTCAAATTGATTAAACCTACCATCATAAAATAAGATTGCAATGTACCTTAAGTGTATTTAATGTAAAACATAAATGATAATAATAAATTATCTTATTAATATTTATGATTTTTTTTAAACAATAGTGATTCTAAAAAATAAGAAGTAATTGAATATAAGGTAATTGCAAAATTATTTAATGCCTTATCTTTTTTAATTGAAGATAAATAAAATAGTATTTTAAAAGAGAAAGTACATAATTACCAATTTTATTTAAATTTTTTTTCCACCCTATTTTTTCTTTTTTTTTTTACAGCATTACAAAATACTAACAAGATTGTATATTTAATTAGGCGAGCTAAATTATCCTTTTTGTATCAATGTTTAAATATATAATATTAATAATTTAAAATAACATTAAATGTGAAAAACTATACAAAAACATTGATCAAATCAACTAGAAGACAGTATTAGGATAAAATAGTTATATAGTACTAAATTTAAATAGCTATTTCAAATAAATTGTTTTTAAAAAATAGTAATAAATAAATATACCATCATCGGTATGAAACAATAACTGTAACCTCCAAAAATAAAATTTTTTAAAAAGCAGTACAATAGAAATATTTTTACTATAAACAAGAAATTCTAATCTTTGCTTTTAATTTTTATTATTATTAAAAATATAATTTTTTCTTCAATCTACCTTTAAAAAAAAAAATGAAGTACATAGCTCATTTACGGATTTTAATATTTGGCCAATATTTTTTATCTCAATATTATCTTATTAAAAACATCTATAAATTCGGTAAAAGAGTTTTTTACCGATTGACCTAATAACCGATAATATGAATATAGCTAAATATTATTAATGATGTAATATAGATTTTCTTGAACCATTAATAAATTTCACACACTTGACAAGGTTAAATACTAAACAAATGCAAGTCAAATTTTTTATTTAATGTAAAGATATAATATAATAAACTTATCAATGTTATACTATACTTAATGTTAATTATAATTAATTTTGCTTTAGATGCCTATATTCATCTAAATCAAAACGTTATTTTTTAAATGATTTACGGTAAAATTTCGATAATCGCCCGTCAATTCTCGGTAGCCGTGTTAATAAATGCACTATAAAATACTTAAATAAATGCAATTATACTGAAAATTGTGAAATTCCAGAATCAACAACAATTATTAACAATGATTGAAAATAATTACAAAAATGTATTGGATTAAGTTACATTTATATAAATTTAAATTTGGGTTTTTTTTGAAAATATATTTAAAACATTTCAATGTATTGTCTATAATTTCATAATAAAAATTTATTTATATCGTTGATACCAAAGATAGTTTTAATATTAGAATATTATGATTTATTTTGAACACCAAGAGCGTATTTAAGGGGTGATCGACCCCTTGGACTAGCTTTATCAGTATTTTTTAAAATTGATATCTATCAAACATGTGAAGTTGAGAAGGTATTAATTTTACTATGGTATGTGTTTTTTGTCTGTTATCACTTTTTCTCTGCTCTCGCCGAACCGATTTCTTTCAACGATACGTCAAAAGATCACAAATCGTATCTAATCGAAGACATTAGCCTCATAAATTGAAAAAATTCCCCTCATTCACCGTAAATGGAGGAAATCTCCAAAAAAATTACAAATTTAAAAATCACTAATTTTTGAAATTTATTAATTTATTTTACTTAAAACTGCCATAACATTATCAAAAATGACCAAATTAATATAATTTTATTTTTATAAATACGTGAGGTATGTACCTATTATTTGGTACATTTTTTTAATAAATCTGATCCTTTAATAATTTTTGAAAGTGTTACGGAAATACTGACACTTTTATATATATAAGTAAATATATAAAACTGTTAAATAAAAATTGAATAAAATTTTACTAAAAAAATATTTAAATATCTTTACAGGGTGATTGATCTGTCATTGGACAGCTAAATTTCACCTAAATAATAATTATCTTGAAAATAATTGTGTTAAGCTTTATTGAGTAGTATTTATGTCACAAATTATAAGTAATTAAATATTTCTTAAATCCGTCCCTTATTTCTTAAAAGGGTACCAAATTAATTTTTTTTAGCAACTTACATATTAAACTAGCTTTAAAAATATAAAGATGTCTATTTAAGAAAATGAATTCAAATAAACGTATGAAGAAGTGTCATACATGTAGAATACAGTGATTGTACTGAATGAGAGAACGCGATTCAAACTACATGAAACAATAATAATAGTAATAATAAAAAGAATTAATACTCCATTAATTGTTATCATTATGATTTATCCAGTAGACTAAATATTGATTGATTTTCATTCCTTAAATTTATTACATTTTTTAAGAATACATCACAATTGATATTCCACAATAAACACATTTATCAAATGTGATATAATTTATCATTGTTTCAAAAGACAGTCTCATTTATGATAAAAAATCGCCTATTATTGTAACTTACATTTAGTTTTTAATATATTTTATACATACAATAATATTACACCTGCTTGAAAGCTGCAATAATAATAACGTTTTGATTAATTCTGTATATTATATATTATTAAATAAATTATATATTTAGAAATAAAGTTACAAACTATGCTAACGACCATGAATATTATTTTCAAGGATGAATACAATATGAAAATAAATAAGTCAAAAACTAAAATCCTCGTCTGTGGTCGTAATCAAACAGCAAATTGGGATATAAATTTAGATGGTGACACACTAGAAGTATTCAATGAATATAATTATTTGGGGAGCATTGATACAGATGACGGAAAATTCGCTCAAGAAATAAGATGCCGATTACAACAGGCTTGTTGTGCATTCCAGAAAAAAAAAAACCCAGCACAGGGGGGTCGCGGCACAGTTGTGACGTGGTATAGTTGGATCAAGTATAATGATATCTGACAGTGATTAAAATCACTATCAAAAATAAACGCTTCGATGCAAATCTTTAGATAGTGTTTAATTTTAAAGAAATTGGTGTATTATTTCAAAAGCTTCATAAACTGCTAGTTGCTTATTAATATGATTAAGATAANCTGCTAGTTCCTTATTAATATCCTGATTAAGATAAAGTATGTCGAATGAAAAAGGGATTATTAAAAAATAGTATTTCCCATAAAAAAATTATATTGCTCAATACACTTTTCAATAAGTTATAGCATTATAAAATTAAAAATGTAAAAAATAAAATCAAAAATTTTAACACAATAATAGCATTTGGTAGCCATTTTCACCGTGAAGACAAAACAAAGTCCGAAATTTTTTTCCATAATAAAGTATATTACATTAGCTTTAATTTAAAATATATATAAAAGTGTCAGACCTTCCGGAACACTTTCAAAAGTTAAGTTGAAAAAGTTCTACTTTCTATATGCATTTTTATGTTTTCAATCCCCCCTGTATTAAGGGAAATGGTCCGATTTAAAAAAAAAAGTATGTCGAATGAAAGATCTATATAATTACTACTTCTCATAAAAAAATTGTAATGATCCATACATTTTTCAAAAAGTTATAGCATAATAAAGTTAAAAATGTAAAATACAAAATCGAAAATTTTCACACAAAAATAGCATTCGGTAGCCATTTTCACCATGAAGATAAAATAAAGTCCGAAATTTTTTTTTTCCATAATAAAGTATATTACATTAGCTTTAATTTAAGATATATATAAAAGTGTCAGACCTTCCGGAACACTTTCAAAAGTTAAGTTGAAAAAATTAATTTTTTGTAAAAAAGTTGTCATTTCAAATCCCCTCCTGTGGGCAGGTAAAAAGTCAGATTTATAAAAAAAATATACCAAATGATAGGTAAAGACATCAAGCATCTATATAAAAAAAAATTATATTGATATGTTCATTTTTGAAAAAGTTACGGCAGATTTTAGTAAAAAAAATTGAAAAAATTTCGAAAATTAGCGATTTTTAAATTTGTAATTTTTTTGGAGGTTTCCCCCATTTACGGGGAACGAGGGAATTTTTTTCAATTTTTGATGGTAATGTCTTCGACTAGATACGATTTGTGATCTTTTGTGAACTATTTAGTATTTAATACTGTTTAATATTCAGTACTATTAATATACTTTTTTTTTTTAATTTGCTAACCGTAACACAGCAAGCAAATTAAACTCAGTCAAAATGAAAATTGAGAATAATTCTCTGTTATTTTATATGTTACATTATAGTATAACATAATTATTGTGCTTATCTAAATGCTATTATGTATACATCTATTTTTAATACATCAGTTGAACCTACAATAGCCTATTGCAGGTTCAAATGATTTACTCTATTGTCAATAAGACATACTTTACAGGTTTTTACACGTGTACTAATATTTATTTTTTTCACTGATTAGTCTCCAATAATTAATTTTATTTACCTCTAACAAAAAATATCGAAAATAATAAATGAGTTCTCTTAATTTAAGAGAACTAAATATTTGACTCAAATTACCCTCTTGGTAATTATTTAGGTGGAACCTTTTGCTCTTAGTTAAAATAAAAACATTATTATTATTTTTTAATTGTATTCTTAGTATTT
>NW_026099573.1:44427334-44439814 GCF_025091365.1 Daktulosphaira vitifoliae
GAAACAAAAAAAAAAAAAAATAAATAAAAAAAAAAATAAACACATCATGATAAAATTAATACCTTCTCAGCTTCGCATCGAAGCTAATACTTTTGAAAAGTATTTTTTACAACTATGTACATACATACATACATACATACATACATACAGGTGAAACTAATATAAGCGTGTTAAAAACGACTATAGTTTAAAAATAAAATAACATATCAAAAATATGTAAAAAAGCAATAGTATTTTGTATAAAATTATAGATACAGTAAACTACTAAAAATTATATTTTTATTAATAAATATTTTCAATTTTTTTTTAAGTCTATCATATTTATTATTTATTCTAGACAAAAAGTTGGATGTGCAAACATTTGAAAAAACAAATCTTAATGTTAGAATTATTTTTAACTTTATAAAATATCTGTATACTATGCGTGTAGTTTGATCACAGCAGTTGTGCAAGATTTTACCACTACGCACGATTCTGTTTCATAAATTCATAATTTATTCGGAGAATCGAATACTATCTTAAAATCGAATAGTACCTTTATCATTGAATATGATAAAACGTTTTACTTTATTCATTCGTTGAACTCTAAAAACTAGAATGTTATAATTTTCAGCGTCCATCATTTAAAATGTCCCATAAGATTAATGTAAATTATTGCTAGTATCAATTAGTCCTCTAATAATGTCTGAATTTAAAGTAATAAATTTAAATTTATTATTTATTTTTATCTTTCAAAAATATTTTACTATAAAAAGCTAGATAATAATTTTATAGAAAATAGTTTCATTAAACTTTTATTCAAATAATTTTTTTTTTTTAATAAACATTTGTTCTTAAACTTTGAACTATCAATAGATGGATATAATATTTATTGGGACAAATGTTCATTGAATTAAGAAATTTGTGGAACAAAAGGTAGGGATCCTAATCCATCTAAAGATTATCTTGCTTATTATTATTATCAATTTTTTAAATTATTTGATGCTCATTAGTTAGACTTATACATGTCTCTTAAAATACTACTTATTACACTCACAATTACTCTTATAGCTTTTATAGCTAATCAAAATATCTTCGAATATCAACGATTCTATAATTCGTTTGAAAAAAAGTTAAACTCAACATCATGTCCGCTTTGTTTAGGCATGGACTTTTGTCACAATCTACAATATTTTGAATTTAACCATGAGAGGTATAAAGTAACTAATTTTGATCATCAAAATAAATTTTTATACATTTTTTGGGGAATTATACATATATTGAAGCAATGGCTTATAAGGAACAATAAAATATTTTTTGGAAAAATAAATTTAAAAAATGGAACTACATTACCACTAGTGGCAAAAAGAACTGAAAATGAAAAAACTAAACAATTTTTGGAAAAAGTTACAGAACTTGTTGATGTAAATTCTTTAAATTCAATTGAACAACTAAAAATTTTACTAACTGGTACAAATCTACCTTTTATTGATAATGGGTTAGTTGTGTGTTCAAAAAATGCCAAAAGGTCATTCTCATTGATTTTTGATTTAATCAAATTGTCAATCGATTCTAATAACAATAAAAATATCAGATTATGGTTAGAATTGTATACAGCCATACATTTATCACCTGAAATAATACTACTCAAGGTTAATATGAACATATAATTTTTGTGTTAGTGACTAAAATTCAAAAATTGTTTTAGATTTTAAAATTAAAGTCTTATGTACCTATTATTTTTGGTACATGTGGTAATTATTATTTTGTTGAAGATTGTGGTCATACACTACAATATTATATTGGAAAATTAAGATTGAATATGAGGATGCAGATTGTCTATGAGCTACTTAAGTTAGCCCTAGAACTTACTGATGGTACTGCTCATCGCGACTATTCATTTTACCTCACTGATTTAACAGCAGATAATATTGCCATTCAAATAGATAGCTCTACAGGGTTATTATTGTCTTTGAAAATTATAGATTGGAGTGATGTCATTGTTGTTTCTAATAAAGAAAATAGATTTAAGTGTAAATTAAATTGTAAGTTTAAAAATATACATATATATTTATAAAATATCAACCAAATTTTTTTTTTAACTAGTTCATTACAGTGAATGTATTGAATGTTGTCCAGGTTGTTTAATTTATTCTGAAGATGACATATGTAAAACAAGTTATAGTGACCATAACATATACGCTGTATGTCAGGTAATGTATAACATTTTCGTGAATTTTTATAATATTAAAATGTACAAGATAAAATTATTTTAGAGATGTATTTTTGAAATCTATTAAATAGACTTAGAACAACACTTTCTTTAAAGTATACTTTAAACTATAAAGATATTGGTGAGTTTCCTTTTCGAGAAAATTTTATTAGATAGTTTAATAAGCCTGCCTGCTCACAATTATTTATGGCCCCTGAGAGTTAAATTATTTTTTTGAAAATATGATTATTATATAAAAAAATTCTTGATTTTTTTTTAAGTAAGAGACTTAAAAGTAAGTTACCTAAAAAAAATATTGCAATAACACCCATATGAATTCTCAAACAATATATAAGCGCTGATTACCTAAACATCAATATAAATTATATTTATGAATAACATTTAATTTGCCATCAATTATTTCATACTTTTGTTTCGTTGTAGTATTCATTATACATTTGTATCAAGTACATTCCATTGGTATAATTTAAGGTAGCTCAGACCTCCAAATTAAAAAAATATGTATTAATTGTAAAACATTATTTAAAGTTGAGTAAAATTTAATTACTATATTCAAAAATGTTATTTTAAAATTTTACAAAAAGGTATAATCTAATCTTTTGAATTTAAAATAAAAATCTGAACAGAAGCTGTCTTCATTATTAAGGCCATTTTTATGTTACATACTAAATCAAATAAATTAAATTAAGTTATTGTAGTATAATAAATTATTATTATAATTATTTATTTTATTTAATATTAAATAATCGAGTTTAATAATGATAATGTAAAATTATTTTTCTAAAATAGGAATTTTTAAGCTCTGGAGAAAGTATATTACCAGAAATAACCAATACAAATATACTAGAAAATAGCAATTATGCAGAATTTCAGACACTTATCAAAAATTGTGTTTGTGATAGATCAACAGAACATCAAGTTATTAGAAATAGATTGAATACAGCAAAATTAATGATTACTTTACTTGAAAAAATATTAAAAATTACTTTTTAAATTAATTTTTATTATTTATTGAAAAATATAATATAAAATAAAAATCTATTTTACAACTTTTAAAAGAAAGTATACTCCCCCAATTTTTATTGTTAAGATTAAAATGATTATTTAAATATACATTTTTTTGTTTAAATAATAAAATAATTTAGTATATTTCATTCAATCCTTCATTAATGGATAATTTTTAATAATTATTAATAATACCATATACTACTTCATAGTCTCAAGAATAAAGAAATATCAGGGATTAACTAATTAAGTTATTATTAAAAAAGTTTTTTGTTTTTAAGGTGACAATCATCAAATAATATAAAAAATCTATACAGGTATTTTTAAACTAAAATTGTAAAGCATTTTTTAATTTAGCTAAAATAAAGATTTATAATAACAAACAAATATGAAATATAATTTTTTCAGTGATTTATGTTCCAATTATATAATTCTGTTTTATCTCATACATTTCATAAGCAGTTTCTTCATGATGAGTAGGATCATATTCTGTTCCGATATAGTCAATTTCCAGTTGAAATGGACCATCAGCTCTATCCGAAACAGTTATACCAAAATGACTAATTTTGGCTAAAGGTAAAGGACCTTGAATATCTTGAATCCGTCCTTTACTTGCAAAAAAGAATTTTGAAAAAGGTATCTAAAATATTTAGTTATCAGTTGCACATTTGAATTTTTTCAAGAAGATACTTCAACAAAGAAACATACCCTAACTGTTTGCCAATAAGGGCCACCACGAGTATACAAAACAAATGTATATACATCATTCCACATAATATCAAATTGACCAGACACATGAATATTCAATAGATAACTTCGTCCATCTCCACGTACTCGCATATTTAAATGAGTATATGGAGTCCAATCTAAGTAGTCGTCTCTTTGAAATGATTTCTGTAAATATATAATAATTAAATGATTGTGAGTAAACATAAAAGTATATTATAATAAATCTGTGTATAAAAATTAGTATTGCTTGAAATAGATAAAAAGACTGGTATTAAAAATAAAATGTAAACTTTATAGCCTAAACGGACCAACCAAATAATTAAATTAGATTATCTTTGTATTACATGTTATTTAAAATAAATCATGCTAAGTAGGGTTTGAATATAAAATATACTGACTCAAACCTTGAAATAAAATAAGTTTGACTGACTAAAGAATTCATAACAAACTATAATTTGTTTAATATAATACATTATAATTTGATAGGAATTCATAAAAGGGATATCAAGAATGTTATGTTATTAAGTTATTATAGGCCACATGATAATTGTTTTTAATAGATTATATGTCTATCGCCGAGACTTGCTCTACATGATAGGTGCAGAATCTCTAAATTAACTCACTCATTGATTCTTGTAAGTGTGGTCTTTGCTAGACTCCATTGCACTTCAATAAACATTTTTTTTTTTTACTATCATAACTAATCTCAAGAATTACAAATTATTTATTTATACATTCAAGTTATGTACTATCTCTAATAAATATAAATACTGTAAATTTTAAAAATTAACATTTTTGAAGATAATAAGTTTGTTTTAATAAAGTTTTTTTACTAAAATGAATTTAACATTTAATACTATATTAAAAATATAAAAACACCTTAAAAATATTTAAATTTAAATTGCTTGTATGTTACTTGTATATAGTATTCAAAAACAAGAGTTGTCTATTATACTTTTGGTTCAGAAAAAAACCTGTTTTCTTACATATTAAACTTAATATATTAGACAAAGAAGAAAAAATTGGTACGTAATTTAGAGCAATTAATTTTTAATTATTTGTTTTCTAGTATTAGATACTGAAATTATAAAAAAAGTATCGATCTAGTATTTAAAAGAATGTTTTTATGGATTGATTAAAAAAATTACAGTGACTCGTTTTGTAATAATATTACAGTAGCCAGAATTTTGGATTCTTCCATCTTTAGGTACCCTCGAACATAGGTTTCCAGTGAACAGACCATATCCTTGGGGGCTCAGTTTCAAATCACACTTGCTAAAACCTTCAGCATGATCACTATCACTAGTACAAATCCAATGATCAAGGGATGAATCATTAAAAAATCTCCAAAATACATCTATTTCACCTAAACTCCAATATAAAATAAACAATTTTTATTTTATAGTTTATAGTTTATAAGTATATCTTAGTGTATACCTGCTCTATAATCAAGGATAGGGTCTGCTTCTAAAACTTCTTTTACCTCTTCTTTCCATCGTTTAATTTCAAATTTTAACTGTTTAAGACCTAAACGTATTCTTTCTAATCGAGTATCAGCTATGTTGAAACCTGTATCATATCCACTTCTTTTGTCATACTCGTGAAACTCGAAGGAAGGACAAGTAAAATGAAAATATTTCTGAGGACAACAATTCCAAACTATGCTATGTGTATGATCATATGCACTTAAGTTTTTCCATCGGTGCTTTGATATAAGAAGTCCAATTTTTCTTCCACTTAGCATTATATTTTTATAACATTGGATCTGTAGAAAAGTATCTATCAAAATTGTCTAAATAACTAAATTAAAAATATAATGAATATTAATTCAAACTTAAACAGTATATATCACAATATATTCATTTTTATCATAACTATACATAACACTTATATTCAATCGGAGATAATTTAAGTCAAAAAATGTTATCATAAATATCAAAGAGTATAAAAAATATCATATATGGGAATCGTCATTACCTCTAAAAGTTAATTCAATCATAATTATAACAAAGTAAAAATAATAAATCTTCGTTGTTTAATTACAATATTATGATTTAGTATGAACTCATATTATTTTAAACTAATACAGCCAATTCATTAATTATATTAATAAATATTAATGAATTTCTTATAAAATAATTTATAAGAAAGAGATTAATGACATGTGCACAGTATATACGATGTGTAAATTATACTTGTCATATGGCATTTACCTTATTGTCAATCATATGATAATACCTAGGATACTGTGATCAGATACAGTAAATTTTCTCTGGGTAGCCGGTCTCATAATTGTATTTTACGCTACGATTTCATTAACTTTTTCAATTACTTTCAAGTTTTAACTCTTAATTATGTTTGAATAGTTTTTTTATATACATTTATGCCTAAACCAGATCCTTGCAAAAAATTAGCTTGTGCAATTCAAAAGTGTTTGTCTGGTAATTTAATATTAATTTTTTTTTGTAATTAATACGTAGCTATGTATGTTATAATCTTGGTTGATCAACAACATAGCTTTTAGAGGAGACGTTAAACATGGTTAATGATTATTTAAATAAATTATCTCCATATATACATTTTTAGAAAAAGTTACAGTGATATAAAGTTGAAATAAAAAATAAATATTAATAATTCGGCATTTTTACAAAAAAATGTATGATTTATGAAAGGCGGCATATTGTAAACAAGCCCTAAGAACACACTTTTTTCTTTTATCACAAACTGTATATTACAGAGTGATTCATTATAATTATATATTGAACTTTTTTTTTTGGTTATTTTAGTTACATATATCATATATTTTATTTAATGTATTATACACAATTTTTAAATGGAAACTTACAAAAATATGTATTGCACTTAATCTAGTTTAATAATGCTTAGTAAATGATCTTATTAAAAAATAACTGCTCTACAACAATTTTTAAACCACTATTTCTGAAGTTTAAATAATAGACTGGGTTTGTGGTTCAGGTTATGGTATTTTTTTTTCAATTTATCATTAGTTTATTGAAAAAAATTAAGAATTTCATTTTAATCAACCAAATTATTTAATTTTTAAGTATTAAAAATGTACAGTAACTTATCTAGATTTAAGTCATTGGGTATGTTTTTTAATTTCAGAAAACGGATTTCAGGAATCTCGCTGTATTAAACAAATTAATAATCTTAGAGAGTGTTGTAAAACATATTATGGCAAATCCCTTGTTTGTTCAGGCATGAAACCCACTTCTACCTCTGAAGAGATTGATACTAATATTGAAAAGATATAGTATGTTTTTGATTACTGATAATATTTTTTCAATTAATTGTTTACATTATTTATAAAAAAAATCTCTACATACATTAATTTGTCAATGTATTAAAAAAAATTGAATTCTATATTTATAGGATCAAGAATAATATGTGTAGTGAAAAAGTGCAACAATCAAAAAACCAACATCAAAATTTTATTAATAGAAAGTTATTAAAAGATTTACCATTTTATAGACGTTATCCAAGAACTTTTGTAGTTGTTGGAAGTACTCTAGGTTTTATAATTTTATTTAGTAAAGGAATATACGATTTTTTCCGTCCAAATACTGTTGAAGAGTTGCAACGTCATCTAGCAAAGGAAAAACTATACCAATTAAAATTACAACAAGAGAGAGAGTATGTTGAAAAGTACTTAGAATAGAATAACACTTTCCAAAATTGTAATATTTTATTGTACTTTTAAAATAGTTCAATTATTTTTTCCAGACTTTAGTATAATAATTATTTAATATATTTGATAAATATAAGAAAGCTTTTAAAAATTAATTTTTATTTTAATACAGCACACTAAATTAATATTAATTAAATTTTAATTGGCATTAAATGAGCTATGCAATATTAATGATTTATATATAAAAATAACTCAAGTATCTCAAATTGAGTTAAAAATTATTAAAAAATTGTCCATTGATATATTGTAGATTTTTCGCTGAATTAACTAGTTTTAAAAAACAAAATATAGACAATTTTATGTAAATTTTAATATAAAAATTAAAAAAATTTACCTGTTTAGATAATTATTTTAAACACTAAAAATATTTCAATATCTCAAATGTTCATTGATACTACAAATATATTACATTAATTTTTTCTTAAGAAAAACAAAATTTAATATTTCCTTATGAAATATTTTTAGTTTTGGTTACAGTATTTGAATTTTTACTATACATAGTGATTTTTTTAAGTTAGCTACTCGATTACTCTTAAATGATAATTATATTAAATTTTTTTTTTTCATTTTTTAGTTACATACATTTCTTAATTTTTCAATTAATAAATGTTTTTTCATCCCTTGTACCTAATAGAAATTTTATTTTATTTAAAATATTTTAATTTAATATTAAATTAAAAAAAAAAAATTCCCAAAGGTCATTTTAAGTTCTTGATTGGATTTTAAAAAAAAGTCAAATATTTATTGATTCTTTACTAGCCAACTACTTAAAAAAATTTAAAAAGATTACAAAAAAAACTATTTTAATATTGCCTAATTGTTTTATAGACCAGTAAAAAAAATTTTTTTTATTAAATGTGTCAATTTTTTAAAAATATATCTGTACATTTAATTTTAATTTTTAAATGTACTGATAATAAAATAGAGCAATATAATTTGTATATATTAGTAGAATTTTTAAAATATAATAAAATTTTCTATTAAAATGATTTATAAAAACAAATTTCAGAGTTATATTCAGGAATAATTTTTTTAGTCTGATTTCAAATTTTGTCACTAGTTTTTGAAATAACTTCTAATAAATAAAAATAATAACTAACAATGAATAAAGTTAATAATAATGTTTTTTTTTAAAGGCTATATTTGTTGATAATACTTGATAAGTTTATTAAATTTTAGTTCAATTTTAAAGTTATTGCTGTTTTTGAGGACATTTAAAGTTCATTAAGAAGATAATTATAAAAAATTATATTGATTATTTTACGATAGTATAACAATATAGGATGATTCTTCTAATATTAATCATTTTTCTCTTAAAAAAATAATTATATTAATAAAATTATCTTTTGCATTTTTATATTTTTTGAATTATTTATTTTTAAATTAATAATATTAAAAAAAAAACTTTAATTGTATTATCTCAAGAGAAATTGAGTGGCTATAATTAAAAGTGGTTATTGCCTTTTATAGTTTAGTCATGACTATTATTTTGATAACAATTGTAATTACATTCTTAATAATCAGTTTTTAATAAAATATTTTTATTTTTGTATATTTATTTTTTAGAACCAAATCTTAAATAAATGTTAATATTTTATTGTTATTTAATATCATTATAATTTTAAATTATCGCTTAATCACATAATAATTATAATTATAACATCTTATATAAATCCTAACATGATGGTTATTATATGATAAACTCCTATTTAATCATAAAAGATAAAAAAAGCAATTATTTTATTTTATTTTATAGATTACAAATTAAAACTGATTAAGAAGATATGGATGCAGTTAACAAAGCCAAAGCTCGTTTCAAAAGATATCCTAATCTACTAATAGCGTGTCATATTGAAGCCTTGAATTATGCTACATGCATTATTAAAAATGAAAAGGATCTTAAAAAAGACTGTTGTAAAGATCAGTTTATTAAATTCCGACAGTGTTTGGTAGCTAATGCAACTAAAATCCATATTAAAATTTAGAATCAACTTAGTTATAAGATAAAATTGTTTAGTTTATTATCATAATGCATTTTTTATGGCATGTAGGTTTTGGTTTTTTAGTTAGAGTTATTTTAATCATTTTTGCACAATGGTATGATACTGATGATAGTGGAATTAATTATACAGACATAGACTATAAAGTTTTTACTGATGCAGCTCAACATATGTGGCATGGTGAATCACCTTATATGAGGCCAACTTATCGGTATACCCCTCTTATAGCTATACTTTTATTGCCAAATGTTTTTTTACATTATTGTTGGGGAAAGTTATTATTTTCTATATTTGATTTAGCAATTGCTTACACAATACAAAAAATTGTATCAAAGTCGCATCCTAAAAGTAGTGATTATTGTGCATTTCTATGGTTGTACAATCCTTTAAGTATTGTCATATCAACTCGTGGAAATGCTGATTCAATATCTTGTTTTATTGTTCTTCTAACATTGTTAATACATTTAAAGAAAAAATATCTACTATCAGCAATATTTTTAGCTCTATCTGTACATATAAGAATTTATCCTATTCTATTTTGTTTGTCATATTATCTTTCAATTGATATTAAATTAAAATCCACTTCTCTTTTCAAAAAAAATTATCGTGCTTTATTTCCTACTAAAAATAAAATAACTTTTGTAATGATATTCTGTGTATCCACAATTTCTATTAACGGATTTTGTTACTATTTTTATGGTCAAAAATTTTTAGATGAATCATATTTATATCATGTTAGTCGTTTGGATGTGCGTCATAACTTTTCTGTATATTTTTATTTAAACTATTTACTATCAAGTTCAGATAATATACCTCTTACACATAGTATCTTGACAAAGTTATTTCCCCTTTTATTGATATTGGTTGTATCATTTACTTTTTATAATGTTGAAGATTTAGCTTTCTGTCAATTTTGTTTATGTTTCATTATGGTTACCTACAATACTGTTGTAACATCGCAGTATTTTGTTTGGTTTGTATCATTTTTGCCTGTGTGTTACTTGAACATAAATATTACATTTATTGAAGGTATTAAAATTTTATTAATATGGATATTACCCCAAATTGGATGGCTAACTTGTGCATACTTATTAGAATTTTTAGGTGTTAATACTTTCAGTTTACTTTGGATAGAATCACTAATGTTTTATCTAAGTAACATTGTAATTTTATCATTTACCATTGAAAGATATAAATGTAATGAATTAAAAAAAATTTTGTAAAAGTATAAATATTTTAATAAAGAAATCGTGTTGAGTAAAACATTTTTGTCAATAATAATTTTACTATGAAACTATTATGAATGTAATATATTTAATGTAACATAATTGTTGGTATATTTACTTCACAGTAAATATTATTGCATTTTAAATGAATAAATAAAATAAAATTGATCTAAATGTAATTATTAGTTCGTTTAGATACAAAATACTCATTATTTTTAATATTTCTCATGTGATTAGAATGCAAGTAGTTTAAGTGTCATTTTTTAATTCAAATGAATCGATCATTTCAATAATGACATAAGTCTTTGATTTTTCAAAATTGACTTTTTGTCAAATTTTGATAATTATATACCTGGTTATGTATTCTGTGTAAAAACTAGATTTATCAGACTAATATTTAATATAAATAGTAACTACAAGAAACTTGAATCACATTAAAAACTACACAAGTTGTTCAGTTTTTGCAGGCATTCGCAGATTTCATGTTGACCATGATTATTTTACATCACATGTTTTTTTTTATCATCACCATCTTTATAAAATAATAATATTGTAAAGTTAAGACTAGTTAAATTATTGTTTTTTTTTTATGAAAAAATAAATATATTATTTTATATAGAATTAATTGATTTTGTGTCATAATATTAATCACATTTTTCTTTTATCTATTTTATTATATTTCTTGATTTAGATTTTATATTATAAATTTCCATTATCTCAATTTAATGTATTTTGGTCAAAGTTAGACTATTTAAAACTATGGATTATCAATATCGGAAACCTAAAAAATAAATTAGTAAATAGGTGTAAATGCAATAAAAGTTAAATTACTGGAGTTATTATTTTTTTTTAGTTCCTGTAAAATTTTAATTTTATGACATCGTTTTTGAAAATATATAATACCCATTTTTGAAATGAAAAATAATGATCCATTTCTAAAATAACACAACCACTGAATTGTTTAAACCTATTGTAACAAGTTGTCGACAGCATTTTTTATAACAAAGGAAATGTCTGAATTAGATCCTCCTACAATATCTAAATAAATTTTAAACAATATCAATAAATTTACATTCACTGAAAAATTCCAATTTTCAATAAAAAAGAATAATTTAAATTTTCATGCTATTTATTTATAAATATTTTTACATTAACAGCATAGAGAATTTACTAGATAACAAATAATATTTGTTAATACATATTATGTTTTAACTTTATGAGTGGGGTTACCGGTATTACTACAAACTAATAAATGTCGGAGATTCATATACAATTATTCCGACAACTATTACAGTAAAGTTGTTGTTTTTGATATAACCGATTCTAATATAAATGAATTCAAGATTTTTAATTTTCCATATAATTTGAGTCTCTAATTATATGCATTTATACATTTTGTTTGCGCCACTTTAGAGGGTTTCAACTTTGTTCTATTATATTATGGTAGCCAGTGCTCGAATTGGCAAAATAAGTAGGGGAGCTCAACTTAACAATTTTAAAACTGCGTCCCTAGCATTTTTTTTTTTTTACTCATTACTTTATTTAGTATTTATTAATAAATTATATTTCATTATCATACTAATATTTAAAAAAAAAAAA
>NW_026099573.1:44439901-44531178 GCF_025091365.1 Daktulosphaira vitifoliae
CCCCCTGCGCCCCCCCCCCCCCAATTCGAGCACTGATGGTAGCATATAAATATTCTTCTTTCTGGGTGGATGTGAACCCTCCTAATACCCCAAAACTATAATCTCGGTAAGAACAACAAAATAGATCTATGATATTTGTATCAAACAGAACTAATTATATTCAATCCAACTGAACAATTTAATATTATTTTCATAAAAATATTACTCATTCCTCTTGCATTCTAAGTGCTTAAAATACAATTTGTAAAACAAAATAAGTATACATTTTAGAATATGGATGAATATATAAACAATTTGTAGGACTATAAATAACCATAGCTACAAACGATTAAAAACAAAAATGTATTGGTCATAAAATTGGGTTCTTATTTTTGTATAATTTTTTTCAATTAACTGTAATGATGTTTGGACTTAACTTTTAATTACTTGATATATTCTTATTCAAAATTTTAACTGAAAAATTCGATTTTTATATTATGTCAATTTTAAAACAATTTGGGGAAGTTAAATCAGCACCCTATATTGAATTAAATACTGTAATTGCGAAACGGTCAAATGAATCAAATTCTACTCTATCATACAAAAGTTGTGGTGATATTGAAGATTTTCATCACAAGAGTGTCGATGTAATTGTTGAAAATAGTCCGTCTGTTAAGGCTTTAATTAAAAAACTCAATAATAATGCTACCAATACTAATTTTAATGTTACAAACCAAAAATCATACAAAATAAAAGATTTTAGGATAAATTCTACAGAAACTGAATCATTAGATTCCACCAAAAAATCTCTGGATACAGATGGTGATTTTGTAAGTCATCTAATTTTATAACATTAATTTAAATAATTATTGCTTAATAGATATATTATATAGGTCTACATTTCTTAAAATATTTTATATCTATGAGTAAAGGTAAAACAGGAAAATACGGAACAATCGTTTGAGGTGAACAAACAATCTGGTTTATTGGTAAATAATGATACCCGTGAAATCATTAAGCATGAAGATAAAACTACAGTACTTGATTTAAGTGTGACTGATGAACAGCTATGGCACAACATATTACAAATCATGTATACTAATCAAGCATATTCTCTATGTTTGAAAAATATCGCAGACGCAGAAAAATTTCAGAAACTTGAAGATATAATTGTTTATGCGAGTACAGTATTAAAAAGTGTCAATAAATTAGAATGTGACGAAAGAGAATGGATAATTGCTTGCGCCAAACAAATTTTAAATGGCCAAAGTATTGATAAAGATCAGTGTACACAATTACCCTACAGTACATATCCTAGATTTTCGGTGGTTCAATATGAACTGGAGGAATCTAAACAGCATGTGAATAGGTTAAAAATTAGAATGGCTATGTTGCGAAAAGAAAAAAGAGATTTACTAAACATAATAAAAAGTTATGATAGTGAAAGAGTAAATAAATTATCTTTAGAAAAACGTCTTCAAGCTGAACAAATGAAAAATGATGAACTAAGGGCTATAATATCTTCAGTCTATGATAAAAAAGTTCAAGCAGTTTTCTTATAGCAAAAACAAAATTTAAAATAAAAATTATTTGTTTACTTATTAAAACAACTTGTTTTTAATTAATTTTTTTGAGTAATAAAATATTGACAATAAGCTAAAAAGTTGTATCACTTTAAAGTTTGCATATAGCGCTGTTATCAGGACACACACACTCTATAAATATTTTTCCTAATATAGTTTTTTTCGACGATTTACAGTTGTAGAGTACCTACAACTAAAATTGTAATTTTGGAAATTTGAAAAATCTACCCTTTTGATTTGACACGATCCATTGTCGTTTTATGACGTTCAACGCTGTTGTTAGTTTAAAATAATCTGATATTAATCTGATTTTGTGGCTTTGAGTTTAATATTTTTTAGTTTTTTAAATTAATAATATTTTTAATATAGTTTTAATTTTACTTAATTAATTAGCCACAAGTGATCAATTTTTATTATATAATCTGATAATTTCTTTAAAAATTATTTTTAAAAAACGAGAGTCTATCCTCTCAGTACAAATATTTACAAAACTGTTAAATTTTCGAAAAATGACAATTGCTAGTTATTAGATACTAACTAATTGAAATTTGTCTACGAGAATAGTATAATATCTTGCCATAGTGACATAAAATTTGAAAAATCACAAAAAATTACATTGAATTATGATAAATTTTATATTATGATATATCAAATCATTAAAATCTAAATCGTTGTCAAATTGAAGTTGAAATTGTTATTTTTATCTAACATTACTATTAACTAAATGATAGCTCAATGTAGTTATCATACTGTAATATAATCTGCGTTTGCAATATTCATTTATGTAATTTAGTTTTTGAGATGTATCATTATACATTTGCGGTCCTGTGGATGGAGATTAAGAATACTTACATAGCCCCTCCACAAGTCGCCATTGCTGAATCAATTGCCATCATTTTGGCAATTGTTTCAGCCACACAAAAGAATGTTTTAAGAATGTAATATTTGATGGATGTTAATTATTTTCAGTTTAAATTTTATATATTTTGATCTGAAATAAGTTTAAATAATATATTATTATATTGCACTGGTCTACAAAAAAATTTAATCAATAATGAATTTGGAAAAATTTACCAAGATATCGATATACTATTTATAAGCAATACTCTAGAAATTAAATATCTAAAACGCATTTTTCAAAAAAATTTTCCTTTTCTATTTATAAATTAGAAAGTGTAAAATTAACGAGTGTAATTTTAGCTCTTCTTGAAATGAAAAATAATGATCCATTCCTAAAATAACACCACCAGTGAATGAACACTATTAGTGAATAAACACCACTGAATTGTTTAAACCTATTGTAACAAGTTGTCGACAGCATTTTTTATAACAAAGGAAATGTCTGAATTAGATCCTCCTACAATATCTAAATAAATTTTAAACAATATCAATAAATTTACATTTACTGGAAAATTCCAATTTTCAATAAAAAAGAATAATTTAAATTTTCATGCTAGTTATTTATAGACATTTTTACATTAACAGTATAGAGAATTTACTAGATAACAAATAATATTTGTTAATACATATTATGTTTTAACTTTATGAGTGGGGTTACGGGTATTACTACTAGCTGATAATGAATGTCAGAAATTAATGTACTTTGACATTGCAAAAAAATCCTCTGAATACATTTATTCCGACAATTATTACAGCAATAGTTATCGGAATAAATAACAGGTGGTTGTGGGGAAGTGACATGACTACACGGGTAACTCCAAATAGAAATTTCGAGAAAGTCGGACTGCAATGCAAACGCGCAATAATGGTGCAAATAACTGTATTAAATAAACAAATTTTAAAAATCTATTGTTTAAAAAAAGTATTGGATCTTACACAAATCTGAATTCTAATAAAAATTTTTACTTATAAATTCTAGTAAGAAAAATTTAACATATGTAACTAAATAAGTATACTTATTAAAACCTATGTAATGCCCTTTAGATACAAATTGGCATTGCCAATAATTATACACATTACCTGTTGATAATATACGGGTAGCTCTAAATTTGTATTTAATAATGGTCGGACGGTCGTCATCATGCAACAGTGAAGCGAATACGTTGCAGCGGAGGGGCAATGACTTACACGTTGGTAATTATTATATTAACAATATACGAGTAGTTCTAAATTGAAAAATAGTGGAAGTGAACGACAAGGCGCAGCAGACGCCTTCATAGCACATACATCGGTACTTATTATATTACATATAATTAACCCACCCCACCAAATCTTATTATATTTATTATAATTTTCTGGAACTTTTTGAAATATTCTGAAATTTTTTGGAAGTCTGTGGTAGATAGAGTGTCTTTTAAAGTCTAAAATTTAGACCATCCCTTTTTTATTTATTTATTTGAAACTATAAAATATGATGATAAATAATATTTATATCCCTCTTTCATTTGACATACTTTATCTTAATCAGGATATTAATGAGGAACTAGCAGATTATGTAGCTTTTGGAATAATACACCAATTTTTTAAAATTAAACACTAAAGATTTGTATCGAAGCATTTTTTTTTTATAGTGATTTTAATCACTGTCAGATATCATAGTACTTGATCCAGCTATGCCACGTCACCACTTTGCCGTGACACCCCTGTACTGGGTTTTTACTTATGTCTTTTGTTAAATTTTTTAATTGTTCCTGTTTTCTATTCAAATCTTTGATAAAGTTACATCAATACGACATTTCATCAATACATCGAAAATTAACCACGTAAGTATTTAAAATCGCAAATACTTATGGTATTTACGATTTTAAAGATCAAGTAAATTTGCTAAGTGGTAACTGGATAATTATCCAAAATATTAAAATAAAGGGAGGATCAGTTGACATGCATAATTTCAAAACTAATAATGTACAAATTTATATAGGTGATCTTGTTTATAATTGGTAATATTCAGAAAATGTAATTAAATTTTTGTATGCAAAGGTTTATTTTTATTTTTAAATATTAGATATGTTAAAATTAATCTGATATGCAGTGTTGTAAAAAATACTTTTAAAATATATTTAAGTAATTACTCAACAAATTTCCAAAAATAATACTTAAATAACCACCCAAGTACTATTAATAACTATGTATTTAAAATAATCTTCAAATGAAAAAAAAAAAATTTGAAATTTGAAGTTAATTTTTTTAAATAAAAAAATTGTTGGTTACACTTAAAAAATATTATTTATTCAAATTGTTTATTAGACATGTTAGTCCTTTTTTTAGTGATTGTAGCACCAACAACACTAAAAACTCTCTCAAATTATGCAATGTTTGATAGAGCAATGTTGTGTTTAATGAAAAACTGAAAACAAAGTACAAATTTTTTAGTAAAATTTACTTAAATATATTTCAATTAATAAGTATCCAATTAATCTTACTTTTTTAATTGTGGGTAAATTATGTAAACATTTTAATGATTTGCCGTAGATGTACCCTAGAATCTGTCAATCGGTAAAGAATCTCAATAAATTATCATGACTTTGGCTATAATCTGTAGAATCATTTTCACAAATATTTTGGTAAAATTCATAACAGGCATTTGTAAAATACTCAGTGGTCATTTGTTTTTTTACTTCATTTTTAATCCAGACAATTTTAAATTGTAGGTGGCAGACAATAGCAGTAATTAAAAAATTGTTCATCTAAGAATTAGAAAACTTTGTTTTCATACCTAAAAAAAGAGAGTAACATTTAAGTATTAATATTAACGATGTTTGTTTTTATTACACTTATAAGTATATAAAAATATAAATATTTAGAATAAAACAATGAATATTTAATTTAATATATAAATTTAAATATGTAGGAACATGAGATACTTAGCTAAAATAAGTTAAACTAAAAATAATTAATGGTAAAATAGTAAATGTACTTGACTGATATATATTTTTCACTACATAAACAACAAATATTGTTTTGAGATAAATTCTCTTAAAATTATATTGATTTATAGTTATTGTTATTACATATCAATTAATAGTATAATAGTTACCAGATCTTACATATAATTAGGAATTGTGTGATCAAATGTCATTGGTCTATATTTATGTATTTTTATATATATATTTATTTATTTCAATAGTATGTAAGAGATTACCAAAATATAAATTAGTATCACCTTACAGTAAATCAAGGCTTACAGAAATTAGTCCCATTATTTTTTGACATTGATTTAAAAATTCAATCTCATATCTATTAAATTTGAAAAAATATAATATATATATATATATATACAATGAAATATAATCATAATAGCCAATTCATCCATAATAATTCTAAATTGAAGTTCATTATTTTTAATTAATTTATTAAGCAACACCACTGCATCATATTCCAACATGTCTCGTAGGGTGTTATTAAATAAACACCAAGATTTTATTTGATTAAATCAGCTAACTTGGTCGAGTTCTCTTGTTTGTTCTACAAAGCAGTTGACTTGACAAAAGTGATTTTGGACTGTTTTTTAAAAGCAGCAATACACAAAGATTTTTTAGAGTATTATACAGAAATGGTTTATAACCAAATAAAATATTTGATCTAAAATGTTACCTTTTAAATTTATAATGGATGGTATCCATCTATATTCATTTATATTTACCAATGTTGCTATCAAATTAATTGCGTGTGCAAAAAATCTATGATTTTAGTAACATAGCTCCTATTTACGACATCAATTTCTTCTATTTTATCATCTACTTCTACTGAATTGTTCACAAGCAACTGATTAGAAATTTCATTATTTTCATCAAGTACATGACTAATATTCTAAAAAATATAATAAGGGTTAAATTCGAACTAATTTAATGAGAAATTAATGATTTTTCATTAATATAAATGAAAAAATTAATACTTTTAGATGTATGTCATATAAATTAAAGATATGAGCAATACCAACATAAATAATTTTATAGTTATTAATTATATTAATTTGAATAGATCTTACTTAAAACATTTTACAAAATTAGAACCATAATATGTAGTACAATAAAATTAATCCGAAATTTCAAACTGTGTGTATACTTCATTTATAGATTTAGCTAAGATATCATATGTATGTGACCCTTCTAGTCTTCTTAGTGTTAAAAGACTAGTAGTTCTAAGTAAATTCTTTTTGATCTATATGACTATTACTCCAATGTACAATCTAACAAAAAATATCTCTTATTTAACAATGAAATCTCTTGATTAGGTACCTATACAAATAAAAGTAAATCTATTATTTACTTTTTAAAAATTTAACAACCATCTGCAGTCATTGCAATATGATCACATTTAAATATCTCAGATTTTATTTTGAAGGATAATTTATGAAAGCCATTCTCAATAATTTTCATTTAAGTAGGCCGATACATAAGTTTTCTGTTGGGGAAATCTCATTCAATTATTTCCTTTAAAACAGGATTTTCAATTATTCTAAATGGAAAATTAACACTTATAATAAATTGTTGCGTAATTGATCTAGAGCACCTGAAATCAAAATTATATAACATTAATAACAAAGAATAATTTTTACAAAAACGTATGATAATAGTTTTTTGATATAAGCTAATAAAATTGCAGTTTTGAAATTGTTTTAACTAGAACATTAAACATTAAATATGTGGGGACACCAATACATAAAATCATGTATTATGTAAGTAATTTCGATTAAGCCCCAATTTAATAAATGTTATTAAAATAAAAAAGTACTATGCATATTCTTACTTGATTAGTAAAATTTTTTTTGCTTAAAAATTCCTCCAAAACTGACTGATTTATTTATTTTTCTTCAAGATGTTTTGAAGCATTAACAATACTGTTTTTCAGTGATCCATCATTACATCTCTTTAAAGTCTTTTTCTCTTCTCAATATGATCAATTGTTTTTAATAAATTTGAATGTCGATTCTGAATACAAAAAAATAATAAAACTTTAAAGTTTTTAATTAATATTTAAATTTTTAATTTACTATATTCTAGTGTGACATACAATAGACCTACTGGATTTTATTTTTTCAAATTTACAAAATTCAATTAAAATTCAATAATTATAATAATAATTCCAATAATAGAAACTGTAAGGGTGGACGACCCAAATGTAGTTGAGATTAAGGCGAGGAAGAAGAGGGAGAAACTGTAAGTTATACAAAAAAATTTTTGAAGTCACAAGTTTAAAAATATAATTAAACTAAATATTAAACTTCCAAAAAAAAAATAGTACTATGGAAAATTTTAAGTTGGACCTTACGTTAACTAAATACAAATTCTAATATTAAAACTTTCAAAGATTATAATGAAATAAAATTTTTTTCCAATTTTATTTATATTGAATTATATATTATAAATTAATAACAATAATATTAATAATAATTTTGTAATTAGGAAGCAAAAAAGTATTCTTTTTTTGCTACTTATTTTAACTTTCTACAGTATTATAGCTATTATAATAGCATAGAATGAACTTCTATCAGCGAGTATGATTCTCAGTAAAAACACATAATGGTCATTGTTTATATTTTTTTGAAAATAATCTTGTTATAACAAAAAAAATTGAATTCAAATTTTAAATCAGGCACATAACTAATCTGTGTTGTAGATATTTTTTGTGCAAATTATCTAGTCGTATAGCCAAATTATTGAAATTAAAGATTTATTTTATAAATAATAAAATTACCATACACTATAAATATATGTTAATGATTCAATATTTAACATGGTATATTAAATTTATGTATGTTTAATTATTAAGTAATACTTAATAATTAAAAATATACACTAAAAAATAAAAAAAACCGACCAATAAATCTGCAATGCAAAAAATCACTAAAAATAATAAAATAAATCAGACTAGAATTAGTATAAAATCAATTTATAAGAATAATAATATACATTTTTAATATTTTTGGAGTCGGTGGCAGCCAAAGTAACAAACGTGTTTCATAATCAACAAGACAGCAAACGTCTTAAACAACACGGCGTTCAGTGGCGGTCATATACTGAGATGGTGGAACGGTAACATAACTGAGTAGTGACCCGAACACTTGTAAATGTGAAGGGCAGACGTCGTTGACTGTTGGTATCAAAATTTTCGAATTTATTTATAAAAAATTAGTGGTGATAAAATTTTATTTATTTTAGTAGCATCTTCTTATGCTATTGGTGTTTTGAAGTAGAAGTCAAAAACAATAGCTACTGATATTTTTTAAAGAAATGATGAAACTGCTAATTTTTATAACTATTAGCTTCGATGTGTTATTAGCTAAGAGGCTATTGGTTATACTCTGTTATTATTAATAATTTTTTTTGTGTGTCCGTTTACGCAATTATTCAGTTCCTACTAGACTAATTTTGCTCAACTATACGTCAAAAGAGCATAAAACATATTTATTTGGATGATACATAAATCTAAAAAAAAAATTCAGTTATATAAAATGCTTTTTAAATTTTAACATACGAAGGGATAAAATCATCATACTAATTTTTTTTTCTTTCAATTTTTGATAATGTTTGAAAAAACTTGTCTTCTTTAAACCTACATTAAATTAAAGTTAATACAATGTACTTTAATATAACAAAAAAAAACTATCCGAAAATTCGATTTCTTGAAGTTCATGAGTATTCTACGAAAATATTTAAAAATGTATTTTGTCAGCATGACAAATATATCGTTATTGTTTGACGTTGTTAATAAATAATAATAGTTGTTCTAATTGTCAATTCAATTAAATAAAACGTTAAATCTGACTTAGTAATTTGTGGCAGTTAACAACAATGTAGTCAGAAAAGTAATAATATTGATAAATAAAACTATACTGCTACTAATTGTTTTGATTAGCAGCTATTTATTGATATTGAAAATAACAGTGTTGAAATCTCTGCTACTACTATTTTTTACCACCACTAAAATAAATTGTTGCGCTCCTTACTGTTCTATTCTGTACCGTGTCTGCAGTTTTGTTGTTGATTATAATATTAAATGTATACCCATTCGTACTAAGTTACTTTATTGATATATGTTTTTGAACCTGGACTGGTACTGACCCCAAAAATAATTTTCTTTTTTTTTAGTGCTATTATCGGCTCAATTAAGGGCCATATAATGACCTCTCTTAAAGGAGGAGGTTTTTTTTAACCATTTATGCTCCGAGATTGGTGGTTAGTCCGTCGCCGGAGAGAGGAGGATAGTGGCTCCAAGTTGGAGCCTCCAACTATCAAACAAATCGTTCGTTAAATGAAGCCGCCCGGGACCGAATTTTGAACCCAAGGCAGTGTACGCCAAGCACTGTCGCGTTACCGACTCGACCACACCGTCCTCCAAAAATAATAACAATTGTAAATTATTATCCTAATAAATTGACTTGATTCTAATTTTAATATAACTTATTTTATTCTTTTTAGTGAACTTTTTTGGTAGAATTCATTGCTTTGTAAAAATTTTGTAACAAATAAATACATATGTTAAATTTATTTAAGTATTTAATATCCTTAAAAGGATTTGATGAAGGATTTTAATAAAATTTGCCCTATGACACCCATTTTTGGGATTCTCAGACTTCAATCACAAAAATAATGAATTCAACATCTTTAGAGTCTTAATGATCCTCGCAAATCAGATGTAACCACCCTCCCCTCTTTAAAAAACAAATTAAATATTACATTAATTGTTACATGAAAAAAATAAAGGTGGTGGAGGCTCAATCATCTATAATAAAATATTTTTTTATGGAATCAAATTAAATTTTAAATATTGGGAAGTAGGACGGGCCAATGGGTTTATGTTTATATCCCACCTTCTTCCCATTAATTATCAACGCCTCGTGTATATATACCTTTAATTTGCAGATACTGCTTAAAATTAGTCATGCACTTTAAAAATTATTTTTAAACTTTTAAATTAAAATTTAAAAATATTAATTATTTTTTACAAAATTTATAATTTAATAAATTTATAAAAATTTTAAATAAAAATTTTGTAAAATTATACTAAAATATTTTTAGATAGCTTTAGGGTATTATATTGTTATTAGCAGGGTAATTAATTTATCATTGTCCACTAAATTTATCCTAAAATAATAATAATCTAGATAATGTTTTTTTTGACTCATGGTTAAATGCTTTTTAGGTTCACCTTTATCCCTTTCTTAACTTTATTTTTTTTAAATGCCAACCAATATATTGAACTAGATTATAAAATAGAAAATAATCTAATTAAGAAAATGACTAATCGATAACAGTTTTTAGACCAGTACTTCGGAAATCAGTAAATTTTTTAGGTGACGAGAGATAGAGTGAAATAATGTAAAAATACTCAAACCCGAGGCAAGAAGTAAGAGCGACAAATTCAAATAACCGACCGAACAAAGTATCATAAAGGAATAGTATAGTTAATACACTGTACGAGAGAACGCAATTTGACGGCAAATGGTGAGATAGAAAAATCCCGTCTTATTCAATACTCACTCACTTGTCAGTTGTGTGGCCTGCTGTATAAGCAAACTGGTAACATTGCTTTGAGAATTTTGAAGGAACAGATCGTTGACAACGTTTTTTGCTTATAAACACCACGTTGCTAGTTTACTTATGAGCTAATCTTATATTTCAATTTGTCGCTCTTACTACTTGTGGCTCAATTGACTTCAGTATTAATTTTCTCAAATATCTGTCCGTTGATTTGAATAATCAATGAACCAACAGTTTTGAAAATATTATTTCCATCTGCTGAAAACGGTAGTTAGACTTGTCTCTTAAATAAACTAAAATTATTATTAATAGACCATCCTTTAAAGTTATCTTGTTATTCGTTATTTATCGCCCATTATATTGTAAACATATTCATTTATAAAATCTATATTATGAGGGCTATGACAATTTTTAGTACAAATTATTCAAGTACTTATACTACATTATAATTATTTTAGCTTCGATGCGAAGCTGAGAAGGTATTGGTTTTACTATGATGTGTTTTTTTTTTTTTTTTGTGTCTGTTACCACTTTTTCTCAGCTCTCACCGAACGGATTTCTTTCAACGATACGTCAAAAGATCACAAATCGTATCTAGTCGAAGACATTACCCTTAAAAATTGAAAAAAATTCCCTCGTTCCCCGTAAATGGGGGAAACCTCCAAAAAATTTACAAATTTAAAAATCGCTAATTTTCGAAATTTTTTCAATTTTTTTTACTAAAATATGCCGTAACTTTTTCAAAAATGAACGTATCAATATAATTTTTTTTTATATAGATGCTTGATGTCTTTACCTATCATTTGATATATTTTTTTTGTAAATTTGACCCTTTATCTGCCCACAGGGGGGGATTTAAAAAGACAACTTTTTCACAAAAAATTAACTTTTTCAACTTAACTTTTGAAAATGTTCCGGAAGGTCTGACACTTTTATATATATCTTAAATTAAAGCTAATGTAATATACTTTAATTTGAAAAAAAAAAATTTGACCTCTGGACTTGTCTTCACGGCGAAAATGGCTACCGAATGCTATTTTCGTGTGAAAATTCTCGATTTTATTATTTATATTATATTTAACTTTATAATGCTATAACTTATTGAAAAGTTTATGGATCCACACAATTTTTTTATGAGAAATAATATTTTTTAATAAACCCTTTTTCATTCGACATACTTTATCTTAATCGAGATATTAATAAGGAACCAGCAGATCAAGTAGCTTTTGGAATAAAACACCAATTTTTTTAAAATTAAACACTATCTAAAGATTTGCATCGAAGCGTTTATTTTTGATAGTGATTTTAATCACTATCAGATATCATTATACTTGAT
Source organism: Daktulosphaira vitifoliae (assembly GCF_025091365.1). Classification (NCBI taxonomy): domain Eukaryota; kingdom Metazoa; phylum Arthropoda; class Insecta; order Hemiptera; family Phylloxeridae; genus Daktulosphaira; species Daktulosphaira vitifoliae. The sequence continues at coordinate 44,452,243 of NW_026099573.1, forward strand.
CCAACTATGTCACGTCACCACTGTGCCGCGACCCCCCTGTGCTGGGTTTTTTTATTTTATCGTAACATTAATTTCTTGATTTGGTTTTAATAATGCTAAACCATTGTCTATTTAGTAGGTAAATATTGTTTTATTCTATTTTTAGCAGAAATGGTTGATATGTTTGATGGAAGTTTTAAATTTTCTTTTTTACATTTTATTGAAGACTAAATATATATGTTGTTGCACACAATGTACCAACAGGTCTGAGTGCATGGGCCACTCAGACCTGTTATTATGTCCACCTCGATAATAACTAAATATATGTTGTAATTAATATTAATTTAATCGATTATGTACTGTTATAACTTTTTATTTAAAATTAAAAAATATAAATTATTGTTTCCAAAACTGTGAACTTAATAAATGTATAGAACTGTTAAATGAAAATTGCGTGAAATATTACTAGAAATATTTATTATATACAGAGTGTTCAGTAAGTCAGGAAACGGGTTTCTATTGTTCTTATTGTTTATAACAATGAGAACAATAGAAACCCGTTTCCTAACTTACTGAACACCCTGTATATACATATATATCCAGTGGCATCTCGTGGAGCTTGTGATAAATTGCAACTTTAAATATAATACTACTAGTCATAAGTATAAAAAATTCTCAAATTAAATATAATAAAATGAAACACAATACACACATTACTATTTTAAAGGTCGCAGTAGAAAATAATTATAGCGATTATACTATTATAGCAACCGATTATGACAAGTAGTTAATTTTAAAAATAAATTACCCAATATAGTAATATACTAATATTTTACCGTACGGACGACGCTGTTTGTTATCCAAAACCCGTTCATAAGATAGCAGCTGAACGTTACCCGCACGCACACGATTAGCAACTAACTAATAACATACGTCCCAGAATATTACTCGACGACTTTGTCGGTCGACTAAACACTGCTCGTTATTTGAATGCATACCCACATTTACTGAGGGAAACAATTTTAATGTTTGCGCACGACAAATGTATTATAATTATTTTATTATTTAAAAATTTGCATTTTTAATAAAAATGTAGAATTAAGAATATACAATTAATTTTCTTCTTTTAATTAATTTTAGAAGGGGGTGCGATCGTCCCATCGTCCTAACCACTAGCCGCCACTGTACATATATTTATATCATATGGTATTTAATTAGCTATAAAAAGTGATTGATTTATCATTGACCACTAAATTTCTCCTAAAGTAATAATCTTATAAATACTTATAAGATTTGTTGAGTGCTATTTATCTCTTAAATTATAATTGATTAAATACTTTGTAGGTTCGTTTTTTATCCCTTATAAGGTTACAAACTTTATATTTTATTATATGGCAACAGACATTTTTAATTTATTTGTAAAATAGAAAATAGACTAATTTAAAAAAATTACTGATTGATATTAATTAGTGGACCAGTACTTAGGAAATTATTATTATTTTTATATATGGGTAGATGGAAATGCGCGGTCGTGAAATGTTAAAAATAGTGATATTCAGTCACAAATATTGATAACGCAATAAATTGAAACTACACAACGAGTAGTCGACAAATTCATTGATTATTTAGAATTTCACGAACAGATATAAAATTACAGTGTAAATAATGTACAATAAAGTGAATATGCCGCATGAGAAAACGTGATTTGGCGGCCAAATGGTAAGATAGAAAAAATGCTACATTATTCAATAGTCGCTCATTTGTGTTTTCTCCGGCGCGCTGTGTAGAAATTAGTTCATAAGCAAACTGGCAACGTTGCTTTTATTAGTCTGTATAATTTAAAGGGACAAAGCTTTGAAGTCATTTTAAACGCTTATGAATTCCATACGTTGTCAGTTTGCTTGTTAACTTACATTTTGTTTGAATTTGTCCCCGTTTTTATAATATTTGTTGCATATGCTGAAAACGATTGTTTCAATTTGTCGCCTAAATATACTAAAATTATTTCTATTAATAGAGACCGTCTGGATGAGTTATTTTTCTATTTCATATTTTTTATCCATTAGTATTGTAAATAAATTGCAATTATAAAATTGTTTTTTTATTACATCAGTCTAGTCAATTTTTGGTACAAAATATTCAAGCACCACTTTTATCATATTAAAGTTATTCTTTTTTTGGCAAATATGTTTATTATGTTTGATAGGAGTTTTAAACTTTCTTTTAACATTTTATTTGAGATTATATATATTATCTAATTTATAATAATTTAATTGGTTATGCATTTCCATAATTTTTAATTTAAAATTTATAAATATAAATAATTGTTTTCAAAATTTTGAACTTTATAAATATATAAAAATGTTGATTAGAAATTGCTTGTAATATTACAAAAAAAAAAAAAATTAAATATGTTACTTAAATAGATATACAGAGTTATTGATTTATCATTGATCATAAAGTTTTTCCTAAAGTAACAATAATTTTGGAAGTATATTTTTCGTTTTGTTGAGGTCTATTGATCTTTAAGTATAAAAGTGGTTAAATATTTATTAAGTCGTTTATCCCTTATAAGAGTACTAACTAAATATTTTTAGATACCAAAATAAATTTTTAATTTACTAGTAAAATAGAAAATGGTCTAAAAAATCAAAAGTCATGAAAAAGTGACTGGTGATAATAACTAGTGATGGGAAATATCGAATAGTCATTCAAAAAATATTCGAATAGTAAAAATATTTAATAGTTTATGGTAAAAATAAACTAATGGGTTGTATAAACACAATTCGAATAGTTATTCGATAGTTTAAAATATTTGAAAATGTCCGTTCGTCGCTAATTTTTACTATTATAATTAATAATAGTATAATTATTTATTTTAAGTATTCGTTAATTATCTTCTGATTATAATTAAGTGTACTTAATAAAAATTATAGGTAGAACTAATGGAATATTTTTTTTAAATCATTCGGTAGCCCATTCCAATAGTTTTTAAAACTATTCGATAGTTTATGCTAAAAATAAACTATTTGGTTGTATAAAAACAATTCGAATAGTTATTCGATAGTTTAAAATTTTCCAAAATGCTCATCACTAATAATAACTATTGGATCAAAACTTCAGTATTTATTAGTATTTTTATTATTAGGTAGATGAAAATGCGCGGCTGTGGAACATCTTATGATAAAAATAGTAATAAATATAATAGAGCAATAAATTGAAAACTATACACAAATTGGTGACAAATTCTTTGATTATATAATTTATTCGTTGGATAAATATTTCAGAAAATTAATACTGAAGTATATCGAGGCAAGTAGAAAGAGAGACAGATTCAAATAATTGGATAAACAAAATTAAAGTGTAATAAATGTATAGTACATTATTCAGTACAACGAATATACTGCATAAGGGAACGTGACTTGGCGGCCAAATGTTAAATTAAAAGAAAACCTATCTTTACCAATAGTTACTCGGTTGTGTTCTTTCGTGTAATTAGAAATAAGTTCATAACACAAACTGGCAACGTTGCTTTCATATGTCTGTATAATTAAGTGACAGAGCGTTAATAAATATAGCTTAAAAAACTAAAAAACACGCTTTTAAAGCACATCGAACTAATAAGTTAAAAATAATTTTTAAAATTAACTTAAAACAATAATGAACAAAAAATACTATAATTATTGTGAAAAAAGCGTCGGGCGCTCAATATACAAAAAATATGGCACAAAGCACCCACGCTTTTATCACAATAATACTAGTATTTTTCGTTCATTATTGTTCTAAGCTTATTTTAAAAATTATTTTTAACTTTTTAGTTCGATGTGCTTTAAAAGCGTGTTTTTTTAACTATATTTATTTTTCACTTTTTAGTTTCATGTTATGATAGTAGTTACCATCAATATCATGGTTGTAATGGGTAACGGGAAATCAGGGTTCGATTCCGGAGAGGGAGTCAGAGAAACGGCTACCACATCCAAGGAAAGCAGCAGGCGCGTATATTACCCACTCCCGGAACGTGGAGGTAGTGACGAAAAATGACGATACGGGAATCATCCCCCATAATCGGAATGAATACACTATACATCTCTTAATGAGAATAAAGCGTACTAATATATAAGTTTTAATAGTAAATAGAATATATATATATATATACATGTAAAGCGACTTAAGTACGTAAACGTATTATGCACGAGGTATAGCTGTGTTTTGTTGGCGGGCGGGGCGCGAGGCATATATGGCGGCGTCGGCTGTAGGGATATATAAATGAATATTAATATATATATATGTATACATATATTAATATTAGCGGCGATGGTAAGAATATATAATCTTCGCAAAATATCGCGGCACTTTCGCTGGCGTCGACGACGCGATGTCCGGCGTGATCCTCGGGCGTCAAAAGTTTAGCAGCGTAGATGACGACGGTGCGCGAGTGCAGATCGGTTTGTTGACGTTGTCACTTTGATAACAGGAAGAAGACTACGGTATCATTAGCGGCGGGACGTCGTCGCCCGTGCGGCACTTGCTGGACTTATCACCGCGGCGTGTAACGCGCGGTGTTGGCCAGTCAAATACTCATAAAATAGGGCGACGGCTGATAAAGGTAGCACGAGTCGTGGGGCATTGTGTATAACGAAACGACGCGGGGCCGTGTCAACACAATAAAAATTTGTTATATATATATATAATTAATGACACGCACGCAAATACGGGTACGAAAACCAAAAATAAAATTATACAGGAAAATTGTGTTAATGGCGAGTGGTAAGCGGGGTGGGGTGAATGCGTTACGACAGTCTAGTCTCAAGGTCATACACGACGGGATACGCGACCTAATAACACGTGCCGCGTGGAGTTACAAACTTACAACAAACAACTAACAACAAATGACAAACAACAAACAACATACATGTGAAACTAATATATATAAGCGTGTTAAAAACAGTCTTAACACTATGAACACCACTTTGCCAGTTTGCTTATGAGCTAATCTTTTACTTGAATTGTCGCTCTTATTACTAGTGATTCGATTGACTTCAGTATTAATTTTCTCAAATATCTGTCCATCGAATTAAAAACAATCAATGAATTTTTTACCGCTTCTAAAATATATTTTTCATCTACTGAATCTATTGCTTAAAATTTGAGCAATATACACCGTTTAATGGTGTATAGTAAACTAAAGTTATTGCTATTAATAAACCTACCAGTTGGGTTATTTATCGCCCATTAGTATTGTTAATTGAATTCATTAATAAAATGTATGCTATTTATTATTAAATTTTTGATACCAATAATCAATCACCACTTTCTTTATTTTATTGTTTCTTTTTTGTTCTACTTTTAGCTGAAATTGTTGTTTCATGGAATTTTACAATTTTCTGTTTATATTTCATTAAAGGCTAAATGTATGTTTTAATTTACATTAATTAAATTATAGCTCTATAAAAAATTACATAAAAAAACCCACCCTTTCAATAAGAATATCAACAAATCCGAATCTTTAAGGTTTATAATTTTACTGTTATTAATATCTTTTAACTTCGATATTTAATTTTAATTAGTAGTTTGTTTCCTGCAATAAAATGATTTAGATTTTGTTATAAATAATTATCTCTATTAAATAAGTAATTTTTTTATTTTTATTTAACTATTTTTCCTTATTTTATGAATAAATGAAGGATATTAAATTTCGAATTGTTTTTATAGAATCAAATATTTTATTTTTAACATAAGCTTTCATTATTTTAAAAACTATCGAATAGTTTTTAAATCTATTCGAATATATTAGGCAACTATCAACCATTTTATAATTACTATGCGATATTTCCCATCACTAGTATTACAATGTCCGATATTACATGATACATAATATAATTTCGTTAAACAATTTAACAGAAACACAACAACCAAAAAATGCTAACTTCATTATAAATTGGATAAGCTATGAATGATATAAATTAAGATTTTCTATCAAAAATTCATCTAGATTAGAAACCACATTACAGTCTTTGAAAATTCTATTTATAACTTATGAGAAGAATAAATATTACAAAATAGTACTGGTAAGTAATTTATTTAATTGATAATTATGATAACACTGATATAAAATTATGATATTATGAGACAGATAAAAATATTTCACCATTCTATTCAATTGTATCTCTTAATAATTTGATTTAATATTTGTTGGACTCGTTGAAGCATCATTGAAAATTATGTTTTACTTGTTAGGATGTACATTCTACGATAATTGAAATTAATTATTAAAATAATTATTTTGTATTTTTCAAGGAATTTTAAAATATTAAGTCACATGCAAAATGTGTTTATAATAATTCTTAATTTTAATAAAATTATTTTTTAGTTAATATATTGCTGTTTTAAATTAAATTTTGGTTACAAGCTCGGTTAAAATGTCATGGAATAATTCATGGACGACTTGGATTTCTAATCATAGTTCAAAATATTTGGTAACTTATTTCTGTATATTTTATGTAACAAATATTGTATTTCAATTTTGAATTAAAAATTAAGAATTTATGAAAAAATTCTTTTAGCAAACATGAATGTAATTTTATTTATTGTAGAAAAATTACCCACAAGTTAAAATTTTGTTAAACACAGTATATAGACATTAAGTAATCTTTTACTTAATGTCTATGTGGTTGCTAACTCTAGTTTTAAATTGTCTATTTTTCAATATCTTATAAGTTTCATAGTTTACCAATATTCCTATACACTATATACTTTATATAATAGTATATCTTCTGAAAATAAAAGTGTGAAGCCAAATTTTCTGAGAAGTTTATTTAAAAAGTTGTCTCTTTTGAGAGATTGATTCCCAAAAAAAAAAGAAAGGGAAGCGCCTGGTGAGTAATGCTATAAAAGAATTCCAATGAAGATGAATGATAAGTTCTTAAGACTGTAGTCAGACCAGCTATAATAACAGGAAGGTAAAGCAGAGATGTGAATGCTTAGATGGATGAGTGGAGTGACTGGAGAAGATAGGATAAGGAATGAGCATATAAGAGGAAGTACAGGTGTAGCGTTAATTGTGGATAAGATGAGAGAAAATAGACTTAATTGGTTTGGTCATGTTATGAGGAGAGAACAATCGGAAGCTGTAAGTTTAGTTATAGAAATGAATGAAGGAAGAAAAGATAGAGGAAGACCAAAAAAGTGGTAGATGGCTGATGTGGGAGGTCATTTCAAGTGGAAGTTTAGGATAAGAGTGGCCGATCTCAAGTAATTGGGATGAAGGCAATGAAAATGAAGACCATTTTTCCGATAAAAAAAATGAATTAAAGGGTTCAGTGTAATAACAAGTTATTTTTTTAATTATTCTGGATATATTAAGATTAACCAATTATAGTAGAAAACTATTTTTAATAGAAATCTTCTATAGAAAATAAAATATTTATATTATTATTTTTTATTAATGGGTATACCTAAAGATTACATCACACTGCTAATAAAATTATTCTCTATTATTTGAAAAAATAATGTTGACACCCTTATAATTGAAGAACATGAAAAGTTTTAAGATTGATAAATTAAAAAAAACATATAACTAAAAGAAAAATATTTGAAAAATTGTTAATATTTTTATTTTTTGGATAATTAAGTGGGTCATAATGAATGAATACTCTATACTATCAGATTAAATTGAAATCAAATGAAAAAAAAAATTATTATTAATGAAAACAAATGTTTTGTTTAAAATATTTTTTATTATTTTATTTACAAATACATTGTAAAATATAATGTATTTGACTTTAATCGTGATTAAATTTAGAGAAGACAATACTCTATTACTCTCTGGCTTCTTAAGTTAATTTTAGGAGGCAGAATATTTTTACATTATATCAATGATGATGAAAATTGTGTACAATGTATTATTGTATTATTTGTTTGAAAACTTGCTTGAATTCTGGATATGTAATTGTCCATAATCCTATATATGACTGAAGAATTTTTACCAGAGGGCAGAAAATTTCCAAATACTTGACTTGATTATTATATTTTGTATGAATATTTGTCTCTATTATTAATATATATATATATATTATGTCTCTATTGGTTTATGTTTGTAGAAAGATAATAAGATTCATTTGAAGTGGAACAATCGTATTAAACATTACAAGAACCTCAAACATAAAAAGTATTAAAGATAATTAAATCATCAAGAAAATCAAACATTTTATTATATTACTTTTTTTATATAAAAAAATAGGGTGATAGATCGTCCCAATCGTGTAATTTTTTTGAATATTAGCAAACTGGAAATTAAAATGACAACAGTAAGTTGTTTAGTTCAATACTTATTAAAAGTACTTTTAATTGAATCGATGATTGCAGAAACGACATGAGTCAATTTTTTAAAACTTCTGGATAATTGATAAAAAGTGTATAATTTAAATAATTCTGAATAAAATTCTTATTTAAAAATGAATACTTGTAGAAATATATTATGCACTGATTATACATAATTTGTTTTTCCACTCAACACATAAAAACAGACGACTAGCATATGTTTTTGCTAATATCTAAATTTCACAAAAATGCGACTCGTGTCGTTTTCGCAATCATCAATTCAATTATATATTGAATACAGAGATATGTTAAAGAAAGATTTTGTTCATAAAAATATTTTCTTTTTAATTTTACATTTTCTTAACTTGTTATAAGCTAATTTGTCAAGAAATAACAAAATTAAAAATTAATTTTTGAATGTAGGCCTATTTATTATTATATTACTCCTACTATATACTATCATATTCTCTCTCTCATATCATTACTTATTGGTTTTTCTATTAGGTTTTATTACTATTCATGCTTAAATACTCCAGCAAGAAGTTCCTTTACTTTTGTATATAGTGACATGTGTATTATAAATCATAAATTATGCACAACAACTGTACAACAGAATGTATAAATTGTTAATTAAAGAAACAAAAAGATTTCCAAAATTCCCTATATTTATAATAATTAAATTATCTAAAACTTTTTAAATATATAATTATTTTTCTTATTACATTTATCAAAGAAATTATTTTTATGTTTTTCAGCATGTTCTCTACTCAATATTTTGTAGATTTGGACAAGTTTATAGAATTGTTATATTCCACAAGTTTGGAGAACTAAAAGCTTTTGTTGAATATCCTTTTTTTAATAAAACTTAAACTTTAATTTATTTATTTATGTAAGATGAGTGATATCTGTTGGTAAAATTTTCTTTAACTTTAACTACATTTGCTAAAGAAGATTACTCAATAGAAGCTAATAATATGGCTTCAGGATTTTACTATGGATGTTGTTATCTAAAATTAGAATTTGCTAAGGTGTGTAAATTTTTATCTATAAGTGAATAAGGAATTTAATTCAGTTGCCAATATTCTGATTAGAGATTTTTATCAATTTCTAACTATTTGAGTTGTATTAAACAAAATAATATCCTAGTTTATTTAACAAACCATTATTTATTTTAGCTTCGATGCGAAGCTGAGAAAGTATTGGTTTTACTATAATGTGTTTTTTTGTGTTTGTTACCACTTTTTCTTAGCTCTCACCATACGGATTTCTTTCAACAATACGTCAAAATATCACAAACCGTATCTAATCGAAGACATAACCCTCATAAATTAAAAAATTTCCCCCGTTCCCCGTAATGGGGAAAATATCCAAAAAAATTACAAATTTAAAAATCGCTAATTTTCGAAAATTTTTTTACTAAAAACTGCCATAACTTTTTCAAAAATGAACATATTAATATAATTTTTTTTTTATAGTTGCTTAATGTCTTTACCTATCATTTGGTATATTTTTTTTCTAAATTTAATCCTTTACCAGCCCACAGGGGGGATTAAAATGACAACTTTTTCACAAAAAATTTACTTTTTCAATTTAACTTTTGAAAGTGTTCCGGAAAGTCTGACACTTTTATATTTATCTTAAATTAAATATAATGTTATGTACTTTATCATGAAAAAAAAAAAATTAGGACTTTATTTTGTCTTCACGGTGAAAATGGCTACCGAATGCTATTTTTGTATGAAAATTCTTGATTTTATTTTTTACATTTTTAACTTTATAATGCTATAACTTATTGAAAAGTGTTTTTCACTTTTTCAATCAGGATATTAATAAGGAAATAGCAGATCATGTAGCTTTTGGAATAATCCACCAATTTTTTAAAATTAAACACTATCTAAACTTTGCATTGAAGCGTTTTTTTTTATAGTGATTTTAATCACTGTCAGATATCATTATACTTGATCCACCTATGCACGTCACCACTGTACCGCGACCTCCCTGTGCTGGGTTTTTAGTATAGGTTGGTTAATGGATATATATGTTAATAGTAATTTAAATCACCCCAAATTAAAATATTTTCTTTACATTTTGTAATACGAGTTCTTAATTCTATTGAATACTGTTGTTAAATATTTAATTTATGCAGATTAATTGATTTATTTGGTTTTGTGAATTTTAAACTAGTGTTAACTTTGAGAAGTTAAAAATTTAACTTAAATAAATATATATTAATACATTAAGTAAATAATGGTTACTATTAAGTTCATTAAGTTTAAACATATATATTTTTTTTGAATTTTTTTGGAATAATATTGTTTATTTTTACTAAGTATAAATTATTTATGATTGTAGGTATCACACTTGACTGTATTAAATAACAATGTGTATACTTGGGATTATGAAACTTCACCATTATTAGGTATAGTAGGTGTATAATTTTGAAACAGTAATACATAAATTTATTATCTAAACAGTTAACTTTCAATGTTTTTTTTATATTTAGCTGTTTTAAAATGTATACATTTATTAATATAAAAATATTACGTACAATGGACCTATAGGTCTGAGTGCATGGGCAATTCTTGTCCACCTCTATAACAACTAATAAAATATATTTTTTAATAAATGTTTATTAATTAATTTAGTTAATATTTTACTATTAACTATATTTCTATAAGTGACAGTTAAGCATAATAAGTGCAAAGAATAAACTTTTTAGAAAAAAATTGTATTACCCTTTAATTATATGATAGTAATAGTATTCACATAAATCTCATTTGATAGAAATGTAAAATCTGAAATTTATATTTTTGCATTTATTATGTTTTGGTTCTCAACCACTGCATTCTTTTAACCAATTTTATAGTAAGTCATCTTGTTTATTGATTATTTTTTACAGTCTTTATTGTTTTGCAATTTTTTTTTCTTTCATTTTTCTACTACGTACATTTTAATGAATAACTGATTTTTTTTAATTAATAAATTTATATAATTTTGAATTGCATAAAGTATTGAATATTTCAAATATCCTTAGGGTTGTGTTTTATTTTTTAAATTATTAAAATGGTTAAACATATACTTAAAAATACTATCATGCAATATAGGGTTTCCTCAGTTGTACGTTATAATAATATAATTAACACAAGTATATCAGAATCTGAATAAAATGTGCTTTTCGATATTATTTGTTCATATCCACTTTAAGTTGTTCAAATTCATATTATATTGATTTTCAAAAATCAGTTATACTCTGGTTCAATTCAATATTTAATATATTATTGTAAAGTTTTCTGTTATAATACCTAGATTATTTCAATGGTAATCCAACAATATCTAAACGACTTACCAATAAATCATCTTCCAATTTGGGTAATTTTAAAATTATTTATGTAAATGTTAGTTAAATATTTAAAATTTTGTATTTAGGAAATCAGATTAATCATTTAATTTCAATTTAAGAGTAAAAATTACAATAAAAGTAATTTCACATAAAATCATACTTAAAATAAAATGAAAAATTTATTTATATTTCATATTGATAAATTAATCATTTTTTAAATTTAATATATTTTTTTATAGATATTAAAAAAAAATCCATGAGTGATGAATGGAATATTATACAATTAAGTGAGACTAATGCACACAGTTATATACACACAGTGTGATGGAAGCATAATAGTAGTTCCGGTTAAAAATATACAAAAAAAAACCTTTTCAACTTCATATTGAAGATAAAAATGGTTTAGACAGGGTGAATGCATAAATGAAGTGAATAAAATATATTATTAACCTATTTCAAATGAATAAATGAATGAATTATATATTAATATAAAATATATATTTATTTATTTGCGAAAAAGTTTAAATATATATGTATTTAAATTATATTAATAGATGGGGTCAATACTCAATTGATCCTTTTAGCCATGCTATAAGAATTCTCTTGAAACTATCTTGTAAAAGGAGGGGTTACTTAATTATTTCGAAAATTCCTATTTTACTCTTATTCTGAACTATAATACTCAAAAATTGATATTTTAGTGTGATATACCTTATTATGTAATAGAATTTTTATAAGAATAAGGTGTAGTATATTTTTATTTTCAATAAATATTATATAAAAAGAAACCCTTTAAATTATTTGATATTCTTCATCTCACTAATGATTATCTTAAAATAGTAGTCATTATTATTTACATTTTGCTAAATAATAAATACATATCATGTAACCCTTCTTTTTTGTATAATTTTTTAAAAATTTTAACGACGAGGCTTTTTTTATTTTGAATATTATTGAGTATACTATAAGAAAAAAAAATTCAATTTTTAAGATATTAAAAAATTAATGAAATCTTTTTTTGCATCCCTATATACCCCAATGTGTATATTAGTAAAATTTGGTCCAGAAACAAAATAAACTAATGAATTGTAGATTATAATAAGTCGGAAATAAAATTTTCATAAAATTATGGCTCAAATCATAAAAATCAATAGATATAATTTTAGAGAGACATATCGTGTTATTAAAAATTTGTATACACACACAACCTAATGTATATATATAGACATTATGTAGTTATTTTGATTATCTATTTAATATAATTTTTGTTATTGAGATGCCTAGTGGACAAAGTAGAATACACTACATTAATAAGTAAACAATAAAATATAAACATTTATAATACATTATACCTTTTATAATATTGACAATGAATTCAGTCTTCTGTTTACTTTTGTAATAGCTACTTGAGTATTTTGAGTTATTATTTAAAAGTGTTATTATAATTATTAAATATACGTTATCGATAAATGTTTAATTTCAGAATTGCATTTATTTCAGGAATTTTTAATTATCTGTTTTTCTATGAGTTAGTGCTCTTTCTTACAACTGGAATAACATATTTAATGTCAAAAAAATTATATTTAACATATTAAGAATATCATGAAGGAAGCTAATATCCGTAAATGCTATCTATACAAATGTATAGTTGTCGGTAAATTAAAATTAGTAATATATAGAAATTTGTTCAAATATATGGATAAATAGTAAATTACTGATTCTCTAAAATTGGATAAAATTTAGACAAATATTTGAATAAACTGAAGACAAATTATGAATACATTAGTTTCGAGAACTTTAAAAATAAATTTTATACCTAAACATCAAAGACCTTCATTTATTTCTCGATCATTGTGCAGTTTGTCATTGATTAAAACACGTAAATAGAGAAATTTATCATACATTTTTAATATTAAATATAATGTAAGAGTTTATGAAATTTGTAATGGAGTCAATTTGAACAGATGTATTCAATATTTTAACAATAATATAAATTTTTCGAAAATGCGAGTGAAATTGCTAAAATAGATGGAAAATTTTGAGATAATCTTTTAGGAAAATAAGTTCAAATGATTTAAGCTTTTTCTTTTTATATAAACCTTTCCTATGTCTAAACCATTTTTTGTACATTTTTTACCAATACTTGCTTCCAATACACGTGTACAATTAAATAATTCATAATTAAATGTATAAATATTTATTACAGAGTCTTCTGATGAATTAGATATTACCACATTTCAGGATTTGTCGAAGGGTAAGTTTTAAATAAAATTTTTAAGATATCGATGGCGTAACACACAAGTGTTAAGTGACATTTTTTTGATATAATTAGTTATTTGCTTATTTCTTTTAATTTAAAAATTTCGCACATTACGCACAGATTTTGTAAACAGTGTTGCCGATTAGAAAACTAAACTACTATTTGATGATAAGAAAATTCACATTTAGATCTCTCATTAACTAATCATATTATCACTTTTTAATAATAGTTAATAATCACTTTTTACAATAATTACCACATTTAAAATTTAAAATGGTTACTTTCAAAAAATAATTTCTCCCTAACTCATATTAATAATCTTGGCTAGGGGTATATTTAGAGAAGGGGCCAGTATTGAATCAGAATATTTTTCTAATGGGCCTAAGTAGTGTTAACAGGGAAAATAATTGTTTGTCATTATTTGACTTGACCTTATCAGACAATACGGGTTTGTTTTCACTTTTCATAGAAGGAGAATTTTGAAGTAACTGCGCTATCTACTATTTGACATTCATTTTCCCTCAATTTGTTTTTAAAATGTTGTCTTCTGAAAACATGTTCGTCGCTAGAGTTCACTTGTAGAATACTCCATCTTACCGATCTTAACCGTGTCCAGTCTTATTTTAGTTCGTGGTAATTACAACACTGGTTATAAGTAAATAGTTTGTTATTTTCTCCGCCAGATGTCATGATTATTTGAAATAAATACGTATATCTATTTTTAGTAAATTAAAAAATTTAATGTAATTAGTGACTAAAATATTTGTAATTTATCATAAACGTCTTTGCGTTGTGATCAAATGTGTTTAGTGACTTCGTAATAGTAATGAATACTATTGTGAAATAATATTAATACATTTTTAGATCAATTAAATAAAGAATCATTGTAATGCTACAAGCGTTTTATAATTTTTTGTTGGCATTGTATAACTTGACTAATTTTATCTTAGAAATGTTGAAAGTTCCTAAAATTATATAACATATTAATTATTATTATATTTATGTGTTATTTTCCTTTTATACCAAATGGGCTGAATTTTATATCTAAAATTAAAATTATATTAAAAGAAATAATTCAAAACAGAAATATACATATTTAATTAAAAATTACTAATATCACTTATCACACTTATTTACTATACCATTGATATAAACATTTTTATAATATAAAGCTAGACTCTAATAAATTATTATTTCTATAATTATCATAAAAGTAGTTTTGAATGATACAAAAATTGATTATAATTATTCTAAGTTTTTTTAAATAAAATTAAACAAAATAATATTTTTTAGATGTAATGGATTGCTCAACTTTGGTGTTAACAACTCCAACTATGCTATACGAAAGTTTTGAAAAAGGTATTTAGAAATATTTAGAGAATAAACTTAATTTAGTTATTATGTGACTGATACTATAGTTAAATATAAATTCTCAATTTTTATTGTATATTAAAGGTGATTTGGTATTAACCTCACACCCTATAATTTTAATTATATATTATTATAGTCTCAAATTTGTATTGATACTTCTGTTAATATAAAAAATGTTGATTAAATTTTCATTTTAAGGCAAGGTTTTAATTTTATTATAATATGTTTTTTTATGTAATAATATTCCTTTTATTAATTTTTAAACACTTAACAGAAATTTTTAGGGTAAAAGTACAAATGTACCAAGGTTTTGCTCTAAGCCCTTACTTATTTTCTATAGTGATAGCAGAAATTTTAGTTAAATACAAGGGGAGGTGCTGTAGTACAAGTTGTTCGCTGACAATATAATGTTAATAGGAGAAAATATGGAGGAAATTAATCAAAGGCTAGAGGTGTGGAGATCAGCTCTTGAAGAAAAGTGTTTAAGAATAAGTAGAAGTAAAACAGAGTATATAGAGTACAAGTTTGACAAAGGAGAACACGAGGTAGATGAAATGAGGAGGTCAGTGACAATAGGCGAGGACGTGATAGGAGAGGTGGAGAGTTTTAAGTATTTAGGATCAGTTGTGCAAAAAAGCGGTGGTATTGACGAAGAAGTAGACGCAGGATTAAGTATGGATGGTTGAAGTGGAGAGTAGTGTCTGGTGTGTTATGCGATAATAGAATTCCAATAAGACTGAAAGATAAGTTCTATAAGAGTGTAGTGAGACCAGCTATGATGTATAGTTCAAAGTGTTGGGCGGTTGACAAGAAAGTAGATCAGAAAATGAGTACAGTAGATATGGGAATGCTTAGATGGATGAGTGGAGTGACTAGAGAAGATAAGATAAAAAAATGAACATATAAGAGGGAGTATAGGTGTAGCCTCAATTGTGGATAAGATGAGAGAAAGATTCAAATCCCATTACACTTTCACATAAATTGACAATGTGATGTGTGACTGAGGGAAACACCTTAGTTGAATTACATTACTTAGTTTTCAATCCAGTATCAATTTGTACATTTTTGTGTGAAAATTTCATTTTTTTAATAAAATATTAAAGTGGTTATTTTTGATATATAATCTGCATTTAATTTTCTTAAAATAGTAGATGATACTTACTCTGTATTACTTTAATATTTTTCAGAAATGAATGGAGATGTACAAATAAATCAATCTAACTGTGGTTTAGAAAAGTAAGTTATCTTAAGTTATGTGTAGGATAATTTAAAGTAATTTAAAAATTAAATTTACTT
The DNA here is from genome assembly GCF_025091365.1 of Daktulosphaira vitifoliae. Taxonomy (NCBI): domain Eukaryota; kingdom Metazoa; phylum Arthropoda; class Insecta; order Hemiptera; family Phylloxeridae; genus Daktulosphaira; species Daktulosphaira vitifoliae. The sequence goes on from NW_026099573.1 coordinate 44,468,808, forward strand.
TTTGTATAATCTGTTTTGTTTGGACTTAAATAGTTTGATTGCTATAATTCTATGAACTAATATTTACTTATTATAAAAAATTTATAGTACAGCAATATCAGTTAAACAAAAGTTGTTTCTATTATACATTTATGGTCTTGATCCAAGTAAAAGCAATTGTGATCATGTATACAGAATGATTTCTTTGTATGCTTATGTAGCTAGAGTAAATATTCACCATTATTTAATGAATTTATGACTTAAAATTTTCTAGTTAATTGACTTACTGTAGGTAAGATATTTTCAGTCAAAATTAGATTGTGCTTTGGTGGAAATTGGAAGTATTCAAAATATAGATTCCTTTGCTTTACTTCAAAATATCAAATTATCACATGGAAAATATTTATCATTTCAGTAAGTTAAGTTAATAATTGATAAGCTTATAATAAAATACGTAGTATATAAATAATATTAAGGTTTTCAAAAAATTATCGGATAATTGAGAAAAAAGATACATTATGTTTTAAGCTATCAGATGGGTCACCTTCATTTGTTGATTACACAAACAGGATAAATCATAATTTTTTTTCATCTTCATTTCCATCAAAGGTAAATTTATATTTTAACAAATTTTTTATTAATTTTTATATATTAAAACAAAATTAGTCCAAAATATTTAGATGAACAAAAAGAAGCTTCAGTGAGATACCTCAAATTAATAAAAAAAAGAAAATTCATATAAAACTAATAAAATAACACATTTTTACTTAAGGACATAGTATGAAAATTTGGGAAAAGGTAATAGATAAGAGAATAAGAAATGAGACATCAGTATCTAAAAACCAGTTTTGATTTATGCCTGGTAAGTCAACAATGGAGCCAGTATTTTGTGTGAGACAACTAATAGAAAAGTTTTGGAAAAAGAAGAAAAAGCTGTGTATGGTATTTATAGATTTGAGAAAGCGTATGACAGAGTACCGAGAGAGGTTTTAAAGTGGGCATTAATGAGAAAAGAATCCCGAAAAGGTACATTAATATAATAGAAGATATTAATATCTTATTATCTAAGATATTAGATGGCACTAGTACCAGGGTAAAAAGCGTAGGAGGAGTATCAGAAGGTTTTCGGATAAGAGTAGGAGTGTACCAAGGTTCTGCTTTAAGTCCTTACTTATTCTCTATAGTGATGGATGAAATTACTAGAGAAATACAAGGAGAGGTGCCGTGGTGCATGTTGTTTGATAGAACAAAAAAAGTAACAATAATTGAAAAATTTTCACTTGCAATTTTATATAAATTAAGAAGCATTGTTTTTATAATATCCCATACTTCTAGTAGGTTTGTTTTTCATATTTACATCTGACTTACTTAAAAAATCAATCATCTAATAATTCTAAAAGAAATGTTTTTATTAAAATTGTGAAAAATAATAATATTAACATAGTTATACCCCTTGTTCTATTGGTACAGTTCTATTAATAATACTACTAATGTATATGACCATAGGTCTAATGACTGATTGCTTTAGGTATTTAGTCCAGAATTTGTATTAGGTTTAACTAAATGTACATTTGTATGTTCATTAACAATTTTTTTACTTTTGTGTCAACTAGAATATCAGTATATAGCTCAAAGTCTTTAAAATGTTTGTTCAATTCACTCAGGATATTTGAATGAAGTGATTTTCCTTAATTGTAGATGTTTTTTTTTATATACAATATTGGGTAGACTTTATTAGATATATAAATAATATTTCAAATGAATATAACTTAGACAATTATCAAATTAATCAAAATTTATATATGTATACAATTTAATTGTAAAACTGTGACTTGTATAAACTAGACCACTAGACCATCCTGAAACACTAAATTAATTTATTAATAAAGCCTCGTGGCTTTTATAGTCCCCAGATGATAAATATTGTGGAAATCACACGATTCTCTATGGAACTTTTTCTGACCTTGATTTTGGGAAAATCCTGTAACCTATCATTTTTATCGCAAATATAGTTTTATATTTCAAAAACCTATTTAAAAATTATATGACCACCTTAGTAGAGAAAACTTCCCTTTTATAGATGGATTTTTAATACTGTCGTCTATTTTAGATATGTTAAAAATATTTTTTGTAAAATTTTTAACATTGTTTATGTTTATGTCAATTCATAATTACATAGTGAACATTAAACAATCTAGTGAGAGCTTTAGTAAAAACATAATATGAGATTTTAAAACTTTTGAAACATGCGCCTAAATTGTATGTAATACACCTCACAACAAAAATATTGTGAGGTTAGGCGAGAATAAGTCTTGGTCTTAGCTCTATTCTATTATTATTATTGTTATTTTTAAAATATTTGTCTAAATAGGTAGTTGAATTTAACAATGCACCCCTTGATTTAAAAATTGATACTTTAATTCAATTATTAAAAAAATATTTAGGCCAGAATAAAAAATTCAAGATAAAATTGGGGACACTAAAAAGTAATTAAAGTAAAATATTTACAAATATTGATTTAATTCATTAATTATATTATTTTTATTATAAATTAGGTACTGAGCCAAAAAAACAAATAAGTACTAAAGGATTAATTATTTTTGAAGAAATAGCTGATGCTATAGAAGCTATAATGAACATAAACTATTGTACTCTGTGCATAAAAGGTACTAATATTTGATTAAAGTATTTTATTATTTGTTTTTTTTTTTTTTTAAATAATTTAACTTGATTGTTTTTGTTTTTCATACTGATACCATAAACAACATTAAATCGAATTATAGTACTTCCATAACATAACATGTTACAAAACCATTTTGCTTTCTAAAATCAAACAAATTACTCATTTAAATCATCGCTTGATTACCTTAAAGAAGTTTTGTTTTTATATTCAAATATTGAAGTATTTTATTATTATATTATAAATATTTATTATTTTATGAACTTAGTTTAGATTAATTATTCTTAGTTTGACTCGGTCCCATTTTTGAATTTGTTTAAAAGGTACATTTTTTTTTTTTATGAAAAAATTGCAATTTATACATCTGTTATACATTTAGCAATTATTATAATAAAGTCACATGACGGTATTGAGGAAAAACACACAGATTTATATGCCTTAAGACCACGTTGATCTAATTATAGCTTTGTATAGAGTTAGCTTATTGTTTAAGCACAGTTTAGATCGTAAGAGGGAATGGAAAAGATAAATTTATCAACTTTATATTTGGTTTAAAAAAGTGATGACCAAGTAAGTCGCTTGTCTAGTACTAGTACAAGGTATTTGGCTTCATTAGTGTTTGAAATTATTTCATTATTGAAAGAAATAGGAGGAAAGGAATCACTTTTTTTTTAGAGAGAGGGTAATAAAATATTCTTTGTTTTATTTATTTTTACTTTCCATTGGATGGACCAGTAGTGAATCATACCAAAATGATTTTGAAGAAGTGTAGATACCATTACTGGATCTATATTTGAAATTAAAAGGATGGTAACATGGATATTTCATTATGTCTATAAAACAGTAATATAGGATTGTGTAATAGTGAGAAAAAAAACCCGCACAGGGGGGTCGTGGCACAGTGATGATGTGGCATAGTTGGGTCAAGTATAATGATATCTGACAGTGATTAAAATCACTATCATAAAAAACGCTTCAATGCAAATCTTTAGATAGTGTTTAATTTTTAAAATTGGTGGATTATTCTAAAAGCTACATAATCTGCTATTTCCTTATTTATCTCCTGATTAAGATAATGTATGTCGAATGAAATAGGGATATAAATATTATTTCTCATAAAAAAATTGTATTGATCCATACACTTTTCAATAAGTTAAAATTTCGAAAATAAGCGATTTTTAAATTTGTAATTCTTTTGGAGATTTCCCCCATTTACGGGGAACGAGGGAAACTTTTTCAATTTTTGAGGGTAATGCCTTCGACTAGATACAATTTGTGATCGTTGAAAGGAATCGGTTCAGTGAGAGATGAGAAAAAATGGTAACAAAAAAAAAAAAAAATAATGATACAAAAATTGATTATAATTATTCTAAGTTTTTTTAAATAAAATTAAACAAAATAATATTTTTTAGATGTAATGGATTGCTCAACNAAAAGATAAACATGGATTAAAATAAAAATGGCACTGGCTAAGTTAAAACTATATATATATATATTATATATTATTAGAATAATATACAAAAATACTTTTTGATACAAAAATACTTTTTGATACAAAAAGACGATGGAATAGTGTAAGTACACACAAGACATCAGAAACGAGAGGAGTGTACACTGCCGGCTCTCAATGGTCAACCGCGCTCCAGTAGATGGACTTTATACTCTAGTTAAATAGTGGGGTTCTTTAATCAGGCTGGGCTAACGATGTAATAAGACTGCTGATGAAAGAGACGAGGTGATTGTGTATAAAACTTATCAAAAATATGTGGCACCAATATGGTATCATCAATGTATGTTCCTAGGGTTGTATGATATGATTAAAGTGTATCATGAGCAAAAACCTAATACACAAAAGCAGCTAAATCGCTACCTTACGGCACACCGGCTTTAATATTGTAGTTCAGTGAGTAGTCATTATTAGCTCTAATAGAAAATGTGTGAATTGTTAGATAGGAATTAATTATTAGATAGTATGGAGCAGGTAGACATTTTTTTGGTTTAAATAAGAGGCCTTTGTGCTAGACTTTGTCAAATGCTTGAGCCATATCGAATAGGACTGCACTGTAGTATTGCTTTTTCTCAAGACTAGTTGATATACAGTCTGTTCTGTGATGAAGTTTATGGATGGTGGAGTAATTTGATGTAAAGTCAAATTGATGATTTGGAATGATGTATTCCGTTATTATAGTAAGAAGTCTTTTAAAACATTTTTGAAAATGTAGGTAGTAAACTGATAGGATGGTAGGAGGAACGATACTCTGGAGGTTTGTGAGATTTAAGTTTAAGTATAATAATGGATTTTCTTCACAACTTAGGTAAGTATGATAGTTAAAGTAGAGCATTAAAAATTTGGAATAAAAAAATCAGAGGAGAGAGTTTTGACAAATAAAAATTATAAATCTTATATATGTAGCTTTGGAGAGCTCTGCTTATTTTATTTTTAAGAAAATTAATTTTTCTTTATTAAAAGAGTATCTAAAGCGTTACCATTGGGATCTAACCAAACTTTTTTCTTCAAGTAGTTGTTTTAAGTGTGCTGTTAATTTATTAATTAATTTTTTTTTGCTTTTATTAGTGGGGGCAGTAATAAGTATTTATCTTTAGTTAAAACATTTCTTAGGATCTCTTATATTAACTACATGGTTACCTCAGCTAGGATGCTTAGATTTTAAGTCGCCCTCAGTAATAAATTTACTACCCAGAGTGGTAAAATAGTGTTTGAATGTGTTAGAAATTTTTTACTTTGGAAGACAATATATAGATGAGATCACTAGTGGTCATTGATTTTAGTTCTTTTATAAAATAAAATATAAGCAGCTTGAAGAAAGAGGGTGATGAGTATGGTAATAGTGAATTGTGAGAAATATTGTTTTGTACATATATATGTACAATATATATGTCTGCTCCAACATATATAAGACATCAAATCAAAACTTTTTAGAAACATTTTGATTTATTTATATTTAGATACCAATTGCAAGTATACATTAAAATTGACATTTTCTTTTGAAGAGGAGTGATAACGATGAAGTATTAAAATTTATTAATTTAAGATACAAGAAGATATAATATATGTGTTTTATTATTATATTATGTTACTAAAAAAAATATTATTGTAAAGTAATTGTAAGCTACCTAAATTTATTACAAATCAAGAAACAAAAACTTAAGTTTAATAATGAATGTCCTAAAGAAATAGTTTAATAATTTATTATAAATGTCGCAAAACATTTAAAGTATTAAATTTAAATGTTAAAATTTTTGTTAGTTTGTAAATAGTGTACTAAAAAAACAAAAAAAAAGTAATAAACTTAAGAGTAAAATAATTTGTACTATTGAGTTTTATTGTTTTGTATTGTACATTTTGTTAATTATAATAGTGTTGTTTGTTTACAATGGTGTCTATGTGTTTATAAAAATTATTTAAAGGGGAACTTAAGTAAAAACTATTAGAAAAAATGAAAACTAAATTTTTAAGAGGGTATTCTATAAAATTTATAGAAATCGATTTATAGTATAAATCGATTTACTCTAATGTTTTTGGATCATTATATTATATGTAAATTTTTTTTTCATTTCTTTATTTAAATTTATATTATTATACAATTATTTAACATTAAAATCTGAGTTTCTTGTGTACATAAAAATGTTTTCAATTGAAACTTAAAATTTGTCTAATTTATTAAAAATTGAGTATATGATTTAGCTGAGATGATAGATTATTATAAAATATTTCAAGGCTTTAACCATTGACTTTGTAAATCTACTATTTGAAATCTTCAGAGTATTAAAAAAACTGCAGATTTATTGGGAAGTACTTAAAGAGCTATGAAGATAATACAATCTTGACTTTTGCTTTTAATTAAAAATGACTACTTTCATAACTCATTTTATAAACAAAAAATATAGTAGCTATCTAGTAAAGTAAAATTGATGAATTTTTTAGATAAGCATTAATCTTAAAATAATTTTGCAATGAGTATAATATATGTATTATTATGATATAATTATTTTATAATTGTTTATTATATGTTTATATATTAAATATACAGAAAATTCAGTAATTCAGAAAACAGGTCAATTGTACAAACAATGAGAACAATAGAAACCCATTTCCTTATTGAACACTATATAATGAACTAATTTTATAAAATGCTTCGATACGTATTAAAAATATATTTAACATATCTACCAAAATTTCTTGGTTTTTGACTTAAGAGGTAGATTACTCACAAATGATAAGTCACCGGAATGTTTTTCTTTTTTAATAATTTATTAAAGTTTTAATTTGAATTAATTGAGAATGCTGTGAGTATTCCTCTACTATGCAAAGTACGACAAAATTTGATATTTTTTCCAAAAGTTAAAGGATATATTGCTTAAATGACCGATTACTTCTAAAAATCAAAATTACAGTTTTTGTTTTTTTATCTTAGAATATTAATAATCTTTAATTTAATGTAGGTTTAATGATGGTAGGTATTTTAAAATATAGAAAATCGAAATCAAATTTGGTGTTTTGTGGGTAGGGTATCTCCTTCACTAATAGCGTTATAATTATTTATTGAAATGTAAAAAAAAAATCAAATTTCATAATATATTTTAGCCAAATTTGTGTTGCCTATTTTGTACAGGCTGTTCAGTAAGTAAGGAATAGTGATGGCAACTAGTATTTTTTGGTTTTACATTACATTTCATATCAATCCAATACTAAATATTTAAAAATTATTAAATCTGCATTAATAGATTCAAATGCTATAGCAAAATATTATTATAGCTGAAGATTTTTAACTAACTTCTAATTAACTCAAAGAAATTAGATTGTTAATGAGATCTGAAGAAAAGACTAAAATCTACCAAGTACGAATAAAGTTATTTCATAAGTTTAATTGAAAACTACAAACGTTTTTTCTCTGATTAGACATTTTTGTGAAATCTATAGTCCATTTAATTAATAATCCACTTATTAACGTATTTCCACAAAAAAAATGCAGCTTTTTGTAAAATTATTACTAAATTTTCCCCTAGATAATTAAAATTCTAATAATGAAATCTTTGGTACGAGTAATTGATTTTCTTTTAAGCTTCTTAGAAATAAAAGAACTCATTGAAAAGGTAATTATATATATTTTATTATATTCATTTTATTTGTAATATAGATTTTTCAAAAGTGAACTGCAAACACTCTTCTGAAGTATATAATATCTAGAAACTCTTATAGTATTAAAATATTATGGATAAAACGATAACTTGTTGCATATTTTTCGATTGGTTAATTATCAATGTATAATAATTCAATAGTCGTTCAAAATTCCTAGTCATCAAAAAATTAATTAAATCGAAAAATATTATTCTAAAGTTAAATCTCGAATATATGTTTTTGATTTTCTTTTACGATCTATATGAAAAATAGACCGAGATTACAAAACTGTGTAAATAATTATTGAATTATGTAACATGCATAAATTAATAAACTGAATAACAACAAAACTATATTTAAAGTTTTTATTAGTTTTTTTATTTTGTAAAATGAACTATCATAAATTGAAAGTATAGCAATGCATTGAACAATAAAAATAGATTTGAATCATATAAATGAACTATTTTTTTAATATTATTCCATTGATTGATATTAAATAAATATGATTGTTTGATTTCTTTTAAATAACTGCAAGAGAAAAAAATATCCACCATTAATTTATATGTACAATTAATTATTATAAACAAATGTTAGAGTTAGTGGCGTAATTGGACAAATGAAATGGTCCAAAGAGAGTAGTATAAGACTAGTAAACTACAAATGATCAATTAAGGATAATGTACTCATTTAATTAGAACTATTAAATATCTTCAGTTTTTGCAAAAGAAAATATTGTTTAATTCAAAAAATTATACAATTTTAATATTATTTTTAATTTCATATTTTGTAGTTTAATTGTATTTTTTTCCTTTCAAGGATGAAAAACCTGAACTATAATTTTCTTTAATGGGTATCTACTTTTATTTTAATGATATGATAGAAAAAGTAATTTCAAGCAACTTTATTATTTAAATTTTTTTATCCAATAACCGATTGCATTTTATTATTATTTAAAGATTTGAATTTAAAATGAAAATTCATGAATAATTTGGTTTTCAGAAATATAGAGGCAACAATAATATTTTTCAATAAATTATTGTCAGTATTTGTTTTTGTTTTCGTATGTGACAGATATGATAACAAGAATTGCAGCGTTTGAAACGTTCTTTAAAAGTCAAAATTGTTCAAGTTCATGTTTAGTGTGTGAAAAAAGAATTTATTTCATTAAAATTCATTTTTTTATCAGATGAAACGTGAACGTTCATTAAAATTTTTGTTATGTTTATGAATAGTTCATCTGCAGTCTATATGATTATTTTATAACATAAACGAATCAATTCAGATAAATTTTTTATCTCCACAAAAATATATGGTAGTTATAAATTTGTAATAGGAGGGCATATAAATTAGAAAATTTTTCACTACCCTAAAACTAAAATAAAAATATTCTATCTTCATTATGTAAATAAGTTTGTTCTTCGAAGATCTATTTACATATTTTTTTTTTAAATACGCCCCTGCATACCTTAGAATGGAATATTTAAATTTAAGGAATTTGATACATAAATAGTGTATTAATTATGTATATTTCATATTTTCCAAATTATTATTATACTTATTTCTTATTAATTGTTGAGTGTGTAAGTTTTTTTTATTTGAATCCATTATAAATTAAAGTAAATAATTATACATATATATGAAGTGATTGCACTACAATTTCAAAAAAATGAGTAATTTTTAAAAGTTGCAACAGATAAACATTACATTAATGCTTTGCGTGTTTTTACTCAATTCTATATTTTTAATAGTCCAGTGATGAACATTTGACTGTACACGAAAATAGAGTCTTGCCCATACAGTAGCTTAATTGTTCACTCTGTATTTGATTTGACAATTTAGCCAAGGCAAGTAAATTTTTGAATTTAAGAGTTTAATGATCTATAGTGCATTAAAATATTTGAGGAACCCCTAAGTATATCTTTGACAACTTTGCCATTAGTTACGCCACTGAATTAAGTAAATTGAGTAAATAAATTACTACCTTAAAAGAAATTTTAATTTAAATTTTTTATATTCTCTATTAAAGCTTCATTAAAGTTAATTTCGGTAAATCTTTTGAATTACTTTCATCCTAGAAAGAAGTATGGAATAAATGCAATGCGAATTAAGTATTTATAACATAATTATATATCATCTTCAAATAAAACTATTTAATGGTGATAATTCAATCAGATATATTTGAATCATACAAAGTAAAAGTTCAAGAATTACTGTTCACTTTAAGGGAACGCGTGAACATTTTGCCTTCCTCACCAATCGAAATATTCAAAAATATTCTTCCATCACATTGTTGTTATTAAACGTTATCATATTGAATATCGATAAACGCTATCGATTCATAAAATGACGACAGATACTATACACCCTGTCATGTTATGAATCGGTAGAACTTATCAATTGATGACCTAATAAAGATGCCGTCTTTTAAAAACTGTAAGTCGTTTAAAATCATGATATAAAAATAATAAAAGTATAAAAAATATTTTAAAAGTTATTACTTTACATGAAAAACATGAAAAATGAGTGCCTTTTTTAGTTAACATTTTTTTTTTAATATTTGTTGAGAAATTAAAAAGAATTCAATTTTTTAAATATTTATATATAAAAATAATAAATATTTTTTAACAAAATAGTTAATAAAAATTACTTTAACTGGTCCAATGAATATGCTAACGTTTTCTTTAAATAGACTCCGAATATCTTTCAAAAATATTTCTGGATCTAGAAATAGAAAAATGTGTTTATAGCAACTATGTTTTATAAGACTTTAATAGAAAAAATTTATAAATTACCATCAGCAATAAATACAAATGAAGCTGTATCAATTTTTAGAACATTTATTTTTTTACCTAAATCCTAAAATCAATAGGTTAATTAGTGAAATTTTTAATTAGATTTGAATTAATGGAAGGGCCCAAGGGCTATTTTTATTCATAAAATCTAAAAGTGATAACTAAAATAATGTTCGGATAATGTTTTATGTTCTTTTGTCCATCTGTAACGTGGGCCCAGGATCCCCATATTCCTAAATTCGGTCGTTCTTAAATTTTAGATACTAAAAATATTTTATATCGACACCCAATTCAAAACTGCAACAACTCAAAAAATTTAATTTTTCAGTATAATGATAAAAAAAAGATTTTTTACGTTACGTTAAATGTAAAATTCAATTCTTTGCTCTATTTTCTTACCAACTGCCCAATACTTTGAACCATACTTCATAGCTGACCTCACTACAGTCTTGTAGAATTTACCTTTCAGCCTCATTGAAATTCTTTTATCACATAAGACACCAGACGCTTCTCTCCACTTCAACCACTCGCACTTAATTCTGTGTCTTACATCCTCGTCAATGCCACCACTCTTTTGCACAACTGATCCTAAATACTTAAAACTNCATCCTCGTCAATACCACCACTCTTTTGCACAACTGATCCTAAATACTTAAAACTCTCCACCTCGCCTATTGTCACTGACCTCCTCATTTCACCTACCTGTGTTCTGCTTTGTCAAACTCATACTAATATACTCTGTCTTACTCCTACTTATTCTTAAACCCTTTTCTTCAAGAGTTGATCTCCACCACTTTGCCTTTGATTAATTTCCTCTCTATTTTCTTCTATTAACACTATCTCTTACTAATTTAATAACTTCACTATTTATAAAATTTCTTAAGGTATATAACGATAAAGCCCATTATAAAATTACGAACGCATTTAAAAGAATCTTGTTCATAAATTGTCATTTTACAATGTGGCACAGTTGTTATCAGTTGGGCAATTAAAAAAATGCACACTTGATTATATATCTATCTAAGTATGTATATCATATTTATTAACCGATTTGTTCAAAGTCACTCCCTTTAACGGTACTCTGTATCTAGTTAAAGATTAGGAAAAAAAGATAAATTAGAAATTGTAATTAATATACAAACTTGAAAATCATCAGTATTAATTTCAGGAACAGGCTGTAATAGAAAATATATTTTTAAAATGAATTTATTTTATTTTTTGGTATTTGATTATTACAGTTTTTTGAGAATGATGTGAACATTGTAAGCTACATTAAATCCATTATTTTATATTTCATCTTAAAATACAGTTTTTTTGTGATGATGAATTAACCAAAAACAATCTTTATTGGAAGTCGTTTTAAACATAATGCTACATAGTTTAGCCATAAGTTTTCTCACAACTACTACTCTTAATGGTTCACGAATGATCGTGAGCAATTAAATTTTACATTGCTAATATGAGCAAAAAAAAAAAAATTCTTAAATACAAATAAGTTATTGGAAAAGTTTATGTTTTGCTGTCATAGAGAGATATCCTCCACTGCTTTAACAATAATGCTTAAAATATTGTTCAAGAAATTATTTCTACAATGCCTAGAGACACAAAAAAGTTTCTTTAAAAATGTTTATATCTTAAGCTTATTTTAGGGCCATTTCTAGAGTATTCAGTAGAATAAAGCTGTTGACAAAAAATTGAAAAGTCAGAAATGATAAGTTCTTCTAGTGGCGGATTTATGGGGGTATAGTCGATTTAGTATGTTTGGACCTTCATAGATAGAGATATTTTTACATTATTTAATATGTAGGGTAAAAGTCTGACATGGATTCCAAATATTTTTTTCTTTTAGCAAAAATATTGAAAAACCGATACTGATTTGATTATTGTAACAATTATAGTTCATAAAGAATTTCTTATCCAATTTCTCTTGACTTTTAATTGTAGAATGTTTTGTTGAGAGATTTTTGTGCTTTTGAAAATTATAGCCAAAATTCATTAGACAGTCTGAAGTAATAACAGAGGCAAAAATTCGTCTAATAGTCATGTGTAAAACAATAGGCGACTAGCTAAAAAAATTAAGGCAGCTCATGACGACAAAAAGTAGGTCACTTGAATAAATCATGTATTTCAGAGCAAAATTTGTGTTTTTTATAGCAATGTAAAATTTAAGTTTCTACAATTTAACATTCGTGAGTTACAAGAATACAAGCCCTGGCAGAACTTATGGACAATCTGTGTATAAAATTAAAAAAAACATAACATCATTATAATTTTTTTGATCTTTAAATAAATTTTATTTGAATTCCGAATATCTATGTATATAATACACAAAATAATACAGAAAGTTTAGAAATGATGTAATAATTTTATTTCAAAAAATAATTGAAAATTTAGAAAAATAAAGATAAATTAAAGGCATTATAATGGTAAAACTTTTACACTAAAAAAAAGTTTAAAATTTTCAAAATTAGCATTAATAAAAAAATAATCAGCGTTGACTAATGCATATGCATCATTATTTTAGTAATAAATATTTTTACGATTAAATTTATATAAAAATATTACTATTGTTGACTCTAATTTAAAGGATGTATTAGTATTCAATTCACTGAGTAGACTTCTCAAACCTTCGGCACCAGAATCTGAAAGTATAAAAGTTGTACACCAATGATATCATATTTTTAGAAATAAAAATTTTCTAAAGCAAATGTACCATTATTTTCAAAATTTATTTCGATTTTTCCTGGACCATGGTAAACAATTGAGTCTTTACTTGAGTTCTAATAATAGCAAATAAAGTATTGATCTTTATAAATATAATACATTTTTATACAGAGAGATTATTAAAAATATAAAACCTCATTTTTTTCGTTAAATAATGATTTTTTTTTTATAAAAATGTATTATTTGTATTTATTTTTACAAATTATAAATATTAAGTTTATGATACAAAAATTTTTTTTTAAAGTAGATTTTAGGGGTTTAAATTTTATAAGTAAAATGTAATACATTGATAATGTGGTAGATATAATGTAATTTGATACACAATTTATTACATATGATGTAAACAAAATCAAAGTAATCCGAAAATATGAATTATTTTTAATATTTTATTTTAGTAACTTCACTCTTCTTCTTCTTCCACGTTTTAATCACAATTATTTGGGGTCGGCCACCCTTATTCTAAACTTCCACTTGAACGATCTCCCACATCATCTACGCTCACATTAGTTGTCCTCATATCGCATTCAATAGCATCCCTCCATCTCTTTTTTGGTCTTCTTCTACCTCTTCTTCTTTCAACATACATTTCTATAACTGTTCTTGCAGCTTCCGATTGTTCTCTTCTCATAACATGACCAAACCAATTAAGTCTATTTTCTCTCATCTTATTCAACCTATACTTCCCCTTATATGCTCGTTCCTTATCCTAACCTTTTCTAGTTACTCCACTAATCCATCTAAGCATTCTCATCTCTGCTCTACTTTCTTACCAACTGCCCAATACTTTGAACCATACATCATAGCTGACCTCACTACAGTCTTGTAGAATTTACCTTTCATCCTCATTGAAATTCTTTTATCACATAAGACACCAGACGCTTCTCTCCACTTCAACCACTCGCACTTAATTCTGTGTCTTACATCCTCGTCAATACCACCACTCTTTTGCACAACTGATCCTAAATACTTAAAACTCTCCACCTCGCCTATTGTCACTGACCTCCTCATTTCACCTACCTGTGTTCTGCTTTGTCAAACTCATACTAATATACTCTGTCTTACTCCTACTTATTCTTAAACCCTTTTCTTCAAGAGTTGATCTCCACCACTTTGCCTTTGATTAATTTCCCCTCTATTTTCTTCTATTAACACTATCTCTTTCTAATTGAATAACTTCACTATTTATAAAATTTCTTAAGGTATATAACGATAAAGCCCATTATAAAATTACGAACGCATTTAAAAGAATCTTGTTCATAAATTGTCATTTTACAATGTCGCACAGTTATTATCAGTTGGATAAATGAAAAAAACGAAAATGCATACTTGATTATATATCTAAGTATGTACATCATATTTATTATGAGGAGTCTCCTTAAACAGTTTGGCATGATTGATGAGATATTGAATTTAAAAGTATGTTTCTGTAATTAATTCTTATTGATTAAACCGATTTGTTCGAAATCACTCCCTTTAACGGTACTCTGTATCTAGTTAAAGATTAGGAAACAAAGATAAATTAGAAATTGTAATTAATATACATACTTGAAAATCATCAGTATTAATTTCTGGAACAGGCTGTAATAGAAAATATATTTTTAAAATGGATTTGTACATATGCAAAGATTGTTTCTTGCATATTTAAAATAAGGTTTAAAACTGAGGTACATAATATTTTTAGGGTAAAAAGATTTTTTATAACATTACAGTATGTTGTTTTTATTGATTTAGTTAAGTAAAAAATATTATTTAGAAATTCGTGTTCATCCATAAGAATATTACAAATTAGTAGTTTACAATTTTATTTAAAAAAATATAGTTATTTTTTGACGATTACTGTGTTTTGGATTTATTAGAAAAGTTTAGAAATGATGTAATAATTTTATTTCAAAAAATAATTGAAAATTTAGAAAAATAAAGATAAATTAAAAGCATTATAATAGTGAAACCTTTACACTAAAAAAAAGTTTAAAATTTTCAAATTTGGCATTAATCAAAAAATAATCAGCGTTGACTAATGCATATGCATCATTATTTTAGTAATAAATATTTTTACGATTAAATTTATATAAAAATATTACTATTGTTGACTCTAATTTAAAGGATGTATTAGTATTCAATTCACTGAGTAGACTTCTCAAACCTTCGGCGCCAGAATCTGAAAGTATAAAAGTTGTACACCAATGATATCATATTTTTAGAAATAAAAATTTTCTAAAGCAAATGTACCATCATTTTCAAAATTTATTTCGATTTTTCCTGGACCATAGTAAACAATTGAGTCTTTACTTGAGTTCTAATAATAGTAAATAAAGTATTGATCTTCATAATTATAATAAATTTTTTTACAGTGAGATTATTAAAAATATAAACCTCATTTTTTTCGTTAAATAATTTTTTTTTTTTTTTTATAAAATTGTATTATATGTATTTATTTTTACAAATTATAGTAAATATTAAGTTTATGGTACAACATTTTTTTTTAAAGTAGATTTTAGGGGTTTAAATTTTGTAAGAAAAATATAATACGTTGATAATGTGGTAGATAAAATGTAGTTTGTTACACAATTTTCGATTTTAAATAATTGGCTATAGTCTGTTTATTACTCTTAAACAAATAATATATAATTATACCACATCCCTTAAGGTGCTGGGCATTATTCACAAGTCGCAAAACAAATACCGCGAGTCGGTTGGTATAATCGTCGGAAGGCAAAAGGGAAAATAATAACAATACGATAAAACTTCAAAAAGAACAAGATTGCAAGAATTAGACCGAACTGTTCTGAAAAATTAAAAAAAAAGACCATATCGAACTATTATATGAAGTAATAATCGGTCCAAACTTTACCGAAACAAATAAATATTTTAAACGGAATGAACCAAATCACACTACTAAATAAAAATGTTGAACAGATCGAATGTATATTCTTTTCTAGGGCATTTATAAAAAAAGCTAGCACAATGAGAAAGTAGCATAGTTGGATCTTATAGATACTATCTGATAGTGACACTTTCAAAAGTAATGTTGAAAATATTATTTTTTTGTGTAAAAGTTGTCATTTTGAATCCCTCCTTGTGGTTAGGTAAAGGGTCAAATTTATAAAAAAAATATACCAAATGATAGGTAAAGACGCCAAGCATCTATAAAAAAAAAAAGTTATATTGATATGGCCATTTTTAAGTTATGGCAGATTTAAGTAAAAAAAATTGAAAAAATTATGAAAATTAGCGATTTTTTAATTTGTAATTTTTTTGGAGGTTTCCCCCACGGGAAACCTCACGGGGAACGAGGGAAATTTTTTCAATTTTTGAGGGTAATGTCTTCGACTAGATACAATTTGTGATCTCTTAACGTATCGGTGAAAAAAATCGGTTCGATGAGAGCTGAGAAAAAGTGGTAACAGACACAAAAAAAAAAAAAAAAAAAATAAAAAAAACACATCATAATAAAGTTAATACTTTCTCAGCTTCGATGCGAAGCTAAAAGGACATTAGTTCCTTATATCTTAGAAGATGTATAAAAAAATATTGATATCGATGGTTCAAGGGGGGCCCATATCCTCCTTATATAAAATACGATTTTTGTGAAAAAAAATTTTTTACATTATTAAATTTATAAAACTAAATTTTTGAAAAGTGTATGGACAATTACAATTTTTTTATGATGAGTACTATTTATATACTTCTTTTATACGGCACACTTTTTTTTTAAATCGGACCATTTCTCTTTATACAGGGGTGGTTTAAAACTTAAATCTACGTATAGAAAGAAGAACTTTTTCAATTTAATTTTAATTAAAATATATTTATTGATTATTCATACGTAATCTAACAATCAAACATAAATATTTGTTATATTACTTAGACGGATTTTGATATTATGTAGGCCATATGCGAAACTCTAATTACAAATTTAAAATCTGCGCAAAAATAGGTTTTACCACTTTTTCTCTGCTCTCACCGAACCGATTTCTTTCAACGATACGTCAAAAGATCACAAATCTTATCTAGTCGAAGACATTACCCTCAAAAATTGAAAAAATTTCCCTCGTTCCCCGTAAATGGGGGAAATCTCCAAAAAGATACAATTTTAAAAATTACTAATTTTTGAAATTTTTCTATTTTTTTTACTTAAATCTGCCATAACTTAGAAATGGCCAAATCAATAGAATTTTTTTTTTTATAGATACATAATGTCTTTACTTATCATTTTGTATATTTTTTTTTATAAATTTGATCCTTTACCTGTCCACGATGAGGGATTTAAAACAACTTTTACACAAAAAAATTAATTTTTCAACTTAATTTTTTTAAGTATTCCGGAATTACTGACACTTTTATATATATGTCTTAAATTAAAGCTAATGTAATATACTTTATAATGGAAAAAAAATTTTCGGACTTTATGTTGTCTTCACGGTGAAAATGGCTACCAAATGCTATTTTTGTGTGAAAATTCTTGATTTTCTATTTTACATTTTTAAATTTATACTTATAAAACTTTTTGAATAATTTATGGATCAATACAATTTTTTCATGAGAAGTTCAATTTATATACCTCTTTCATTCGACATACTTTATCTTAATCACACCCAAAGAAAAACCTCAATCAAAATTGAAAGAGAAATTTTATCAAGGGTTTATGGTAATGTTTTATTAATACGAACAAAATAACTATTCTTATAAATAATTATTGTTCAAGACAAGAAAAAAAAATATCATATTGATAAATATATCATTGATTCAATAGTAATGATATATTTATCAAATTGAACAATGAATTTATTATATAGATCGAGGTTTTTCTCTGGGTGTAGGATATTAATAAGGAAATAGCAGATCATGTAGCTTTTGGAATAATCCACCATGTCACATAGTGATTTTAATCACTATCATATATCATCTATATTGGTCCCAACTATGCTACTTTCCCATTGTGCTGCGACCCTACTGCGCTAGGTTTTTTTATTGTTTTTAATCAAAAAAAATATATATAAAATTTAAGAAATCTTTACAGTTTTATTTCGTGAAATGGGCGTCATTTGATTGTTTTTTGTAGGATGAGTATTAAAAAATATGTAAATAGATAGATTGACCTTAAACATTAAAAATAACATTTTAATGTTTAATTTTAATAAATGAGTAAAAAAAATTTTTTACTTTAGATCACCTCATCTAATATTTTAAATGTTTTACATTATTCTTTTATACAAAAAAAAAAAAAAAAAGGAACATACCTTCACAGCGCTTTTCTAAAATATAATGAAAAATATTACACTTACTCTATTTATTAAACGTGGAAAATTTGTTACTTTTGTTGTGTGAAAAGAAATCTTAGATTTATTGTCCAGTAGTTTAAGGAAAATCAATAAATTTTTACGACCTTCATCTAAAAATAAAAAAATGATTATGTTTGATGTTAATAGTTATTATGCGTATTCTAGAATTTTACCATTAGATAAAAACGAAAAATTGTATACATCATTTAATGCTACTATAATTTTTCCATGCTAGAAATATTTATAAAATGTATTAGAATTAATAAAAATTACACAGTATAATAGCTATTTTCTTGTTTACAATTTTTATATGAATTCATTGAGGAATTTCGACGCGATTCCCCAAATCTGACTTCAGATTTTTTCTATGGCATTTGTTTTTGTTTAAATTACTACTAATTAATAATTACATATAAAACATATATATATATATATATTTAACTTTTCTAAAGCAATTTTTAAATGTTTAGTAAGATTTATGTATATGACGTATTAAATTTTTAATTTTTCATTTACTTGTATGTTATTAAATTTATTAAAAACAGGTCTAAAAGTCGACTGTAAGTTATTCGAATACTAAATTAATTTTATAAGACGTTTATAAAATATAAGTCAATTATCAAAGTGTATTCAATTACATACAATTGTCAAAATGTTAGTACATTATTGTGTTTATTGTTAAAAAATATGGAAGATTTTATTATATCATTATTCAATTATTTAAAAATAAATTAATACTGGAGATTTATATAAAAAATCAATATTTGTTGTGAATTTTCGAGATTTTTCTGTATTTTTTATATTAACAGCAATTTTTTCGCTTTATATTTACTGAAAATTCACAAAATTAATATTCTTTAAATCCTTATAAAATTTTCTATTTGTTAGTTGAAGTTGCATAAATAAAAATAATAATATAATTGAGAGTATAGCTTTCTTTTTTTTTTTCAAAAATTTTAACTCAACTTTAAAGATCTAAAAAATCGGTTAATTTTATGAGAACAGAAGCAAATTTTGCACATATTTTATTAACACCATGAAATTATTTTAGGAATGTTAAAAAAAGAAAATTAAAATTTCTATAACGATCTTACTGTTTAATAATATTAAAAACTAAATGTAATAAAAAATATCTGAAGCCAGATTCGGAACAGCGTCGATATTTCTTTTAGAATTCATATAAAAATTATAAACAATAGAAATTTTTTTGTTATTAATTATCTTGTTTGTTTATGAGAAAATGTTGATTTTGAGAATTATTACAAAGCATAATGATAGCTTAGTGTGGTCCCAAGAAATGAATTTGAAAAAACTGTATCTACAAGTATTTAAGTTATTTGTGCGATTTAACGTAGAATATCTATTTAAGTTCTGTGTGATTATAAAAATGACAACAATGATTTACACTTATATGCAAGCTAGGAACCGAAACCTAAGATATCAGTTTAAAATCAAAGTCCTTTAATAATTTTAAAACCAAAAAAATATGAAACCTAAAAAAACTATATAAACTGTGACCTTAACCAAAATTGAAATTTTATCACAATTTTTGTTTTATTTTGAAATAAATCAGGTTTATACATTATTTTATTCAATTAAAATAATTAAGTTAATTATTTTTCTTCCACTTTATACTTTTCTTATTTTCCTATTTATTTAAAAATACTTCTATTTGAAAAAAAAAAATTATTAAATTATTAACTCTTTTTTTCATTCATTACAATTAAATATTATGGTATTGAATTGCAAAATGACAAAATTCAATACACTTTGTCATTATTCTGTTATTTCGAGTAGAAAATGATTAAACAATTCTTAATTTATTATTTTGCTTGTTAAAATTTACTCTATACTTACTAGCCTAACATCGTATTATTAGGGTAAGAGTACGCTTTTATTTTTCATTTTATTTCAGTTTATTACTCATTAAATAAAGTTAAAATTTCACTATTATTACTTAAATTTTATATTTTAACAGTTTGATTAGCTAAAATAAATTATTAAAAATTATATTTCATAGAAAAATAATGTGTACTTTTACCCCAGGTTACTCTAATAATTTGTTTTGTCATCATATCCGCTTTTACTAAGTGGTGATGCATTAAACCATCAGACAAGATCCTGTTCACTAAACATAAAATAATATAAAAAAACCAGATTTTCCGAAGTAACGTTTTTCTATTACGTATACGTTATAGAAACTTACACGTTTTATTTCCTGATAAAATCTTTCCCTCGTTTTAGCAACTTCACCTACATTTTCTGATTATTTAACCAAATGAGAATATAGACAATGCGGTTTGATACTTGTATTGTAATAATGGCTACATATTTATCACTTTTATTATTATTCTTTTAATATTTAATTTACATTCTTGAATGAAACTTGAGCCTTATTTTCAAAATATGTCATGTGTTTATAAAAAATAACCTTAGTAGAATATTTTTCACAAAACTAAGGTAGTTAGTATTATTATTTAACTCTTATTTTATAATTCTTTCTTTGCAATAATAAATAATAGAATAAATAATGTAGATAGATAAAATATAATTAAATCACTGCGTTCAGCGGAAAAATATACGTAAATTCATGAAACTTAGTTTTACTTGATTTAGATACAACTGTTATAGACAGTCAACAAAAAACAACAATTTTTACGAAATTCGAGTTTTACGCAGTTTTCTTTTAACAGTAATTATGTTAGTTTTTGATTATGTATTAAGGCAAAAAATAACTTATTTAAAATACTTATAAAATTGTCAATTGAGTCGTTATTAATTTTAGATAGGACATATTTTAAACTGTATTAAGTCTTAATTATTATAAATTTCATTTCACTTATTTTTAATTATGTTTATATCTTAAAAGTAAAAGTATTACTGTTTTTAAATGTAAAATTGATTACTAATGTTTAAATATGATAAAGAATGAATTTGTTAAACCAATATTATTAAAATTGAATTTAATTATTAGAAATTTTTAAAAATTAAAATTTACCTCATCAGGAGTATCATTAGCAACAACATTTCTTCTGGTAAAATAAGCTACAAAGAATACGAATACAATTTTTGAAAACATCGTTTCAAAATGTATTGCAAATAGTTACAATTTTTTCAGATTATTTTTCTACAGTAGAATAAAATTATATCTACTATTTTATAATGTTATTTAACAAAAGTAATTTTTTCATATTTCTATTGGTGGCTTTTTTTAGGTACAAAAAATAATAATTTGCCATCTGTCAAAATTAAATTTGTAAATTTACTTAATTTTTATGGTGTATTATTAAAAAAAATGCAAATAAGTAAAATCATTTTTTATACCTAGAATATTCTGTTTTAGTCTCTAAATCATGATTTATGTCTCAAAAAAGCCTGTATAACTTAAAATTTAATGTATTAACATTAACATTAAAATATAATAAGTCATCACTATTTTTAATTATATTTGAAAAAGCATTAGTCAAATGTTTATGAACCTAAGCTAGACATTCTAAATTTAAACTAATATGCAAGATATTTTTTAATATTTATTTATATATTTTCATATATATTTTTTGACCTTTTTCAAGTTTAAAAAAAAATAGTTAAACGATATACTAATATTTTAACTTTGAATCGAGAATCATTTTGAGAGAGATATAATGGGACGTTTTACCCGCTTTTTTGAAAATATTTTATAATTTTAGTAAAAAAAGATTTAGTACGGTTAATAAGGGAAAAATAATTAAAAAAGTAATCAACAGTTAAGCGGAGATTTTTCGATTAGTATTGATTGATATCTGACAGAGATTAAAATCGCTGTCGTAAAACACTTTAACCGTATTTGAAATATATTTAAAAAAAGTATTCAACATATCCACAAAAAATTACTATTTTTTGGACTTCGGAGGTAGATTACTCACAGAGGATAAGTTACTCTTTGAAATAAATTAGAATTATATATTATAAATCCGTTTCTATAAAAAATATTTGTAATTTTTAGAAAATTTTATGATTTTTTGTTTTAATGACAGATAACTCTTAGAATAAAGAATTCGGATAGTTTTTAATTTTATCTTTAATTTTATGTAGGTATAAAGAATGTAGGCGTTTAGATGGACTTTTTTCATCATCAATTTCTCATAAACTACCATTTTTAAAATAAAACATCTATATGAATTTGCTAAAGTAATCCATTGTCTACAGAAAACTCGTAGTAATTTAAAGCTCTCTTTAAATTTAATATACTTTTTGGTTTTAAATTTCAGTCAAAAAATGTTTGATCTTAATGTCACAATCAAGTAATTTATATTTGAAAACTTGTTACAAAACAGTGTGGGTCTTTTACTACAACTCACGAAATATCTTCGAAAATATTAGAGCTAATCATTGTTTTTTTTAACAAAAATGGTTTTACTTTATAGATAGCTCTAGATTAAAGTGGGCATTGATATCTGGGTTAGATTTAATTTTATAAAATATTATAATACTAACAAATGCTATAACTCTTTCGAACTTTATCATATGCATACTTACGGATTTACACTTAATTATTAAAATTAAATATACAAATTAATTTTGAATATAATTACTCGACTTGATAATTTAAGCTACAAATGATATTATATTTAACTATAATATAAGTAATTTTAATTGTTCGTTGAAATTCAATTATTATAACCATCGGTTATAAAATTATAAACATTTAAGCACGAGAAAATTATAATTGTTTAATGGCGTCTACTAGGCATTTTAACTATTATTTAATATTTCTCATATTATTTTTCTTACATTTTTAATGAATTCGCTAAATTTTGTATAATTATTGTGTGATAAATTGGTTCTAAAATATGTTACTTAAAATAAATACAGATTTTATATTTTTTTTAGTTTAAATGATTATATTTTTGAAAAATAATATGTTTTTTAGTGAAGTATTAAGAAGCAAGATGATAAATAAAATATTATTAACCTATCTGTGTATCACACTTTTATTTTTATAAAGTCAAATTTGCTATTCTTTATTAATATTACTAAACTTTGAGATAACGAGCGGAAATACCAAGATTTGCATAATAAATTTTTATTAAAAATTAAATTTTACCTAATCCTTAAATTTTTTATAAAAATTAATAAATGTATTGGTAATGGACAAGTTTATCTTTCTTTTTAGATGAGTCAATATTTAATTTCTACTGGTATACATTTTACTGCATATTTTCCTTAGGTGGGCACTGCCATTCACTTCTCTCCCTTAACTCGTTAAAAGTCAAATAATATTAAGATTTTTCAAATAAAATTTTTTTTTTATTGTATAATTGATGAAATAAAAAAAAATTAAAATTGTCATTTGAAAATTGAAAGTTGATACGAGTTTAAGGTATAAGAGATGGTAGCAGAAAATCTGTTTACTTCTACATTCTATAGTTATCACAAAAGAAAAATGAAGAGTAGAAGTATAAATAAATTTACGGTTCATAATTCACAATTATTTTACTACTTATTGTGTATACAATCGTGTTTTAGGGGTATATTCGAGTATATGCCGTAGACTACTAATATATTTTTTAACTATCATGTACTATAGAAAAATATTATTTTGGAACTATTTGTATTGAAAGTTTTACGCCTGTAAATTAGCGTATACTTTAAAATAAAATAAAAGGATTTTTTGCAAAAATACAACTGACTGTACATAGTGTAAATATTCAATAGAATAATTTAAATATAAAAATGAACTATTTTCGCACTAGCGGAAGACTTAGTTGTCTTTCTTATCGAACCCGGTATTTTAATATTTGATAACGTTTTTTTCTAATTTAAGTGCATTTATAGCCCGAAAGAAATATGGGTAATTAGTTTCACTATCTGAAAAATTGTTTTTTCTTTTTGACGGATGAGTTTAACGGAAATATAATGTATTTTAAACTTCGATTAAGAAATAAAAGTTTATTTTTAAATGGGTTTTTAGATTAAATGGAAAGAAGTTCAAAAAAATTATTTTTCAATTTCTTTTGTTTTAGAAAATGTGACTTTTTAGTTAGCTTAAAAATACTTCATTAAATCATTAACAAAAATAGATTTAACACTATTAATGAATACTGACTATTTGAAAGTGTTAATTCAATGCTGAATTGAACAAATAAAAGATTCTAATTTAACCAACGTCATCGGATATTAATATCCTTATATACCACCAAATTTTAGATAGAATGGCGTAGGTGTATCTAGAATAAAATTGAGATACTAGATTAATTTTTCATCCATTCGAAAAATATTTTTGTGCAGCAATATACAGGGTGATTTTTTTATCATAACCCACTCAATTACTTACAGAATAATAATAATTTAAACATTTTTTTTTATTATTATCTTAAGTTACACATTATTCTTGAATTATTAACTATGTAATACTTTTTAAGTTCATCCCTTATGCCTGGTAAGGGTGTCAACTTTGTTTTTTTAAATGGTAACTCATATTTTTAATTTAATAAAATGTTTGAGTTTTTAATTTAATAGTAAATGGCATTTGAATTTTTAATATAACTTAATTCGTTTATTAGATATAATCATTTAAAGTTTCAAATTTTTGAATTAATATACAGGTATAATACACAAGGGATTACAAATATAGGTAGCTAATTGGTTTTTTATAACATCGATATTAGCAGGTACACAGCATTGTTATTATCAATGATAGTAAGGTACATTGTTGCGAGTTTATAAATACACTAACTGAAAATACAAAAAGTATATCTATTGATAGTCATAATTGATAATAAACAATTCGTGACTGTGATAGCAATGTCATAAAAAACCAATTAGCTACCTGTATTTGTAATCCCTTGTGTATTATACCTATATATTAACTCAAAAATTTGAAACTTTAAATGTTTATATCTAATAAACAAATTAAGTTTTATTAAAAATTCAAATGCCATTTACTATTAAATTAAAAACTCAAACATTTTATTAAATTAAAAATATGAGTTACCATTTAAAAAAACAAAGTTGACACCCTTACCAGGCATAAGGGATGAACTTAAAAAGTATTACATAGTTAATAATTCAAGAATAATGTGTAACTAAAGATAATAATAAAAAAAAATGTTTAAATTATTATTATTCTGTAAGTAATTGAGTGGGTTATGATAAAAAAATCACTCTGTATATTATTTTCGACAGTTTTTAAACGCCTAAGAACACTTAGTAATTGCGTCTATTTAACGTAATACGAAATAAAATTAGTTTTCTAAGCAATTTTTTAAAGAGATAATGTGAAAATGCATAATTTCTGACCATTGTTGAATTTTGCATAATTTTTACAAAAAAAAAAAAATTGTAATAATTTAATATTGACATTTTTGGAAGATACGTTTCCCTTTAATTAGAGGCCTATTAATAAATATTATAATTTTATTTTTCTTCTTCCTTGCCTTAATCCCAACTACTTGGGGTCGGCCACCCTTATCCTAAACTTCCACTTGACACGATCTCCCACATCAATTACGCTCAAATCAGCTGTTCTCATATCGCATTCAATAACATCTCTTCTTCTCTCCTCATAACATGACCAAACTATAACTACACCTATACCAATCCTTCTTATATGCTCATTTCTTATCCTATCTTCGTTAATTAATAAATATTATCATAAAGTATCAAAAAAACAAATCCTAATAAAAGGATAGAACTAATTAAATTTTTACACGCTAACTATTGGTTATAGGTATGGCATTTTTTCTATGAAAAATATTCGCGCTTGATTAAGTGTTTTTAACTGAAGTTAAACATATAGTATGACACGGCCCGTAATAGCGCACTATTCATTTACAGTGAACTAGCACGTTATTCGGTCGTGATTATCAGCTGTCCACCGTCGCACTCATTAGTGTTAATGATAACACAAGTTTGTCTTATCTGGCGGTCGGTAGATAGGACAGGTCAGGGGGTGCTGCACTGTGAGACACGTCGGCGACTATGTAAACCAGTTCATCCGAGACTTACATCCGCCGTATGTGCCGTGTGTTATTTACCAGCGCCTTGTTTTGTTTTTATCCATAACCTTACAGTTCACCAGTTTTTTGTATATTTTAAATTATAATAATATTATTATAACTTAAAATAAAATAAAATGACTCCACAGTCAAATCTTAACGGCGTCACAATTTATTTTATCATAAACCATTTATTACCGTGTCAATTAATATATAATAGTGGTGACATCGATTTATTACGTATCATATAATTGTGTATATTATCTGTATTTGGTTTAAGAATAAGTAGGAGTAAAACAGAGTATATACAGTACGAGTTTGATAAAGAAGAATACGAGGTAGGTGAAATAAGGAGACCAGTGACAATAGGCAAGGACGTGATTGGAGAGGTGCAAAGTTTTAAGTATTTAGGATAAGTTGTGCAAAAGAGTGGTGGTATTGACGAGGACGTAAGACACAGAATTAAGTGCGAGTGGTTGAAGTGGAGAGAAGCGTCCAGTGTCTTATGTGATAAAAGAATTTCAATGAGGCTGAAAGGTAAATTCTACAAGACTGTAGTGAGGTCAGCTATGATGTATGGTTCAAACATCTTAGCTTATTCTTGGAATACCAAGAAAGAGATGGA
The DNA here is from genome assembly GCF_025091365.1 of Daktulosphaira vitifoliae. Classification (NCBI taxonomy): domain Eukaryota; kingdom Metazoa; phylum Arthropoda; class Insecta; order Hemiptera; family Phylloxeridae; genus Daktulosphaira; species Daktulosphaira vitifoliae. Next base: position 44,496,009 of record NW_026099573.1, read on the forward strand.
GAGATGTTATTGAATGCGATATGAGGACAGCTGATGTGAGCGTAGAGGATGTGGGAGATCGTGTCAAGTGGAAGTTTAGGATAAGAGTAGCCGACCCCAGGTAGTTGGGATTAAGGCGAGGAAGAAGAAGAAGATATTATTTGTATTTGTTGTTACATAACTAAAATATACCTACATATTAAGATAACTCAAAGATAATTATTTAGTTTTTTTGAAATTATTATTTGATATTTATCTTAATATTAATATTATAAGAATATATGAAAGAAATAATTGTATTATAAATAAATTTTTAAGAGTACTAATTAATGAAAATTTAAATTTTTCTACACAAAAATATATCTTTATAAAACAATAAATATATTTATCTTTTATGTAGAGTGATTATTTTAATGGTATTAACTCGATTTCTCTTAAAATAATAATTATGTTAAGAAAATTATTTTCGATATTTTTAATCATCCTATATATTTTATTTCAAAATGACAACTTTTTCACAAAATATAACATTTTCTACTTAACTTTTGAAAGTGTTCTAGAAATACTGACTCTTTAATATATATCTTAAATTTAAGCTAATATATAATAATATACTTTTGTATTGAAAAAAAAAAATTTCGGACTTTATTTTGTCTTCACGGTGAAAATTACAATCGTATGCTATTTTTATGTTAAAGTTATCGATTTTATATTTTACTTTTTTAACTTTATATTTCTATAACTTTTTTTAAAAAATAACATGATTATAATCCAATAGAAGGAATGATTCCTAGGACATTTAGAATATTCTCAGCATGGTCAGATATATTAGATATTAGCTATGAACTGCACTACTTGCCCAAACTCTCAACCCCTTAATAATGTACAATACCAAATTTATGGAACTTATGAACAATTACTAAAACTGGAACAAATTATACACGGTTGCATCTAAGATGGAAGGAGTAGAATTGTTTATAGTACTTGAAAACTTATAAAACCTATAAATTACCAAAACATTGTTCTATATACATAGCTGAAACATATGCTATACTAAAAGCACTTGAATATATTCAAGAAATCAATGTCGGAGAATCATATATTTTAACTGATTCTCTCAGCGCATTTACCAGCATAGATAATTAATTTAACTCAAACTTATTAGTCAATTTAATACAAAACACAGTCCACTTAATAGTAGACTATAACGGTATATCTGTAAAAATGTAATGGGACTCAGACACTCATTAATCCAAGGAAAAGAAAAGGCAGGCTACTAGCAAAGGAAACCGCAAAAGTTGACAACATAGCAATAACACTTTTATGCACTATCTGTAATATTATATTATTACTTATAATATTAAAATATTATATTATGTTATCTTTTGTACATGTATGTCATATACTATGAATTTACAAGATCACCAAAACAGGGTTCCCTTATTTAAAACTTAAAATAATCAATAATTTAGTCAATTAAATCTGATTATCGTACAGATTCAAAGTCACGCCCATGTGTGGGTTTTCAATTAAGTCCAGCCAATCACATTTAACTATTAATTAAGATCTACAGTTTCTAAGATCACACTAGGGATCGCTACACGACCCTCGTCTACTATAAAAACCCATTTTTTCCTATTAAAATCAGTTTTTTCGGCGATTTTAAAATACACAAAATCTGCGACACTATTCAAGATTCTTACTCTCTGGGACTTAGTCGATTTTTTAATTTATTTGGACTTAGAATATTTTTCTTTAAAACTAAATGACACTTAGAAATTTTAAAGTGAATTTTGTTTTGGTGAATCTTTTAATTTAATTTAATTTGTTCATTATATAATGATATTTTATTTTTATTTTACCATGGAAATAAATGTCAATTAATATTTTAAAATAAAAAATTTTTTTTTTTATAATAAAACCGAATCAACTCTAATTTTCTCAGTTAATGATAAATATTGATTATATGACTAAGTGTATTGCAACTCTATACTTATTGGGTAGCTAATCTTCTGTGGTTTAATGTCTTTGTTCTAACGAACATCGCGCCGGCAGACAGAGTAAAGGTTGCAATTAAATATTTTTAAAGTTAGGTGTTAGGTTAGAATATATTTGTAAGCCTATGTGTATTGGGTAGCTAATCTTCTGTGGTTTAATGTCTTTGTCTTAACAAACATCGCGCCGGCAGACAGCACAGAGAAACTTACAAATATATGTTTTTAGTGTTTAATTTTTGTCTTGGTGATTATTGTGCCGCATCCTTTCAAGGTGCTTTAATTTAGCACCGGGACACATTGGGCCACCACAATTCCGCCCTGACAAATCTTTTACATAGATATAAATATTTCTGAATCTTGTTTTGGCCAGGCCAGAGGAAAATTTAAGAAATATTGGTGTCGATCTCTCAATAAAATATAATCTCTCAAACAATATACTCATTCTACAAAGTCAACTAAAGATACATTATTTGATTATAATTATAAAAATATAGAGTGTATAGAATCTCTTGCATATAATAATACAGTCATAGATTTTGTGTAACGGTTTCGTATTATTTATAATTAAACGCTTTATTCTCAAACGGTCATATTTACTGTCGAACTCAAAGTGTACAACGTGTGAAATACAGTGTAAACTCATAATCAACATTGGATTGTCTAAAATAAGCATTACACTACGTGGGATACAAGGTAAGTACAAATTTAAATTCCCGCTTTCAAATTATAAATACTCTATTGCGTAATAAACCATTAAGATAGGTAATAAAGTTTGGTAGGATAATTGACTTCATTTATTCAATATTGTTCAACCCCGAGATCAGTTCATTATTTTTGTCACAACGTTTGTGTGCATTTTTATTTATTTGATCATTACCCTCATGTATTTAAACTCCGTTTATTCACCCCTCTGAATTCTTCTTTATTCATATTATTATATTCTTTGCACCTTTACATATCTTGCCACATTTAAACATGTGTTACTCCGCCATTTACCATCTTATTTAATAATTTTTATTATTATTCGGCTATACATACGCTATATTATATCTTTGGTCTGACTAAGAATAAACCCTTAGATTTTCTTTTGGTACAATATAAGCATTCACAACTTCAATAGTGAAATCCACATCACCACCATTTTTTTCCTCCATTATTAATCCCCATAAACCCACCTACCTTAATTTAATTTCCCGCTTTATTAAAATTTTTTCTTTTCTTTTTCTTTTTGGTTTATTACATATCCAGGACATCAAATCAACCATAAATATAAAATGTTCACTTTTATGGCAACAAAAATGGATAAGCACTGTAACTAAACTACACGAAATAAAACCAAACGCCCAAAAATGGCCGTATCTCAACTTTCTACACAGACACCAAGTCATCATTGACAGGCACAGAATTGGACACACACACCTAACTCATGGGTATTTATTGAACAACAGTACTCCATCAATATGCGAGATTTGCGGATACATTAACTTTGTCAAACATATTCTCACAAATTGTCAAAAGTATGAATATCAAAGAGAAGCACATGGGATACTCCATCGCCTCTCCCAATCTTAGAAACAAGACCTTAATTTTGTACAATAGATAACAAAATTCATCAAGGCTACCGAACAATTTAACTTAATATAATATCTGTATAACTTATGTGCTAGTGACCAAATTTTATTCACTCTCATTTTTAACCTAATCTAATTATTTAAATAGTTATTTTATTTTGATATACACTTGATATACATGTAATCACGGGCAATGGCCTTTGTTGCTGCGGCCTTTATTTTAATATAAAAAAAAAAATTTCTTAAAACGTGCAAGCGGGCTTTTATATTAGTAAATCGGCCTGTAACAACAACGTGGTTTGCCACTTGCATAACGACTAGCTAGAGTAGCAAGGGTCGCCAGCACCTAGGCGAGGTGTCACACCTATCAGATATGATTACCGGACCATAGGTGGAATTTAATTTTAAGTTAATTAAAAGTATAATCTAAGTTAATATGTCGTTATATGTATAAATTACTATAATGCCTCGTGGTTTATAGAACACAATTATGCCAATCAAAGTTGTATGTGGTTGATATGTAAAACATACCGTAGCCCGTGTCTAGATTAAGGAATAGGAATGAAATACACGCGAGTAATTAAGTTACTCGCGCAATAAAATAAATATTACAATTGAAATTAATAAGGAAATTTAATTTAATTGTTAAAAAAAGAAAATTAAGTTAAACATGGACAAAAATGCGAATGCATCAAAAACCACAAAATAAAGGCCTTTACAAATAAAGGCAATACAAATAAAATAAAATATTTAAACAAATAATATTACAAACATCACGGACGGTATTGGAACACATCCGTTAATGTTAACAGGAAATTAATGAAGAACACCAGGAGCGGTCTGGACACTCGCTCCTTAGCGTTGGCTAGAAGAAAAGGGAAACACGTGCTCTCCACACATAAACAAAATTAAGTTAATTTACAATAAAATAATTAATAAAATATAGCTCATTACATAAATATAATATAAAAAAAAAAACCGATACCCGGTCTCCGAAGAGACCCATCCGATGGTCTGGATGCTTCGCCGAAAAGATCTGGCCGTTCGCCGTTGGCGGCTCTACTCCATCATTGAAAAATATGTCAATAAAACAACAAATGTGTGCACCCTAGCACGGTCAATGACAGAAGAAAGAATAGAGAAGAGTCAACACCGATCTAACGGCAATTTCATATCGATAACGGCCAGTCTTTTTGGAAGGGATCAATACTGATAAACAATTCGATTTTAATTATATTTCTCTTTTATCGCCTTATCTAGCGGTCAGAGGCAAAATAATGAGTGGTTGACACCGCTGTGTCAGAAAAAGGTTCTTTCGCGCGATAAAATAAATAAGTAGACATAACAAAAAATCATAAACGGTCCACCTTCGAATTTGTGACGTTACAAACGATAACAAAAATAGGTTATATTGTATCAAGTTGATTTTTTTTATTAAGTAAAAAAATATATGTAGTTTTAAAATATATGAAGTTGTTTTTGCGCAAATAGCTCTTAAAATTAATTTTAGAGTCATAATAATTGTTTCCAACAAAGGAATACATTACTAAAATTTGATCAAAATTGAAATATAGGGGTGCCTATATCCACTCAAAAATAGGGGAATCTAAAAATAAATGTCAAATTAGAATTAAGTTATCCCAAAAACATATATTTTGATATGTAACATGAAAAATTGATTAAAAACTAAAAAAGACCCCCAATTCCCTATCTAAAAGAGGAATTTAAAAATGAATGCCAAATTTGAATTAAGTGACTTCTAATACATAAACATAAATATTTTCCACTTCTAAATAATCAAAATTTTGAATTGTATATAATTTTGACTAGTTAAACTCCTCTCAATATTGCGCCAATAAATGTTTTCAATTATCGGCATCACAACATTTTTGTGATTTATCATTATCATTATTATTAGTGTTGTGAACTGGTTTTTTGCTGCCTAATTGTAATTGTGTAATTTGATAGTATATACAGGGTGTTCCATAAGTCAGGAAACGGGGTTCTATTGTTCTCATTGTTACAAACAATGAGAACAATAGAAACCCGTTTCCTGACTTACTGAACACCCTGTATATTAATCATGGGAACGGAAGCCCCTTTTCTTTTATATATGAAGTATTAACCAGGCAAACATCTAGTCCTTCTAGAACATTCGATGCTTGCTCAGCCCTTTTCAATGTATTGGGCCTACGGCCGCCGCCCCCTGAGGCGACACGCCAGTAGTAGTCAGCTACTCGTTCAAGAGTCATATAGTTCATAGGGTCGAACCTGGAAGACTCTCCACTGAATCACTTTCACTGAATCTATTATGTTAATTTGTTCACTGAATCTTTTATATTAATTAAGTATCAACTCATTAAAGTCGTAAAGTCAATTATAAGTGTAAATATATTTTTGAATATAATAAATAGCAACTAATTATCAAACGCATTATCTCTTCATTTTGTCTACCGTACCAACCCAGTTACAACATTAGCATAGGTGCAAATAAGGGGATGTTTTGGTTGCTTAGCAACCTTAAGCAAATTTCACCATTCTTAATAAAAAATAAAATAATTTCTTATATGATTGTATAAATAGTTATAATCCTCATATATAGCACCTGATTGCTGTTTGACCTAGCCGGCGCTTTGAAATTTCATAAAGTTTATATTAAATTAAATCATCAGTATCTGTTGGGGCCAGGGGCACTAAATATTATAGTGCGTACCCGAACCGGCTAATTGCACCAATACCGATCAGGCTGTGTAGTGTGGTGTATGTAAATAGAATCACTGGAGGTGGGAGGGGTCGCCTGCGCAGCAACCAGCGATCTATGTAGTGCTTAAGTGTGTACTGTGTGTATATATGTTTTGTGTGTGCTCTTAAACTAAGTGAATAAATAATTCAAATCCTTTTTACAACAATTAATAATAATAATTTTAATGAATAACTTGATTATATAAATTTAGCCCTTTTGGCTCAACAATTATAATTATAAACTCTGAAAAAAAATCTAACAAAATGACAACAACGATAAACTATACAAATTCAATAAATCAATAACAAATGAATGTGACTCTTCCAATAATAAATGAATAAAACTTGTAATAACTAATCTGTTCAATAAATCACAATCAATAATAACTATAATAATAATAAAGAAGACTACACTAAATTACACAATGGAACACAAACATCAATAATAGTACTCACAATTTGCAGAGCTGCTGGCCAGAGATGCTACCTAAAACTAAAACACGAATCACAACAATAACAAAGGAACTTAACTTAATACAATTTTTTGGTAACACAAATTGACTAGAAAAATTTAATATGTAGCAATGAAATATCACAGTAAAGATACAAGTTATCGAGCTAATTTTTGGCTGTACAATCAATGATCCTAGCAATTAGTGAAAGAATAGAATAACAAAATTATATTAGTTTTTATAACTTTGAACCTTGCCGTAACGTTTTAAAAACAATATTCAACGTCTATATCAACAAACAAATTGTATATTAGAACTAACAAAATGAAAAATGTTTCAACAAACAAAACAAAAACGAATTATTACCCAATACAATAAAAACTATATTATATATATTTTTTGTGGTTATGTGTTGTGTGTGGTGTGTAGTGTGTGTACAGCTGATCGGCCGGTAGTAGCGATATCCACTACTACTTGAGTAGTAGGGAGTAGTTGCGTGATAATGATTAAACCGGTCCGAGTACACACTTTTAAGTTAACAACTGAAATGTTGTTAACAGTATCTAATTTTGTAAGCTTAAAATGCAAATGTTTGATTTGTTTGCAATGCACGGCTGTATATGATTTTGCTATCGATCCTAAAAGGGGAATTCTATCATATGATACAAGGTGGCATGAGTCCTAAGCATATATTTTTGTAACTTATACATTTTTATTAAATTGTCAGTTTCTACATTTCCTATCTTGTTTATATTTAATTTATTATCCTTATTAATTCATATCCATTAACTACCAATCGGTTTAATCACAGAATAAACACAATGGACACTGATAAAAATTTACATAGTCAATATAGGGAAGTGATTAGAATAAGTTCGTCATTTTTATGTAGGTAAATCAGTGTGACTACATTTAAACACTAAAATATAGTGTACCTTTTTCAAAATGTAAAGTAACAATTTTAATTATGATATTTATATTTTTGAACGTGTACAACACTACATAAATATTTAATATATTTAAATAAAATAATAATACGATAATTTAAATTAATAAAACAAAAACACCAAAAATAATGATTCATGTTCAATTGAATTATACATTTTTAAAATATTTCATACAAAAATTTCTAAAAATTTTCATTAAATTTGAATAAATTATTTTATAAAATATATCATAGTAAAATTAATACTTTCTTAGCTTTGCATCAAGGCTAAAAACAAAAAAAAATCAATTAACATAAAAATGAAATTTCAAAATCAACATACAAATTCATCACATAAATTATACAATAATTAAACAATTAATAAATTAAAGTATAATAAAAATTCTTTCAAATAATCTAAAATATGTAAATGTACTTCATTAATGTAATAGTATATCAAGTATCCTATGTTTTCTCGGTTTTGATAAAATATTTTTGTTTAAAAATTTTAAAGAACTAAATATTCTCAGTCTTATTTAAAGGTTTTTTAAAAACTCATAATTAAAGTTTGGACATTGATGCTTAAAGGGAATATTACTTATTAAATCTCTTATTTCTTTTCCTACATTATTGTTTACAGCAATTATTGGAAATTCTTCCATAAAAATATTAAAAATTCACTAATTTAATTTACAAATACATCGGATGGAGTATTTAAGTTTCCATAAGTGGATAAATTTTCATAATGGTAAGCCTTAAAATATGTAAAAAAAAAAGATTCATCTAACTGATTTTGAGATTTAGAATAACTAATACATATACCACAATTATGTTTTTCTAGTGATTTCTTAATTAGATAGTCACATACATAAGTAAGGACATTTATAGCAGGAAAACTTAAATCATGGTAATCAACCATACCAACTTTAAAATTTTCAAAATTATAAAAGTTTTCTCAGGATTAAATCCAATAAGACTCTTTAATGAAGGAGCAGAATTACTTAAATTAGTTAAAATTTCATCTATGTCATTCAGAAAATTTAAGCCCTCAGACTGTTTGAACAAATTTTCTGCGTTAGAAAACATATTAGGTTTGACATTAACATTACAAACCATATAATACTTATTCAATTTATCAATTAATTTGTCTAACAAATCATTTCTGTTGCAATTTTAGTAATTATTTTTTATAACTATTGAATAAATTTAAGATTTTTTAAGATACAAATGTTATTTTTATTAATTTATAATAAAAAAAAACTAACTGAGGAAAATCCTTTGGTATTTTAAACATTTTACAATCACCATTTTTGAAAACAATTCTTGAGTTAATGCAATTTTTTACAATGCAAACATAAACCATTCTATTAATTATTGTATAAAAGATGGAAAATTAATACCTTAAAATGATTAAAAAGTAAAATTCTTATAATATATATTTTCACTCAACCGGTATTAGTTGTTATCATGACAACAAAATGATAATACCAATACCTATAATAAAATGGCTGCTACTTTTTGTTTACATATCGAAGTGTCCATAGCCTGGTTTAACTTTGATATAAAATCAGCCTAGTCATTTTATGCATCATTAAAGGTACTACTTACGATATATATGAAAGGTATCAGTATGGCTATAATATTAAAGTATGGTAAACCTAATTTTTTAAATTTTTACTTGCAACTTCACAAAGATAAAGATCTCATCGATGACGCAGAAAATGTGGTGGAAGAATATGTTGAGAAAATGTTTGAAGATTGAAAACTGATTGAAAACATAAAAATGTTTAAATTTTCGTAAAAAAAATTGTTTGATTCAAAAACTACATTAATATGTTGTTAAATATTTTGTTTATCCGATGGGAACCCCTATTTCTAGTTTAAAGATATGATGGAATACAAAATTTCAAATAATTTTTTCTTATAATACTTTTTATTCGATGTATCATTCTTCGATTTTTGCTTATTAAAACTTCTTATTTATGATTAATTTTCTATAAATAATTTTCTGTTTAGAATACAGTAGTTATTATTTCATCATGATATCACATAAACAAATTTTTATTGACGTTATTTGTTATCACAACTGTTACTTACAATAAAATAATCTAATAATGATTCGTGGCCCAATAATTTAAATATTTTAAATAATTTGAAAAACAGATTATTTGTTGCTTTCAGTGTTATAAACCAAAATTAATGACGGATTTCTATTTTAAATCCAAATCTTTAAACAATTTTATAACAAAAATGGTTGATTTTATATTTTTCATATTATTTATTATATTATTTTTATATCATAATCAATAACACAGACTAGATTGTAAACATTGGTTATAACAATGTAATGTATTTTATTTTCCTCTATAATTGCCTCGATTACAATTAATCGATAAAGGTTTTAAGGACAAATTGAAATTTTTAATACATGTGATATAAGCTAGGCGTTATTGTACAAAATTAATTTTGTTAATTAGTACGCTCGATCTATGGAGAAATTATCAAAATTTCTTTGTTACTGTGTACAAATTTTTTATTCTATATTAAATTTTACACCTAATCTCTCATAAAAATTAGCGTGAAAACATTCTCTTGACTTTCTTAGTTAGTTCAATAATAGTTTTTATATTTTTTATCTGTACTTTATTTTCAAAACTAAGTAACTTTAAAGAGTGATATAATATATTGTACTAAAAATATAGTAAAGATTTTAAATAAAATAAAATAATTTTTTTTATTGTTTACAAATTTTAGCTCATAAATTTGGGTTCGTATAGTTTTAATTTAATTTAATACTAGATAAAAATGATCATTTATGTTAGATTTATTATAGTAATGACATAAGAAAATTATATATTGATCCGATCGTAATAAAACCATAATTTTTTCTTAATATACAAACAATATTCTATGAGATTCTTTAATATTTATTTATTATTAAAACATAATGAAAGTGTTTTATAATATTATAATCATCAGATTATTGATGTATCCTTCAGAGAAAAAATATTCTCATCTAATGTCATAAAAATGATTAAATATTATTCTATACTTATTAAGTTAATTTTAACCACTTTACATATACACACAATGTATTCGTATTTAGTTAGGTGTCCCATATTTAAAAATTAATTTCACAAACTCAAGAAATAATAACTGAATTTTTGCATAAAATATGAAAGAGAAACATAAATTTTCAAAATTACGAGACTCGATCTAATTATTTTTGTGATATTTTTACATAATTAATTAATATTAATTGTTGTAAGAATTATTAATTAACTAGAAAAAAATTGTCAAATTTGTCATCCTGCCACAGATTTAGATCAAAGTTGACATATCTTAGCATAATTTTGGTAAAGTTTAAAAAATTACATTATATATGCATTTTCTAATAAAGTCGAAGTCACCCTCCTTAAATAGTGTGTTCAGTAAGTCAGTAACGGATTTTTATTGTTCTCATTGTTTGTAACAATGGACCTGTTCCCTTACTTTTTGACATTTGTATATATTTTCTTCAGTTATTAAAATAAAATAGTATAATCTAGTTTTTTTCAAAAATAAGGACTTATTGTACCACTACTAGTTTTACACTAGTTGACTTAATTCAACTTAATTAGATACGAATAGCAGATGTTCCATGTTTAATCTTCATTAACGGGAAAAAGTTGTTAGACTAATTAAATAGTTATACTTAGTAGTTTTGATATTTCGATGCTCTTGGTCAATATTCTGCGTCAGTACAAGTAAATATTTTTTCTTAACGACTTAATTTTTTTCCCACACTACTAATATCATTTTAAATATTATATTGCCCTTCATTTCTGGACAGTCTTAAATGTGCTGAAAGGAGTGAAGAGGTGTAATTTTATTTATTCAGGTATAATATTATACATAATCGTATATTCATAATAAAACTTATTGTGCACTTCAGTTATGAACAGCCTTCAATCTGCCGAATAAAGTGAAGAAGCGGTATATTGTGATTAGAATTAATTATTAGTATTACCAGGCATATGTATTCACTAGCCTGAAAGGACTATGCTAGTTACCTTCCAGTAACGTGCAGGCAGTTGAGGAAAACAGTAGTACTAAATTTATAAAAGAATATTTTGGAAATGCACTGTATAAATTGACAAGCCAGTTTTAGAGCTAGTTGTAAAATTGTAATAACTTTACTCAGTGTAAAAATACCAAATAAATAAAAAAAAAAAGTGGGAGCTAAACTATATGTGAAATTGATGTTAAGTTCGATATCAATTAAATATTTAATTAAATATTGTTTTGGGTTGGTTCGTGTTCGACTGAAAAATTTAAAGTTTAGTTTGTCTCCAAAAATCAGGGTTTGTTGCGTCACTAAAAATATAATTAATTTAATAAAATTACAGACATAAAATATGAATAATGAATTTGATCATTTTTTTAAACATTAAAAAACTATTATTACTATATGGCTTGATAAATAATATTTTTTTAATTTTGCAAATAATAATAATTGGAGTAACTAACTAGATATAAAAGTGTGAATTGTATAATTTTGATTATATTATATAGATGCACACTGATTTAATATTCTTAAATTAACGTGTTACAGTACACGAACATTTGTATTAAAGCCTTTACGTGACAATAATTTCTAAGTAAGACTTAAGAAAACGATAAAACTAATATCTTTAATTTTAGCCGTTTTTTTCCTTTGAACACTTTATAAAAATAATATCATATTATTAAAATAATGGAATGGATAGCTGACTACAGTCAAGTGCCATCACACGCTTTATTGGTATACGATCGAAAACTAGAAATTAAAAAAATTAGCCTTAAATTAACAGGAATTACGAAACTTTAATATAATAGTTATCAACGTCTTTTTGATCATTTTCTCTTTAGCCTTTGATAAATATTTATTTAGGTTTTCAAATTTTTATTTTTTAATGGACATAAAATGTTACCATAATTAATTATTGGTAATAAAAGCATATACTATTTAATTGGACTGAAATATAAACTATCACAGAAAAACATGTTTAATAAAGATTTTATTCATAGAATAAAAAAAAAATTAACTATGATATATTAAAATAAATAGTAAAACATATTTTTAGAATTAAATTTTTTGTTTGTATTATAAGTCTATACTTATTGGGCTTCGAGAATTATTCATTTACAAACGACTTTGTTGTGATGATTAAATAATTATACACATTTAAGTAGTAATATTTTACAAAAGAGAAAATTACAATGTACTTCAAAACTCAATTTATTACTTTTATTATTGTATGGAGCCATTTTGAATCCCAATTTGTCAATGCAGGAATCGCTGCGGTAAAAATATAATCGATATTGTAAAATGTCATCTTAGTCTTTTAGTGCATTATATCTTAATGAATAAAAATATTAATAAATGTATTGTACTATTTATTATTAACTTTAATTTTAAAATTAATGTCAAAGTATGTCGTGAATGCAATAATATTTAATTAAAAAATAAGAATAATAACTTTAATATATTTAATTCTCTAGTTTTGTTGTATGTAATACATAAAATGTATATATTCAGCTAACTACCATTTTTTATTTTAGTCTCGGAAGGAGTATGAGGATTATAAACTGATGGTAAGAATTTTACACATAACTAAAAATTGACATTTTGTAGAAATTAATTTTAATTTTTTACCCACACTCGAGAAAAATAATCATTATTATATAACACAAGTTATAATAAAACATTAAAGATATTATACTATATTATTAGAAATATATTTCTATGTTCTATAAAATTTTATTTCAATCGTTACTTTCGAATTAATTTAAAAATTTCCTTCGTAAATATTCAATAACATTATTGTCTCTATATTTACATAAAATGTTTATATTTTTTGAGGTTAACCTGTTAAATGAAATTAATTGAATACAAAATTGTATATGATATTAATCACTCGTGTGGCATTTCTATATCGCTACGCATACTTAAAGAACCTTAATAGAACCTCTCAGTCTTTCTTCCCATTTTACCATAGTCGGTAATGCCACCGACATCCCTGTGTGTGTGTATAATTTTTTATATACTATGACAAATTTTATATTTTCATGTAATTATTTTATGCTATTCTAATTATACAAACTATAATAATATTATAATACTAAAATATATAAACCAATAATTTATAGGTAATCACATTCAATCATTAACAAAATCATTAATAAAGATAATGATAGAGGACCAAACAAAATTATACACTCACACGCAGGAATGACGGTGGCATTTCATGCTATTTCTGTAAACTGTTTTTTTACCTATTGTAATCAGTAACAGCGGCTTCTGCGTATACATAAGCACTAGAGTCGGTATATATTCGTCGAGTAAGCTTTTACGTATAGGGGTGCAGCACATCAAATGTGTAGTCGACACGTACCATACGTACATTTAATGGTTTGCGAGTACCTCTCTACAAAAATTAATTTTTTTTTTGAATAATAATTGATTTATTATTTGCAATTGCTCAATCAATCAATAGGCGTAGAAATCAGCGCATGCGCGGTAAGTTGTGTTAGTTTATGTTTCATTTTTGATTCAAAAATTTCTCTCTAACACTTCCAATTTTAAAAAGGATTAAAATTTCAGTTACTTTTTATTCGTGATATATTCTTTTTAGTTATCATAATAAAAAATAAAATTTATTTTTAGTTCAAAATTCATTATTAGTTCATTCTCAAGTTAAAACCTTATGCCGTTAAACAATATTACCTTGTTCTTGCAAAAAATATATTGATTGAAAACAAACATGTGTTAATATAAATTATTTTTGAAAAGTTTGTCATTGTTTGGTTAATACGTTTAAAAGTTTCCCATAAAATGTTGGCAAACATTTCTGTATTTTAATTCAAGATTATTATGCCTCTAGCTCCAATTTGAATGTTCTTTAATACATTTTACTTAATCTAATTAGGGTGATAAAATTAAGTAACATCACCTTATACATATTATATTTTGAAATGATTTTATTTATCATAAGTAGGGTCCGAAATTATAAGAATTTATAAATTTTGTTAAGTTATTCCGACACACACCATCAGCCAATACAAATATTTAATTGACTTGAAAATTTAGTAATGTGTTGTTTCCAGGTTATATTATTGGAGTTGATTATGGGGGTTTTATCCCCTTAAAATTAAAAATATTTCTACGTTATTATATTATACTACGACAAAGTTGCACAATTTTGGAACCCTCCAATGTGACTCAAACAAAATGTATAAGTGCATTTCATTCCTAGCCCTAATCATCATTTTATGTTTAGCTAATACACAATATCAACGCTATCGCATGTATATGTGTTTAGTATTTTTTGTGGTATTGAGTCAAATATTTTAAATTTTTTTAATATAAATTAATATTTAAAAAATATTGTTAGTTAAAATGATTTTATTTATTAATAGATGCGTTCTCAAATGTGTGAAATAGTATGTATTATTATAAATAAATTATTAATTATTTAATTAAAAAATATACATCAATGTTTACAACTTTTCTGTTTAACTAAATATTAAATTGTCCATTGTTCTCAAAAAAATTTATCCGTGTAATTTAGCAAACAATAGTATAAGTTTTATTATTTATAATTTATAGCATAAAATTAAGATTGTATTGTTTTATTCTAATTTCATTATTAATGTTTATTAAAAAATAATAATGAAAACAACAAACAATAATAGAAATTTAAATTCACTATATAATGTGATTTATTAAAAATAATTCTCCCAGTTTTTTTTATTAATTAATGATTCAATAATAAATTTAAATAATAATTTTTGTGAGATCTGATAGGTAAATAAAAAATTTAATGAAAAAATTCAACACAGGGGTTCGCGGCACAGTGGTGACGTGGCATAGTTGGATCAAGTATAATGATATCTGACAGTGATTAAAAT
Organism: Daktulosphaira vitifoliae; assembly: GCF_025091365.1. Classification (NCBI taxonomy): domain Eukaryota; kingdom Metazoa; phylum Arthropoda; class Insecta; order Hemiptera; family Phylloxeridae; genus Daktulosphaira; species Daktulosphaira vitifoliae. The sequence goes on from NW_026099573.1 coordinate 44,511,607, forward strand.
CACTATAAAAAAAAAGCTTCGATGCAAATCTGTAAATAGTGTTTAATTTTAAAAAATTGATGGATTATTTCAAAAGCTATATGATCTGCTATTTCCATATTAATATCCTGATTAAGATAAAGTATGTCGAATGAAAAAGGGATTATTAAAAAATATTATTTCTCATAAAAAAATTGTGTTGATCCATACACTTTTCAATAAGTAATAGCATTATAAAGTTAATAAATATAGTTTAAAAAAACTGAAAAACACGTTATTAAAGCATATTGAACTAAAAAGTTCAAAATAATTTTAAAAATAAGCTTAAAACAATAATGAACGAATAATATTAATATTATTGTGAAAAAAACGTCGGGTGTTCAATTTACGAAAAATATGGCAAAAAGCCCCCACGCTTTTATCACAATAATACTAGTATTTTTCGTTCATTATTGTTTTAAGCTTATTTTAAAAATTATTTTTTAACTTTTTATTTCTATGTGCTTAAAAGCGTGTTTTTTATTTTTTTTTAACTATATTTATTTTTCACTTTTTAGTTTCATGTTATGATAGTAGTTACTATCAATATCATGGTTGTAACGGGTAACGGGAAATCAGGGTTCGATTCCGGAGAGGGAGTCCGAGAAACGGCTACCACATCCAAGGAAAGCAGCAGGCGCGTAAGTTACCCACTCCCGGAACATGGAGGTAGTGACGAAAAATGACGATACGGGAATCATCCCCCGTATTCGGAATGAGTACACTTTATATCTATTAATGAGAATAAAGCATGTTAATATATAAATTTTAATAGTAATTAGAGTATAATATATTATACAGGGTGTTCAGTAAGTCAGGAAACGGGTTTCTATTGTTCTCATTGTTACAAACAATGAGAACAATAGAAACCCGTTTCCTGACTTACTGAACACCCTGTATATATATACACGTAAAGAGACTTAAATACGTAAACGTATCATGCACGAGGTTTAGCTGTGTTTTGTAGGTGGGCGGGCGCGGAGGAACGTTGTACGAGAGGCATATGCGGCGGCTGTAGGAATATATATATTTATAAACATACATACATACATACATACATATAAATAGTAAAGAGATATAAGTACGTAAACGTATCATGCACTAGGTATAGCCTTGTTTTATGGGCGGGGGGAACGTTGTACCTAAGGTATAAACGGCGGCAGCGGCGGTAGGAATATATTACAGGGTGTTCAGTAAGTCAGGAAACGGGTATCTATTGTTCTCATTGTTACAAACAACGAGAACAATAGAAACCCGTTTCCTGACTTACTGAACACCCTGTATACGTAAGGCACATTACACGATGGCGGTATTGGACAGTCAAAATAAAAGTTTGTTTATTTATATATATAATAAAAGTGGTAACAGACACAAAAAAAAAAAAACATTTTTAAAGATATTTTACATTTAAGGTAACATCAAAAATGAAATGGGAACCAATATTTAATATTATAATATGATAAAAATCAAAACATCACAATGATATCCTCCAAAATTGAAAAAATTTCCCTCGTTCCCTTGGGGTAAACCCCCAAAAATATTACAAATATAAAAATCACTAATTTTTCAATTTTTTTTTTTTAAAACTATCATCACTAAGGTCTAACAATTTTATGTATATCTTAAATTAAAGCTAATGTAATATACTTTATTATGGAAAAAAAAAATTCGGACTTTATTTCGTCTTCACGATGAATACAGAGTTTCAAAGTTAATAAAAAAATTACGATTTTTGTAAAAATATTCTTTTTTATATTTTTAACTTTATAATACTATAACTTATTAAAAAGTGTATGGATCAACACATTTTTTTATGAAAAATTATATTTATATACTTCTTTTATTCGACATACTTTTTTTTAAAATCAGACCATTTCTCTTAATACAAGAGGAGTTTAAACCTTTAAAATGCCTGTAGAAAGTAGAACTTTTTCAACTTAATTTTTGAAAGTTTTCCGGAAATGCTGACACTACTACATATATCTTAAATTAAAGCTTATGTATTAAACTTTATTATGGAAAAAAAAATGTCGGACTTTATTTTGTCTTCTTGGTGAAAATGGCTATCGAATGCTATTTTTGTGTGAAAATTCTCGATTTTATATTTTACATTTTTTAATTTAAAATACTATAACTTTTTGTAAAGTATATGGATCAATACAATTCAAGAGTTTTTTATGATAGTGATTTTAATCACTGTCAGATATCATTATACTTCACCCAACTATACCACGTCACTACTGTGTCACGACCCCCCTGTGCTGGTTTTATTTTTTGACCATCAATTGGATTATTAGCAAAAAAATTCTATAATATATTTAAAAATGTAAAAAATATTAAATACCCTCCTGTAACAATTTCTGAATGTGCCTAAGGGGAATACCTCATTAAAAAACGTCAACCTTATACTCAATACATTTTACTATATTTTCTTTTTGAATTTTCCTGATTATAATAATAACATTTTTAATATATTTTCGTTACACTGATACTGATTTTATATTTTTACTGCAAAAGATTTATCGTGCCCGGCGTATTTGAGTACTCCTACCGTATTTAGTGGCCTTTTTATGATGACGGCCCGAAGAGGCTTACGCGCCGAAGACGCGTAAGGCTCGCAGGGCCCTGAATCTGGGGTAGAGTTCCATAGGAGCCTAGTATTTAATAATTTAGTATTGTAATTTTTTCGGAAAATTTATACAAATTTATAAAGTAGTTGTTAATTTATGGCAAACATGTATAAATATTGAAGGACTTGATACAAAACTTATCAGATGATAATTTGTGGTTAATTATGAATAAATGGTCTACAAAGAGTTTTCATCAGAGTCAAAAATATACTTTTCTTTACCAATTTACGTGCTGATTTCAAATCTGCAAGTAGATTTTTTGATATTATTAATAATTAGATCAAAACTATTATTGATATATAAAAAAAAAAAAAACAATAAAATATAGGTTAAAATGAAAATCAACCACACAACAGTAAACGAAATCATAGGTAAAACTAGGCATGGGATATTTCTGAATATCAGTATATTATAGAATACTATAGGGTATAACTATACGGAACATAGTTCTACATAGTTTAAATAAAATTAAAACTATATTAAAAATATTATTAATTAAAAAAACTAAAAAATATTTTAAGTGATTTTAATGAAATTTTGCGTTTTCTTCATAAATTTACTGTTAATAGTAATTATATAAGTTCCTGATCACATATCAATTAAAGAAATATAATTTTTAATTCCTCATAAAATTTTCTATTTAATTATATAAATTTTAAACTTGCAAGTTGAGCTAAAATTGTGTTTAAAAGTTCAACATTTTTAAATTATATACATTCATAAAAATCAACTTTAAAGGATCAAAAAAATTAGTTAAAAATGTCATTTTTAATTGAAAATTTGTACGAATTATTTTTAAAAACTAATAATTATATGATAAAAAAATTTTAATTAAAGCGAGTCTTGCTGTCTAATTAGTATTAATCTCAAAAATGAGATGATAGAAAAAATCTAATTTCAGACTTGAAATCAAATTGAAATATTTGGTTTAGTATAGTATGTATTGGTCTATAATCATTACAATATATTTCATTTTAGCGATATGATTTTACTGTATAATTTACTATAAAAAAAAATTTCATTCTACTATTAATTTGGATATATTTAATTTAGTCAAGTTTTTTTAAGTAGCCATTTTTTACAGTAGCAAAATTTTAAGATATTTGTCTAAATTGCTAAAATAAAGAATTTTTTTCCAATATTTGATTATTAAAAGTTAACATAATTAAAATCGTGTTCTTTTGACGTATTGGTCAAGTGAGAGCTGAAAAAAATTAATGACAGACACAAAAACTGTATAGTAAAATATTTTTATATGAATAAGAGATTTCTTCACACGAAGGGAGACTACAGTGATGGGGTCCTTGATATTCATTAAAGTAAAACAAATTAGATAAACATCAAATAAGTTAAAACATTTTTCCAATTCAAAAAGGTATTTAAAATAAAATAAAATACAAATCCGAGAATTATAACATAAAAATAGCATATTTTTGAATATGGTATCTGTTTTCACTATGAAGGCAAAATAAAGTTAGAAATTTGTTTCTTTCATTATAAAGTATACTACATAAGCTTTAATTTAAGATATATATAAAAATTTCATTATTTCTGGAACACTTTCAAAAATTAAGTTGAAAACATTAATTTTTTTATAAAAGAGCTGTCTTTTTAAATCCCCCCCTGTGGACAAGTAAAGGGCAGATTTACAAAAAAAACTATACAAAATTATATGTAAATACCTTATGTATCTTTAAAAAACAAAATGTATAGATTTGGTCATTAAGTTATGGCAGTTTTAAGTAAAAGAAATTTTAAAAAATAATGAAAATTATCGATTTTTAAATTTATAATTTTTGGGGGGATTTCCGTTATTTACGGGTAACGAGGGAATTTTTTTTCAATTTTTGAAGGTATTTTCTTTGACTAGATACAATTTGTGATCTTTTGACGTATTATTGAAAGAAATTGGTTCGGTGAGAGCTGAGAGAAAGTGGTAACAGATACACACACACACAAAAAAAAACATATTATAGTAAAATCAATACCTTTTCTGCTTCGCATCGAAGCTGAAAACGACTATGTTCCAGAGAGTTAGCAGATTATATGTATTTGGAAGTTTCCGAATAGTAACTAGTTTTGATAGGTCCTATGGTTTGAATATTTGTATTTGTCTAACTCGTTTCAACGGGGAAAAATGGCTTATTATAGTCAGAAGGGGTAGTCTAGCGATTTCTAACGTGTTCGTGGAAGCTGAAGCCTTCTTTACTAATTGGCTAATTATAATTGGGTCCATGCGCGTAAGTGTTACTTAAAAACCTGTTCAATAAGTAGATTTTATCTCTTAATTTTTTTTTTTTTTTTTTTTTTTGAAAAGGCTTCGACAACTTATGGACATTAGCCTACAGTTTTTTTTTTTTTTTTCATGATTATTATTTGTACATTAATTAAAGTTATAAGTTGACAATCAATTGATTTAAACTATATACACATATTTATCATTAAATTTTATACAATAATGTTATGAATTTACATTAAATTTACAAGTCTTGCGGTTTCATAGAATCTGTAAATGGCATCCGTGTTTGCTTCGCCCAGAGCTTCCTCCATGTTGTTGGGGTGGCCTAGTATACTCCGTTCATCATTGTATGTGGGACAGTGGAGTGTTAAGTGTTCAATGGTCAATGGTACTTCACATGTAGAGCAATACGGTTGTTCCTCTTTGTTGAAAATGTGTGAGTGTGTGAGTCTTGTATGCCCTATTCTGACTTTGGTGATAAGGGTATCTACTACGCGAGCTGGGTTGATAGGCGAACGCCATTTATGGACAGTTTTTTTAATGTTTTTTAATTTGTTATTGGTAGTACCATCCCATTGGGTTTGCCACTGTTGGACGGAAATTCGGTTGATTATTTTTAAAATATCTTTATATGGTAGTGACATTATTTTTGATGAGAAAGTAGAAGATATGGCTTGGTTAGCCAATGTGTCAACTTTTTCATTACCATTGATTCCAATATGTGATGGGACCCACATAAATTCAAAAATTTTATCAGAGTTATTAATGATGTTGCATATTTGGAGGGATAGTTCATTTGACGGGTTATTTGATGATAATGAAGTCAGGGCACTGTAGGAGTCACTTATGATTAGTACTTTATTCATCAGGGAGGATTCAGTGTAGGTAATTGCTTCTTTAATAGCAAAGATTTCAGCCGTGAAAATGCTTGCATCTGAGGGTAGTTTGTAAAGTCTATTTATATTGCCTGAAATGAATGCGCATCCTGTGCCATTTGTATTTTTGGAGGCATCAGTATAAATTAATTCATAGTCGTGAAAGTCGGATTTTATATTTTCATTAAAAATTGAGACAATTGTGGAGTGGGGAGTAATGTTTTTGTTCAAATGGGATAGTTGGGTGTGGATTTTGGGGTGGTACTGCCAGAATGGAGTTGTTAAAAAAGGAAATGATGTCTCAATTTTGAACTCACAGTTGTATTCCTTGCATATACGAATATAAGTGTCCATAATTGATGTTGGTCCTTTGTGTTTTCTTATTTGGGCAGGATATTTGAATAGTTGATATGGTGTTTGGTATGGGAAGGCAAGTTTTTTGGTCACGTATTTTAAGATGTTTTTATTTCTTCTGGTCTGTAGTGGGGGTTCTCCTGATATGCATAGGATACTGTCTATAGGGCTTGTACGGTAAGCACCTATAGCAAGTCGAATTGCCTGGTTATGTATTGGATTGAGGATTTGTTTTGTGTTAGATTGAGCTGAGTTATAGATGATTGAGCCATACTCTATTCTAGATAATATTAGTGCTTTATAGATAAGGAGGAGACTGTTTTTGTCAGCTCCCCATTTGAAATGAGATAGTGTTTTAATGATTTTCATTTTACTATTGCAATTTATTTTTAGTTTTTTTAGATGACTGTTCCATGCAAATTTAGCGTCAAAAATCATTCCAAGTATACGAGTATTTTCTTTATATTCGATTGGTATGTTATTGATGTGAATTCGGTGTAGCATATCAGTTTTCTTTTTATTGAAAATTATGCATTGGGTTTTTGATGGTGAGAATTTAAAGCCAGTTTTAGATGACCATTGTAATAGTGAGTTGATAGAAGTTTGTAACAGGTCTACAGTAGTTTTGGTGTTGATTCCGCTACAGTAGATATTACAATCATCAGCGAATAACGAGTACTTAACAGGTTTCTGTATGTTGCTAAAAATGTCATTGATGGCAACTAAAAATAGTGTGACACTTAATACCGATCCTTGGGGTAGTCCATTCTCTGTTTTTGTATGATCAGAAAGTACATTGTCGAGTTTAACTTGTGTTGTGCGGTCGGTAAGAAAGTTATATAAGAACATTAACATATGGCCATCTATGGACCAGCTAGATAGGATATCGATAACTCTATTTTTCCAAACCATATCATACGCTTTTTCCAGGTCAAGAGACACAAGGATGGTATGGTTTTTTTTTTTGATGGATTCGCATATGTCTGTGTGTAGAGTAGCTAAAACATCTAATGTTGAATGTTTTTGTCGAAAGCCATATTGTTGTTTGATAAATTTATGGTTCGTTTCAAGGTACCAAACTAGCCGTCTGTTTACAATTTTTTCAAGTAGTTTGCAAAGTGTACAGGTGAGAGATATTGGTCGGTAGCTAGTAATATAAAATTTATTTTTTTCAGGCTTTAAAATTGGTTTTACAATTGCTTCACGCCATTTATTTGGTAGTATACCATATGTCCAGATAAGGTTATAGATTGCAAGGATGTGGTTAAGTGCATATTCTGATAGGTTTTTGATGAAGGCATACGGTATATCATCAGGTCTAGGACTTTTACTTGAGCATTTAGTTAATTCATAGTGTAGTTCTTTAATTGTAAGAGGGAGGTTGTACTCATAATCATTATTGTGAATATATGCATTTATGTCGAAGGATTCATCTTTGGTGTTTTTGTGGGTGATAAAATTATTTTCGAAGTTTGAGTTGCTGCTGTTATTTTGGAAATGTGTAGCGAATGTTTGCACAATTTCGGAAGTCGACGATAGTTCAAATTTGTTATCTCCGTGTTCATAGTATAGTGTTTTGGGTATTTGTTGGTATTTTATTCCTTTAAATGCTTTGATTTTATTCCATACAGTAGTTGAGTGAGATTGGTTGTTTATAGATGATGTGAATTTATGCCAGGAGCTAGTTTTGCATTTTTTTAGGATATATTTTGATTCTGCTCGTGCTTTTTTTAAAAGAATATGGTCGATTAGCAATTTAGTTTTCTTATATCGGTTCAGAGCTTTTTTATATTTTTTAATGGCAAGTTTACATTCCTCATTCCACCAAGGAACTATTTTTTTATTAATTGGTCGGTTGGATTTTCCTATAGCAATGTTGGCTGATTCGACAATGGCATTTGAGAGTTTTGTTACAAGGTTGTCAATTTTATTTTGGTCTATGTTCAGAGAAAAGATATTAGGGTCGTCAGATTCTAGATTTTGTAAGGTATGATCTACTAAGGAAGAGTATAGTTCCCAATTGGGGTTTTTAAGTTTCCATTTATTTATTGGTTCAGGTTGAGGTGCTTGTCCAAATAATTTTAGAAGTATTGGCCAATGATCACTTCCATTATAAGATGTTAATGTATCCCATTCTATGTCAGGGGCAATAGTCGAAGTAGCTATAGTGAGGTCAATTGCAGAAAGATTTCCATTAATGGGATTTTGTCTTGTAGGGTTGCCATTATTCAGGAGTATTAGGTTAGGGTCTTCAAGGAAGTGTTCCATTGTTTTACCACGATTGTCAGTGTATGTAGAGCCCCATATTGTGTTTCGACTGTTAAAATCTCCTACAATTATAAAGGGCCTAGGTAATTGGGTTGTTATTTGTATTAAGTCTTGTTGTGCAAACGGGGTACTATCCGGTAGGTATATATTGCATATGCTTAGTTGTTTGTGGAGTTTTACAGTGATGGCTACAGCTTCTAAGTTTGTATCTAAATTGATTTCTTTACTTTCTATGTCATCTTTAATAAAAATTGCTACGCCTCCACTTGCTCTGCCGGGGTTGAATCTGTTTTTGAAATATCCATTGTAGTTTTTAATATGGCTAGCTTGGGTAAATTTTAGGTTTGTTTCTTGGAAGCATAGTATGTTTGGATTAAAATCAGAAATAATTCGTTGTATGTCTACATGGCGTTTATAAAATCCATCTATATTCCATTGTATTATACTCATGTTATTGGTGTTTTAATTTGTGTATATCTTTATTTATTTTGTAAGTGCCTTTGTTCTAGATTTTTTTTTTTTTTTGGAGTATTTTATTTGTTTTATGATTTTATTGTGCGTTTTTATATTCTTGGGCTGGTTGTACTTGAAAAAGTAGATTAGATAATTTGGTTAATTTGGATTTTATTGATCTATCATTAATATAAGGTCGAACTTTTTCTATTACTTCTATTATTGTGGGTATATTGGATCCAATTTCATCACATATTGTATGTATATTGTTATGTTTATTACTAAAGTTTTCAACCAAGTATTTGAATTGTAGATACGTTATCTCGCTACTGTTATTGTTGCTTGAAAAAAAAGGTTCAGATAGTTTTAATGCATTGTCAATGTTTTTGTCATCTAGTTGTGTTGATGAATTAGAGCGTGAGAGTACTTTAGCTTTTTTTTTATTTGGTTGTAGTATAGTGGGAGATTGCGATGTTGCTTGAGATGATGTGTCCGATAGAGGCCTTTTCGTTGAATCTAGGAGAGGGTCATCTGAATTATCATTTTTATTTTCGTTAATTGATTTTTTTTGGTTATTATCAATATTAGTATTATACTGTTGTATTTTAGATTGCGCCCTTTCCTTGTAAGCGATATATTTAGAGAGGGCCGTCTTGTCAAGTGTTGGATATTCGGTAAGGTCCGCCCAATCAATCCGATTGTTGGCAAGTTCTTCGTCCATGAGTGGGCTGTCGGGAGGCCGGATGTTCTCCAGGATATCGGCGTTTTCGTCTATGGGTGACATTAGTTGTTCTGTTGGTTCATTATATAATTTAGGTTCTTGGTTCAAGTTATTTGTGTTATTTTTACATGACATTGAAGTGTGGCCTATTGATTTACACGTAAAGCAGGTAATTTTATCGTCTGTAAAAAAAATTCTGAATTGGGTTTCATTTGTTTGAACTAGAAGTGTTCCTGGTAGTTTCGGTACATCATCGTGTTTAATAAAAATTTGGCGACGAAAGCTTAATATATGTTCATATCCCGCTTCTTTAATTCCTGCTTTTAAATAATTAATTTCCGATATAGGTGTTATGTTGATATTAGTCAATGCATTTATTATTACTTGGTTAGGGATGGAGGGGCATACGTTTGAAATGATTATTCGTTTAGCTGGGTTGAGTAGTTTGCGAATAGGTATTTCGTGTTCATTTATTTTTATTAAATTTTTTGTTTTTTCTAATAAAGTGTTTAATATTTTTTCGCTTGATAAAAAAATACATACACGACCCATTGATATCTTAGAAACAAATATGATATTAGAAGGTGAGATTATCTGGCCAATAGCGATAATGTAGTCTTTTAGTAATAGTCCGTCAATAGGATGTAATACAATAGCCTGTTCTCTTCTAGGTACGTTTGACGTTGCTAAGGCGAAGTTCAAATTATTATTGTTATTAGATAATATGGCCTGTTTATCTTGAGTAGTTTGTGAAGATGAATAGGTCGCGGTTTTAGTGGAAGAAGAGGTGGTACTTGGTATATGTGTTGTGGAAGTGGCTGAACGCAGAGCATCGCGTNGGTGGTACTTGGTATATGTGTTGTGGAAGTGGCTGAACGCAGAGCATCGCGTAAACCGGTTTGATCTACATTAGTTGAGTGGGAAGTTGGGATATTGATTTTAGAATTTACTAATGTTTTTGGTTTGTTTAATGTATTAGAAGTTTTAGGACTGTTAGTGTTACTTTTGTTTGTAGTTTGATTTGTTATGGGGGCTCTGTTTGAGAACGTTTGTTTGGGCTGTGAGCCCAGTTTGTTAAGATTCATTTGGTAGTTAAGTTGGTTTTAAACAGAAAAAGCCATACTACCTGTTAGCGAGCGTAAAGACAATATGCTATCGGGAGCTTGAAAAGCGATAACGCAATAATGAACACACGTGTTGCACTGTCGGGTGTGGAACACGTACTGATCTCTTAATTGTCTGGTTATTTTGTATATTAAATAAGTTAACTCTTTTTTTTTGTGAATATTAAATCTTGTATATTCATAATATGTGACATACATGTACAAATGATAACATCATATTATATGCTACTATAATATTACACTTTCTACTATAAAAGAATTTGCAAAACTACACTATAGACAGTTCAAATCCCAATTATTTCAACACAAAAATACGCTTATATCAGCCCTCTTTTGTAATACGAAATTAGAAATCTTCGTAAAACATTAAAAAGATGCTGGTGTCTAGACTCGCTAACTTAATTAAAAATAATTACTAGCATACTCTAATATTTTATGGCCTATAGTCGAACGTACTCTGATTTCATTACTAACCCATGTGCTAACTTTGTAAATATTATGAAAAAACAAAAGTATTTAATATTTTATTATTGTACTAAGTATTTCACTAGAAGGTATCTTTAATCATACACGAAATCATAAATACTATAATTCATACTTATAAAAATATAATTTTCTAAAACATACATTTTCTATATAAGATCATGTAACTTTTCTGCTATTTTGTTGTGTTATATAAAGTAAAAAAAAGTTTACACATTATTTTTTATTTCTCACAATTCTTTTTTTAGATAAGAGCTAGCGATCATAAGGTATGATATACAAATTTAGTTCATTATTAATATTATAATATTAATTATTTGCAAACTTTTAAAGGCTGAAAGGTAATTTTATAAGACTGTAATCATAGATCAGCTATGATTTATGTTTCAGAGTGTTGGACAGTTGACAAGAGAATATAGCAGAGATGAGAATGTTTAGATGGATGAATAGAGTGACTAGAGAAGATAAGATAATAAATGAGCATATAAGAGGGAGTATAGGTGTAGCGTCAATCGTGGATAAGATGAGAGAAAATAGACTTAGATGGTTTGGTCATGTTATGAGGAGAGAAGAATCGGAAGCTGTAAGAACAGTTATAGAAATAATGTTGAAAGAAGAAGAGGTAGAAGAATACCAAAAAAGAGATTGAGGGATGCTACTGAATATGATTTGAGAACAGCCGATGTGAGCGAATATGATGTGGGAGATCGTGTCAAGTGAAAGTTTAGAATAAGGGTGGCCGACCCAAAGTAGTGGAGATAAAGACTAGGAAAAAGAAAAAGATGAAGAATATTAATTTATAAACTTTTACGTTTTTTTTAAATAAATAAGCTATGGTAGAATTAGTCTTCTCAACATACTCATGGATTGTAATTTGTTACAATAAAATATTATATTGTAATACTTATAATAGTAACAATGGTATTTAGTATCATTGTAAATTATAGTAGGACTAGGCCTAATTGACACGAGTAAAAATTAAGTGATTTATACAGAATGATAAAATTAACATTATAAATATTTTGATACAAATGTGCATAACGTTGTTTTATACTATTTTTAGTTTTTAATTTATATATAAAAAATACGTGAAAAAGTATGCTTTTTACTTATGAGCCTACTTAGTAGTTTACTATAATTAATGATATTTTTTTAAGTAAAATTTTCATTTTTAAAAGATTTTTATGATCAAAAAATCTTTTCTAGATATAATTTGAGATCTATTAACTCATTTATTACAAATAATTGGCAACATAAAATGATATACTACCAAATTGATATCTTAAGATACCTTTTTCAATTCTCGGTTATTATTTTTAGGGTAATGAGGATGACTCAGATCAGGTACAAAATAATTTTTTAATTATTCATTTATTATATTTTTATTAACTTGTTATTTTTAATATCAATAATAAGTTATTAAATCATAAGAAGAAACGCCAATTATTAGAGTAGAATAAAGAGTGTTCAATTAACAAGTAGCTTTCTACTTGTCATAGGTTTAAACTTTTAGAAATAAAATTAAACATAAATATTTCATGAAATAGTTATAAATGTAAATATATTTTTATGTATCCCAAAAATATTTAGCCATCCAAACAATATAAGTCAGTAATGCATAGTTGAAAAACAATAGTTTTTCATAAAGATTTTCTCTTTCCTATGAATGGTGAGACTGATCTGAGACTGATCTGAGGCAGAATTTGGTTTTTTTACGTTTTTAAAAATTATACTTCTTGAAAAAAAAATGCATCATCTGGTTATCTGTGTTGCTATACTATAACACTATCACAGCAATAACAATTATAATATAAATGGCCGGCATTATTGACAGTTCATACGTGAAAGTATAAGTGCGTATTCTTACGATTGTTGGTGTAGTATTACTGAATAACAAAAACAAACATCCACTTGTATTTCGCGAAATATGGTTAGGAACGTTCATTATGACCGGTGAAATTCTTGCTCAAATGAACTGTGGGGGATTATTGCGCGAGTGCGCTTACGGGTAGCTGAGTGGACCCACGAAGAATAGTGATATGCTAGCCATCTTGGAAAATAGCTGACGCAGTGAAGAGTTAGACCTATCAAACACGATCCTGTACGAACACCCGCCGCTTCATTATGAGATACTTGTGACATAACACGAGTCTCAGCTAGACGAAGTCTCTGTGTAGTGGTGGACCATCAATCCTCCTATACACCCGAACCACCCGTTTAATTTGCCGCTGAAGGATTCTGAAGCTAAGTGTCTACACGAGAAGTACCAGACGACTGGTTGCCCTAACATCAGTTTGAATGTAGCATATACGAATGACATATACATCAGATTAGATTAGCGCCTAGGGAAAGGTGTGTTTTTAATAGACCATTTTTCTCAAGAAAATTCATGTCTCATGTATGAAAATGTAAACAAAAAAAATTACTAAAATAAGTAAAACCTCAGACTGGCTGATGGACTGTGATATTTATGTATTTGTTTTTTTGCGTTAACGAAGAAGGTTAATGCCGATCTAAAGAAATTTCAAACCGATCACGGCTAGTCTTTTGGGGAGGGATAAATAGCGGTTGGGTTCAATTTGATTTTAATTATTCCTGATCACTTTATCTAGTTGTCAGGGCAGAAAAATTGTGATGTTAATACCTCAGTGTCCAAAAATGTTCTTTTGCGCGATAAAAAAAATAATTGAATAGACTTAACAAAAGTTATAATATAATTTATATTATAATATATTACATTGTTCACCTTTAAATTTGCGATATTATATATTCTCAATATTATTTTTTTGTTTGACGAATTAAGTGGTTCATTATAAATAAACTACCCTGCATAAGTCTAACTGAAACAAATTTTTTTTAACTTTTCGGAAATAATACTACAGAAATGTAGTACGATATTAATCTACTTGTGCAGTTAATATAATATTATAAATAAAAAGCATTTTTTTATTTAAAGAAAGAATTATAACAGCATAAGAAAAATAATTTTTATTGTGATGTTTAATGATTTAATTTTTGCTGATTTAAAATAAAATAAGTTTTAATTATTTCTACAATAATAATTGTCTTCTTTAATAATTAAAGAATTATTAATTTCTTTAAAAAGGTTTCTGTATGTTCATAATTTTTGAAAATGTATATTAATTATAAATTATTAACAGAAATAATCTAGCATTAATAAATTGTATTCAAGGCAATGAAAATTGATTAAATTTGTATATGACACACAAATAACTCTTTATTTTATATTTAAGGCAACTACACAAGAAGTAAGTATTTAATAAATAAATCATTATAAAAATAATAAACTGCAATAAATAAATAATAAAGTGTTTTGACTCAATAAATAATAATAATAATAATTGCCATTTTGGCGCACTTGATAATCAATAATGATAATATAAAAGTAAAATTATGAAAAAATAAATTTTAATAATTTCAATGCCTTTTCAATTTTTTAATTAATGTTAATTAATTTTTTATGAAATAATGTTAAACTTTATCGTGAACACAGTAATCTTAAATTTTAAAAAATAGCAGTTGGTAATACCTATAAGTATATAATTTTCTAGCTCTATAGTATTTAATATAATTATAACATAGAATCAAATAATGTACTTATTAATATTAATCGCCAATTTTCATTTTATTCTAAAAAGAAACCGACAAAACAGGTATGAATTTTACATAATACTAATAACTAAAAAATAAATTTTAAGAAAAAACTATCAGAAACTTTTATTTACTATCATTAATTTTACATTAGGTACAATCATTGGTAGGAGGAACCGACCACTAGGTTATCCTAAAATTTCTCCACAAAAAATTCTACTAGTGCAAAGCCTTGATTACTATACGTTCTACAGTGAGAACTCCGAACGTTATTATCACCAGGCTGAGGACCAGTGGGCACAGCTGCGGGGGTTGACCACCGGACAGAATCTGGGCGTTCATCGTTTCCGCCAAATCTGAATAAGGTCGTTTTTTCGTTTCCGCCAAACTGATCTTCTACCTGTCTATCTAATAAAAAATTTGAGAACCATTTAGCTTTATCCATGGTAGACAGCTTCCCGTACCAAAATTTTCGGCATTTATTAGTTATAGAATTCAATGTTACGTTCAGGTCTGTATTTATGATTTTTGCGTGGGGTATTAATATTAATAATGTGTAAAATAAAGTAATTTTTTACAATATTTTTTTCCCATCGCCATCAATTGACATTTGCCCTCCTTAACCACTCTCTAAATATAGTCACATCGTTTTGGATAATTACTTATTTTATCACATAAGTACACTTTTATAAACAAAATATGGCGTTTTACCAAAGGTAAATAAATTATAATAGATGACTGTCTTAAGTATATATATATATATATATATATATATTTGTAATAAATAATAAAAATATAGTTTATAAGAAACTAGAGTCATCAAAACATTGAAATAAAATTCAAATATTAATTATGTGCTTAAAAAATATCTAATATGTGTAATAATATAATAAAAAATAAATCTATGAACTATACATTTTTCGGTAGTTGTTGGAAACTAATTTCATAAATTCAAGTCTGCTAATTTATTAAACTTATCAATTGCCTCTTTTATTTTATTGAAACGGATTTCAATTTTATTCCGTACGCTTATTGAGATTACGTTATTAGAACTATATATTTTAATGTAATTTTAAGATTGAACGTTTTCTATTAAAATTTTTAAAAATATATTAATTAAAATTATTTTTTGCGGTCTTTGGAAAATATCGTCTATAGCTTTGCGTTTACAGGCGCCTGCTAATTTTTGTCTCATAATTATGGGATCAGAACAAGGGCCATTACATGTATGTTTTATAATACATATTAAAACTAATTTAAAATAAGGTCAGCTTTAATCCATTAAACTAAAAATTTTAAAAATACCTGTTTGATCAATAATTTCATTAAGCTCATTCACGTGAATGGTACCTTTGCATTCTTTTACAAAACAACGCCAACGTATGTAACCCGTTTGTATTGTTTATGTGCAAAACGAAAGTTAAAATTATTCAATAAAATCATTTGTTGGCCCCGCTTACTTCTGATATATTCAAATAACATTTTAATTAAAAAAGTAAAATAAAAAAGAACGGATGGCAAAATATTTATCGATATACCGATCAATACACTGCTATCTAACTAACAATAATAGAATAGGAAAAAGTAGATAATTATTATCGGATTATTTTGGCAAATATTTTAACCAGTGGTTCTCAAGCCTTTATTTGTAGACAGGTATAAACTATCGGTTTGGCGGAAACGAAAAACCGACCTTATTCAGATTTGGCGGAAACGATGCTTGGCGTAAACGATACGGTCAATTTTGGCGGAAACGATAATCTCCCCAGAATCTAGATTTCGAGTACTTTTGTGGGTACATGGTTTTTTTTTTAGGACTGCTTTTATACGGTACACAAATTATGATAATTTTTTTACATAAAATTTACTCCATACTCGTTTTGTAAGAATTTATTCAGACTTATTTAAAAATAAGAAAAAAAGTTTTTATAAAATCACTATGATAAAATACTCTGATTCGTATTTGAAACAAATTAAAATTTTTGACTTTCGAAGACGATTACTTATAATGGACATAGCTCCGGAACATATAGTAATCTTTTTATCTCGGTATTTATACTCTTGAGTGAAGGAATAAATGGACTGTATATATAAAAAGAGACAACTGATTCCTCACACGCCACACCATAAATAAGAGAGGTTGGGTTTAAATAAGATAACTAGAATGCAGTTATAAAGTATAATCAAATATTAAATTAATAAGTAAATAAGTACAAAAATAATAAACTTCAATAAGTTAATAATTAGGGCTAAGAGTTATATGTATTTATAAATTTTATTAAATTATTTTGAATGCTTAGTTTTTTGGTAGAAAGCGCTTTTAACAAAGACCTAGTGGACCATTTGACATAAACACCGTTGTGTACACTCTTTGCGGTAAATTTAAAAACTGACGCAACATTGAGATTATCTTTCTACATAAGTATTCATCACTTGAATGTATTAGTAAAAGAATTTCAGACCTAACAAGATAGTGTTGTCAGTTTTCTAGCGAAATTAAATCGAAACAATAAGTTTGAATTGGTGAATTCACTCGTCATCGATGTAATAAAATATTATCATTCTGAGATTAGTACTGTTGCGTCATTGTAACAACTCACCTCGTTTGTTGACAAAAAGTCGTCCATTGTGTCCTATGGCAGTCTTTGTCTAAAATCGAACTACCTCTATTAGATGGAAGCATCACATATTGGCGGTGATTTAAAAAAAAGTATAATTGACTAGATCAGATAATTATCATCAGACTCTAAACAATCTCCATCTAAAGAGACTATGGTACGAATTGCAACGTAGTGCTCAGTACGCCGTTGTTTGCGTTCCATATGATCGCGGTAATTATCATTAATTTCACGTATTATTAGACAGCGGCTCTTAAATTTGAGCAATAACCAGTGAGTGTGTCGTTCGTTTTTGACTTGTGCATCGTGTGAATCAACACAGTTGATTCAGTAAAAATTTGTACCACTAGTACTTTTGTGCCTCAACCGATTTTCAGTTGTAAAGACTTATTTATTTTATCACAAATGCTCGCCTATCTATCGTGTACTGTTTGTGCGTGGTACAGTCAGTGCTCAAATTGGCAAAAAATAAGTAGGGGAGCTCAACCTAACAATTTGAAATTTGCGTCCCTAGCGTTTTGAAGACCTTTTTTTTTTACTCATTACTTAAATTAGTCAGAAAACAAGCAAAAAAAAAACAACGATAAATGATAAGTGAAAACTCTAACAGTGATAACTGAAATTGATAACATGGGGTTCAGCGAGCACATATACATATT
Organism: Daktulosphaira vitifoliae; assembly: GCF_025091365.1. Taxonomy (NCBI): domain Eukaryota; kingdom Metazoa; phylum Arthropoda; class Insecta; order Hemiptera; family Phylloxeridae; genus Daktulosphaira; species Daktulosphaira vitifoliae. The sequence goes on from NW_026099573.1 coordinate 44,529,661, forward strand.
ATCTGTTATGTTATGTTGTTCTGTGATATATTACCATATACACGATACCACGATATTACAGAGCAATGAACTATAAGAACTATTGTAATATCATACTATAATGAAATATGATATCATATAAATTATAAAAAATTATTTGATTACAAAATATTTTAAATTGTAAAATTGATCACAATTTAAACCTATATTAAAAAAAAAAAAAACCCAGCACAGGGGGGTCGCGGCACAATGGTGATGTGGCATAGTTGGATCAAGTATAATGATATCTGATAGTGATTAAAATCACTATAAAAAAAAACCCAGCAATGGGGGGTCGCGGCACAGTGGTGACGTGGCATAGTTGGATCAAGTATAATGATATCTGACAGTGATTAAAATCACTATAAAAAAAAAACGCTTCGATGCAAATCTTTAGATAGTGTTTAATTTTAAAAAATTAGTGGATTATTCCAAAAGCTTCATAAACTGCTAGTTCCTTATTAATATCCTGATTAAGACAAAGTATGTCGAATAAAAAAGAGATTATTAGAAAATAGTATTTCCCATAAAAAAATTATATTGATCAATACACTTTTCAATAAGTTATAGCATTATAATGTTAAAAATGTAAAAAATAAAATTGAGAATTTTCACACAATAATAGCATTTGGTAGCCATTTTCACCTTGAAGATAAAATAAAGTCCGAAATTTTTTTTTTCCATGATAAAGTATATTACATTAGCTTTAATTTAAGATATATATAAAAGTGTCAGACCTTCCGGAACACTTTCAAAAGTTACGTTGAAAAAGTTCTACTTTCTATATGCATTTTTATGTTTTGAATCCCCCCTGTATTTAGGGAAATGGTCCGATTTAATAAAACAGTATGTCGAATAAAAGATCTATATAAATTTTACTTCTCATAAAAAAATTGTAATGATTCATACATTTTTCAAAAAGTTATAGCATTATAATGTTAAAAATGTAAAAAATAAAATTGAGAATTTTCACACAATAATAGCATTTGGTAGCCATTTTCACCTTGAAGATAAAATAAAGTCCGAATTTTTTTTTTTCATGATAAAGCATATTACATTAGCTTTAATTTAAGATATATATAAAAGTGTCAGACCTTCCGGAACATTTTCAAAATTTAAGTTAAAAATTTTTTGTGAAAAAATTGTCATTTTAAATCCCCCCTTGTGGGAAGGTTAAGGGTTAAATTTATAAAAAAAATATACCAAATGAAAGGTAAAGACATCATACATCTACAAAAAAAAGAATTATATTGATATGTTCATTTTTGAAAAAGTTATGGCACTTTTAAGTAAAAAAAATTGAAAAAATTTCGAAAATTAGCGATTTTTAAATTTGTAATTTTTTTGGAGGTTTCCCCCTTTTACGGGGAACGAGGGAATTTTTTTCAATTTTTAAGGGTAATGTCTTCGACTAGATACGATTTGTGATCTTTTGACGTATCATTGAAAGAAATCGGTTCGGTGAGAGCTGAGAAAAAGTGGTAACAGACACAAAAAAAA